>NW_026970325.1:0-316277 GCF_028390025.1 Pseudophryne corroboree | reverse complement strand
CTCATCAGGCACTGTCCCCTCTGCCTTCAAGCACGCTCTCATCTCTCCTATTCTTAAAAAACCTACCCTTGATCCAAACACTCTCTCCAACTACCGACCCATCTCTCTCCTCCCTTTTGCCTCCAAACTCCTTGAGCGTATTGTCTACAACCGCCTTACTTCCTTTCTTTCCTCACACTCACTGCTTGACCCATTCCAGTCTGGCTTCCGTCCTCTCCACTCCACTGAAACTGCCCTTACAAAAGTATGCAATGACCTCCATGCTGCTAAATCTAAGGGACACTACTCTCTACTTATTCTACTTGATCTCTCTGCTGCTTTTGACACTGTGGACCATCCTCTCCTACTGCAAATCCTTCACTCCATTGGTCTGCGTAACACTGCCCTCTCTTGGTTGTCGTCCTACCTTTCTGACCGTTCATTCTCTGTCTCCTCTCATGACTCCACCTCCCCCTCACTTCCACTAACTGTAGGGGTACCCCAAGGTTCTGTCCTTGGTCCTCTTCTCTTCTCTCTCTATACGTCCTCACTAGGTAAGCTCATTAGTTCTTTTGGTTTCCAATATCATCTCTATGCTGATGACACTCAAATCTATCTTTCCTCTCCAGACCTCTCCCCTACTCTCCTCACTCGTATCTTCAACTGTCTCTCTGCTATCTCTTCCTGGATGTCCCAGCGCTTTCTTAAACTTAACATGTCTAAGACCGAGCTGATCATCTTCCCTCCCTCCCGCATAATCTCACCTCCTACAATCTCATTATCTATTGATGGCACTACTATCTCCTCTACCCCCCAAGCGCGCTGTCTTGGAGTAATCCTTGACTCCTCCCTCTCCTTCAAACCACACATTCAGCACCTCTCACAAACCTGCCGTTTTCATCTAAAAAATATTTCCAGGATCAGACTTTTTCTGACCCAGGATGCTACTAAGACTCTTATCCACTCACTGGTCATCTCCAGACTGGACTGCTGTAATCTCTTCCTGACTGGCATTCCTGACAAATACCTCTCTCCACTCCAATCTATCCTCAATGCTGCTGCCCGGCTCATTTTCCTCACCAAACGCACTACGTCCACCTCTCCTCTCTTACTAGTCCTTCACTGGCTCCCCTTCCCTTTCAGAATCCATTTCAAGCTTCTCACACTTGCTTACAAAGCCCTCACCCACTCCTCTCCCATCTACATCTCTGATCTTATCTCGCTTTACACTCCCACCCGTCCTCTTCGCTCTGCTAATGCACACCGACTCTCCTGCCTACGGATTACTTCCTCCCACTCCTACCTCCAAGATTTTTCACGTGCTGCACCACTTCTCTGGAATTCCCTACCTCTCCCCCTCAGACTCTCCACCTCTCTACAAAACTTCAAACGGGCTCTCAAGACCCACTTCTTCACCAAACCCAGCCAAATCTCATCCTAAACCTCTGTTCCATGCTCTCTATGTACCCCATCTGTCTCACCCCTGTATGTCTACCCCTCCCTTTTAGAATGTAAGCTCTCACGAGCAGGGCCCTCTTCCCTCATGTGCTTACTCTTTTCTTACTTTAATAATCTTCAGCTGCACCAAATCCAGCAGTCTTCTGCCACCTGATACTTATTCCAGTGTCATCTGCTGATGTAGCTATGTTTATTTACCCTGTACTTGTCCTATATTGTCGTCAACTGTAAGTTGCTGTTTTCCTGTTTGATTATTTGTTTATGTACTCTGTAATTGGGCACTGCGGAACCCTTGTGGCGCCATATAAATAAAGGATAATAATAATAATAAATAATATAATATATAGCAGTACGGTACAGTAGGCCACTGCTCTACCTACCTCTGTGTCGTCAAGTATACTATCCATCCATACCTGTGGTGCATTTTAGAAAAAAACATGTCTCGGCAGAGCAATCTATAAATCCATCATTTTTCAGACAGCAACAGTGGGTATTGTAATAGTCACCCAATCCATCACTTTTATAGGGTTACATGCACCCACATGCTACAGCCTGTCTCAATAATTTTACTGTCACGCTGTGTGTGTTTGTGTTTTTATTTGGGTATTTTGTGTTGTTGTAGAACTACAGGTACCAGCAAGCCCGTTATTTCCCCGCCTGCTGGTACTTGAGGTTCTCCAAGTACCAGCAAGCGGGGGAGGCTTGCTGGGCCTTGTAGTTCCACAACGAAAAAACAATATTCTTTTTTTACACACATGGCTATCAGCCCGGCACCCACCACCCAGGGGTGCTGGGGACAGCCTCGGGCTTCACCCCTGGCCCTTGGGTGCCTCGAGGGGAGGAACCTCTTGATTTAAGGGGTCCCCACTCCTCCAGGGAACCCCGGCCAGGGGTGACTAGTTGGAGGGGTAATGCCAGGGCCGCAGGGACCTACATAAAAGTGTCCCCCGGCTGTGGCATTATCTCTCTGGCTAGTGGAGCCCGGTGCTGGTTTTAAAAATATGGGGGACCCCTACATCTATTGTCCCACGTATTTTTGGAACCTGGACCGGTCTAAGAGCCCGGTGCTGGTTGTCTAAATACGGGGAACCCCTGTCCAATTTTTCCCCCAGTATTTAAATAACCAGGACCGGCTCAAAGAGCCCGAGGCTGGTTATACTAAGGAGGGGGGACCTCACGCATTTTTTTAACCCATTCAGACCCTTCTCCTTTAAGTTAATGGAAGCCCTGGACAACAAAATTGCATTCATGTCCTCCTCCCTCACCCTTCCCAGTCCCAAACACTCATTTTTTTTTTCTTTAAAAATTTATAATATATAACGAGAACAATGAGCAGGCAGGCAGCGGGCATTGGCGGCATCGGACTGAGATAGAAATTAGTGGTGGAGGGCTGGGTCAGTTGATTGTGGGCGAGTTTGTAAGCCATTGGCGGTGGCAGCGGGTATCGGCTCAGAGGCAGTAGCGGGCATTGGCTAAGGGTCATCGGCAGGATTCGGCGGACATTATGGCTGTAGTGCCTCACTAGCCACTGACCTCACCGCACGCCACTGTGGGACAGATGTAACATGCAGAGAGAGGTAGATTTGGGAGGGGGAATGTC
Source organism: Pseudophryne corroboree (assembly GCF_028390025.1). Lineage (NCBI taxonomy): Eukaryota > Metazoa > Chordata > Amphibia > Anura > Myobatrachidae > Pseudophryne > Pseudophryne corroboree. Next base: position 313,240 of record NW_026970325.1, on the reverse strand, counting down.
CTAGCATAACTGTTAATTGCAGTGTAATACTGTAATTCAGCTGTGCAGCATTTGTGGCTAAATGTCAAAGAAGCCAGTATTTACCCTGCATGCAAAACAATAAATGTATTTGAACATACCTCCCAACTATCCCAATTTTTGCAGGACAGTCACTTTTTTGGGGAATGTCCAGCTAACCCAAACAACCCCCCCCCCCTTCCCATGGGAAAGGGGTGGGGGGGTGGAAGGCTCCCTGTAGCTTGTTGCTCTGCAAATATGCACATTGTGGGTAATTCAGACCTGATCGCTAGGGTGTGTTTTTTGCATCCCTGTAATCAGGTAGTTGTCGCCTACAGCGGAAGGGAAAATTTGCTGTGCAGGTGTGTGATCACATGTGCACAAGAGCTGCACAGCTCAGCACTTACTCAGCCATTGAGGTGACGTCACAAATCCTCCCACAAAACGCCGGGTCCCTCCAGTGTTTTTCCGGACACTCCCTAGAAACATTCAGTTGCCACCCACACAAACACCCTCTTCTTGTCAATCTTCTTGTGATCTCCGGACCGTCGCACTTACGCATTGTGGCGCATACGCATGTGCAGTGCAAACCAAATTGCCCGCTGGGTGAAAATAAATTGAAGCGATCTGGTCTGAATAAGCCTCAATCTCTATTCACGGGAGACAGAGGGGCTGGGGCATGGCCAGCAGCTCACAGAGCACCTATAATGACAAAAATGGGAGACATGGCTCATGATCGCGATATACCTGCGAAGGTACGCCCTCTACTGATTGACAGGCAGAGGCATTCGCATTTTCTGCGGGGCACCCGGAGAAAATGTAGGCACACGCACAGGATGGACCCTGCGTATATGCCCCCATCCTCTTCATAGTTTTTGCGGTTGGAACGCGTATTACGATCCAAACTGAATTAGGCCCTATGTCTTATATACACGAGCAGTGTGAAAACATCAATCGATGGGGGTAATTCCAAGTTGATCGCAGCAGGAATTTTGTTAGCAGTTGGGCAAAACCATGTGTACTGCAGGGGAGGCAGATATAACATGTGCAGAAAGAGTTAGATTTGGGTGAGTTATTTTGTTTCTGTGCAGGGTAAATACTGACTGCTTTATTTTTACACTGCAAATTAGATTGCAGATTGAACACACCACACCCAAATCTAACTTTCTCTGCACATGTTAAATCTGCCTTCCCTGCAGTGCACATAGGTGGTCATTCCGAGTTGTTCGCTCGGTAATTTTCTTCGCATCGCAGCGATTTTCCGCTTAATGCGCATGCGCAATGTTCACACTGCGACTGCGCCAAGTAAATTTGCTATGCAGTTAGGAATATTACTCACGGTTTTTTCATCGTTCTGGTGATCGTAATGTGATTGACAGGAAGTGGGTGTTTCTGGGCGGAAACAGGCCGTTTTAGGGGCGTGTGGGAAAAAATGCTACCGTTTCTGGGAAAAACGCGGGAGTGGCTGGAGAAACGGAGGAGTGTCTGGGCGAACGCTGGGTGTGTTTGTGACGTCAAACCAGGAACGACAAGCACTGAACTGATCGCACTGGCAGAGTAAGTCTCGAGCTACTCAGAAACTGCACAGAGATGTCTTATCGCAATATTGCAAATCTTTCGTTCGCAATTTTAAGATGCTAAGATTCACTCCCAGTAGGCGGCAGCTTAGCGTGTGCAATGCTGCTAAAAGCAGCTTGCGAGCGAACAACTCGGAATGAGGGCCATGGGGGGTAATTCTGAGTTGATCGCAGCAGGATTTTTGTTAGCAGTTGGGCAAAACCATGTGCACTGCATTTACGAACAGATGATTTTTTATATAAATTTTAAAATGTTAGTAAATGTGTGTTTTTTTTTTCAACCTGGAAGCCCAACATCGATTAAGATCGATCTTAAATAGACCCCTGGGTTTTAAGGATAACCATGGTTGAGTCCAATGGTTAATTCACATTGACCGAAGTTCTAATTAAGTCACCTGTGCTCAAGCATGATATCCTTAAAATCTGGATTGCAATGACAGCATTTTGGAACTATGCCTAAGGGTTTAATTTTTACATTTATCCACTGACAATAAATCTACCTACAATATCCCTGTAACTGTTATGATTACAGTATTTCACTAAATAATTTAATTTGCTGAACCTTCTGTAAAAAGAAATATTAAGCTGCTGTAATTCCCAGATGCAGCAAATTTGTTAGCTAGTGGGCAAAACCATGTGCACTGCAGGGTTGGGGGGGGGGGGCAGATATAACATTTGCAGAGAGATTTAGGTGGGTTATATTGTTTGTGTGCAGGGTAAATACTGGCTGTTTTGTTTTTACACTGCAATTTAGATTTCAGTTTGAACACACCGCACCAAAATCTAACTCTCTCTGCACATATTATACACCCCCCCCCCCTGCAGTGTACATGGTTTTAGCTAATACATTTGCTGCTGTGATCAGATCTGAGTTAAGCCCTATGTATTTGGCACTGGCAAAGGGTTAGAGGCCTTGCTGTAGAGCTCACACCTTTCTTATCATGCATTGTAATATTTCCTATGTCCTGATGTTGTGCTCTCTGCTCCATCCAAGTAAACAGCAATGTAGCATGGCTATCAAAGAGCGTGAAGATTGCAGATTTCCTGGGATTAATGCTAAGGAATGCTATTCCAGAGGCTGCTGCTTTAATTCAAGTGTCACTGGGGTTAAATGGTGTTTTTACCTTAAAAACACAGGTAGAGTATATAGTACAGTGGTAAAGTGGGAGCATGTAGTGCTATTGATTACAGTTTTGATGGAGCTTAAACATGGATAAGGTCCATGGCTCTAAGAGTTTATCTTGTGTATCCTTTATTCTTAGTCATGGTCAGATAAGATTAGAAAATACCATTTAAGTGGAAATTTCCTGTTAGCTGTTTTTCAGTTTGCTCAACTGTCTGATTAACTGGTCCTAAAAAAGGACCAAAGGCGCTAAATTGCCCTGTGATCTAGCTAAATTGCCCCAGTTAAAAAAAAAAAAAAACTAAGCTGCTGTAATTCCTGGATGTTTCTTTACTGCATCAACAGGAAGTGACAAGAAACAATGTAATGTGGAACCGTACAGCAGAAGGGATTGCGGCTACCCCACAATAAGTGCAGCGGAATGTAAGAAGAGAAATTGTTGCTTTGACTGCAGCATTCCCGGGGTTAACTGGTGTTTCTTCAAGTCACAAGGTATGGAGCTGCTGTATAGTTACTCGCAAGTCAGTAGTTGTATGATGCTCACACCTGTTAAACTGGATACACACAGAATGCCCTACACAGGGGGTGAAATGAGCGCCCCCCCCCCCCCCGTACGCTCAGCACACATCACGCTGTGCTGAGCGGGGGCAGAGATGTGTGCTGAGCAGTTCGCTCAGCACACATCTCTCCCCAAAATCGGGCCGTGAATACGGACCTTTAAACTGGATCCACACTTAGATTATCTGTCCAATTTTTTTTTTCTAGTTGAAACAAAATTATGCTAATATGTGGCAGCAAATGACAATTGACCATTTGCTCACAAACACTGGAAAACATCCAAAAATGGTCATTTAGATAAATTGGTTAAATCCATTTCATTTAGCTAATTTATCCAAACTACCTTTATTGTATCTTTGTGGGTGAATGATGTGTGGGTCAGTGTTGAGGGTGGTGGAGGAGATGGGTAATAGGCACAGCAGGGTGTGGACAGTCAAATAGTGTGCTTAGAGGTTCAGAGTCATTGTATGAGACTCTGGCAACAGTGACTTGATGAGTCTGGTGTCCATAGGGTGGGACGCATTAACCTTTTTATGCTATTGAAATAGTTCTCCTCCTGACCGACGCAGTTCCTTGCTCCGAGGTTGGTGTATTGTCCTGTTGCAGCGCCTCTCCACTGTGGTCACAGTGAGCTGTGTGGTGTTGCTGGCGCATGCCAATCTCCCCCCAACCTCCCTCTTGCATTTCAGACCTACGTACGCATGATGGGATCTTGTATGATATGCGCGTGTGCTGTAGAGATGAAAGTGGGGGTGAGGAGGCAGATCGTGAGATGGGGAAACTTTGTGGACTGTTAGCAAAGGGGAGCACTGGGCAATCTGAGTTGCAAAGAGGGCAGCAGAAGAGGTTATTGCATGTGCACTGGTGACAGGTCCATCCTTGGTGGCCAGCCTCAGTGGTAAAGGGGTACATGAGCTAGTGTCCCTTGGCCAGCCATGTACCATGGCCACCTCCCTACCTCCTATATATTCTCCCTGATCTGTCACTTTGTTACGGTCTGCTGCTGGCACTGGTGTATCGTCCTGCAGATGCCGTCTCCGCCCATTGCTGTGACTTCCCCCAGAGTTAGCCACACAGAGTGACAGATCTGGGAAAATATATAGGAGATCATTACTTTCACTTGCAGCCTACCTTATTTTTTGCAGCCTAGCATGCTCCTGACCCCTTCTCTCACTAATACTTATACAACATTCATGAACTCATCTTAAGGTTTCTTTATTATTCAGTCACACTGTCTTGGATCCAAACCATTTCCTGTGGCATTGCAGTCAAACAATTGAGCTATTTACCCTTGCATAGAAAGGTATAATCTAAGCTAGAGAATTCTATTTGGAGCTCACCTTGTACTTTGTGAAGAAATAATCAGCTTTGTGGCTGAGCAGATATATGGAGTGTGTGGCTGCACACTGCATTGATCTGCTGAGTTGCAATGCTAATAATTTTTTTTTTTTGCAAAGTACCAATAGCTTCATTGTGAAGGTGGAAAGAAGGGTGTTACGGCATGGAATGTACAAACTGCGAGACCCTGCTGGTAGCGCCTTTGTCTATTTAGTAGGAAGGGCACGTAACAGCCGGGGGGCAATGGAGGAAGCCCCTTTAGGGCTGGAGCCCGGCGGAAACTGACTCCGTTGTCTCTGGCAGTTCCGCCCCTGGACTAGAGGAATGGTCAAGAACATGGCAACATTTAATGCCAAAAAATGCAAAATCATACACGTCTCAAAAATGCAAAGGCTAACTATAATATTAAGGGCATTATAATGGCAAGAGGAAAGCTATCTAAGTATTACTATTTCAGGTGAGCAATGTAACAAAGCAATAGGAAAGGCAAGTCAGATGCTTGTTTGCATAGGTTAAAGAACCAGTAGCAGAAAAAAGTAATACAGGTTGAGTATCCCATATCCAAATATTCCGAAATACGGAATATTCCGAAATACGGACTTTTTTGAGTGAGACTGAGATAGTTAAACCTTTGTGTTTTGATGGCTCAGTGTACACAAACTTTGTTTAATACTCAAAGTTATTAAAAATATTGTATTAAATGAACTTCAGACTGTGTGTATAAGGTGTATATGAAACATAAATGAATTCTGTGAATGTACACACACTTTGTTTAATGCACAAAGTTATAAAAAATATTGGCTAAAATGACCTTCAGGCTGTGTGTATAAGGTGTATATGAAACATAAATGCCTTCTGTGCTTAGATTTAGGTCCCATCACCATAATATCTCGTTATGGTATGCAATTATTCCAAAATACAGAAAAATCCGATATCCAAAATTCCTCTGGTCCCAAGCATTTTGGATAAGGGATACTCAACCTGTAATGCCACTGTATAGGTCCTTGGTACAGCCACATTTAGAATCCTGTGTTCAGTTCCAGAAGCCATATCTCCAGAAGGCTGTAAATACATTAGGGCAACTAAAATTGTGCATGCCCTACATCACAAAACTTACCTGGAAATACTAAAAAATGTTGATGTGTATAGTTTGGAGAAGGGAAGAGGGAACATACAGTAATAGAAACATTTAAATATATAGGGAGGAATGTAATAGGGTGTGAGAATCAGAAAGTGAGAGATTTTGTGTTTTTTCCTGTTGTTTTTTGTTTTTTTTGTTTGATTGTTTGTTTTTAAAGTGGCAATCCTTTACATGGCAAAACCAGGTTGATATTTGCCATGTAAAGGATTGCCACCGTGGGCATGTGTAGAAGGGGCACTGCTACTGTTGGCATTATGTGTGTAAGCTGCACTGATATGGTGGTTATGTGTATAAAGGGCACTGCGACTGTGGGTATTATTATTATTATTATTATTATTACATGCGGTGTAATGACAATAAGATAGTGCTACTGTGTGGCGTATTTTGATTTGGGGTGCTATTGTGTGGCCATGCCCCTTCCTTGTGATACCACACCTTCTTTTTTTAAGGAGCGCACTGTCCCTTTATTAAGTATTGGAGAGAGGGCCCAAATTAATAGTTTGCAGGGAGGCGCCAAACACCCTAGCACTGGCCCTTTGGTAGGGGACAGGATTTGCTTCTGCTTGTGCACATATGTTATGATTGCCAGCCAACAGCACTGGTTTTGCCTATAACACTAACTATAAATATTTTGAATTGGTCCTGGACCACCAATCCAAGGCACCCCTGCAAGTGTCCTGAGGCACCCCAGGGTGCAGTTTGAGAACCACTGGTATAGTGAGTACCCAGGATAATTATTGTAGCTGGTCTGCGGGTAACAGCTCTCAGATCCACTTCTAGAAAAAATGCAGCAATGTAATTTGAGTGACAAACTGCAGAGATGAACCCTTTCTGTGACTGCTGCACAGGGATCACACAAACTCTATTCATAGGGCTGACTTCACTTAGGGGAGATGTTCTCACCCCGCAAAGAAGTGCGAGTATATACCGCACTTACGGTACCATTGGATTTACAGATATTTTCTTGCAATACACTATGGGGGTCATTCTGAGTTGATTGCTCGCTAGCAGTTTTTAGCAGCCATGCAAACGCATTGTCGCTGCCCACTGGAGAGTGTATATTCACTTTGGAGAAGTGCGAATACTTGAGTAGCAGAGCGCCTGCAAAATCGTTTCAAAATAAGACCAGCACTGTAGTTACACTTCGTGTGCGTTGATTCTAACAACCGAGGGACGGCTTTTGATGTCACACACCCATCCAGCGAATGCCCAGCCACGTCTGCATTTCTTCTGCCACGCCTGCATTTTTCCAAGCACTCCCTGAAAACGGTCAGTTGACACCCAGAAACGCCCTCTTTCTGTCAATCTCCTTGTGGCCTGTTCTGTGATTGGAATAATCGCTAGAACTAGTGCAAAACCACAATGGACTTTGTACCCGTACGATGCGCATGCACATTACGGAGCATGCGCATGCACAGATTAGCCATTTTTTTTCAACTGATTGCTACGCAGCGAACAACGGCAGCAAGCGATCAACTCGGAATGACCCCCTATATACATAGAAACATGGATTTTTACTGCAGGAATTATGGTTAGTTTAGGGGTATCGGTTAGGGTCAACAGAGGTGTAGCTAGGGGTCCAAGCGCCCCTGGCAAAGTAAGGGACTGGCGCCCCCCCTTTCGATAAAGCATTGCAGTCCATTGGCGGTTACCATGTTGGAGCCACAGCAACTGACCCCCTCCCCCACACGCTGCCCTACATCATCGGCTGGGATTCACTGTTGGTGTGAAGCCACTGGGAACATTCTGGTAGCATTAGCAGCAGCCTGTGTCATAGATAGGGAAGGCAGAAGGTTAACTAGCTAATAGCAGTCTGTTGGCAGCAGAGGCTGGGCGGGGGGCTGAGAATGAGCCAACGCTGATCAGTGTCCAGTCTGCTCAGACAAAAATATTTTGTGATCAGGGCTGGTTCTAGACCAAAGGAGCCAATGGCAAAAATTTCCTTTGGCACCCCCCCCCCCCCCCCCCCACACACACACACACATACACACACACACACACACACACACACACACACACACACACACACACCAAAAAGAACATATCCCAGTTTAACATAACGCTATGTGGTGCAAGGTGTGGAGCTGGTCACTTGTATCAGACCTCTGACATTTGCCTTTTCACCCATATTGCATACTTTTTCTTGCAGGTTGTGTCTTAATTCAAGAAGTGTTCTAAGTACTTCAGCTTAGTATCTTTACTGACCCCTCTTTACCCCACACTACATAACTGACCCCTCTATACCCTACACTACATCACTGACCTTTCTATAACCATCACTGCATTACTGACCCCTCTATTAGAGATCTGCACTTGAAATTTTTCGGGTTTTGTGTTTTGGTTTTGGGTTCGGTTCCGCGGCCGTGTTTTGGGTTCGACCGCGTTTTGGCAAAACCTCACCGAATTTTTTTTGTCGGATTCGGGTGTGTTTTGGATTCGGGTGTTTTTTTCAAAAAACACTAAAAAACAGCTTAAATCATAGAATTTGGGGGTCATTTTGATCCCAAAGTATTATTAACCTCAAAAACCATAATTTCCACTCATTTTCAGTCTATTCTGAATGCCTCACACCTCACAATATTATTTTTAGTCCTAAAATTTGCACCGAGGTCGCTGGATGACTAAGCTAAGCGACCCTAGTGGCCGACACAAACACCTGGCCCATCTAGGAGTGGCACTGCAGTGTCACGCAGGATGGCCCTTCCAAAAAACACTCCCCAAACAGCACATGACACAAAGAAAAAAAGAGGCGCAATGAGGTAGCTGTGTGAGTAAGCTAAGCGACCCCAGCGGCCGACACAAACACCTGGCCCATCTAGGAGTGTCACTGCAGTGTCACGCAGGATGGCCCTTCCAAAAAACACTCCCCAAACAGCACATGACGCAAAGAAAAAAAGAGGCGCAATGAGGTAGCCGTGTGAGTAAGATAAGCGACCCTAGTGGCCGACACAAACACCTGGCCCATCTAGGAGTGGCACTGCAGTGTCACGCAGGATGGCCCTTCCAAAAAACACTCCCCAAACAGCACATGACGCAAAGAAAAAAAGAGGCGCAATGAGGTAGCTGTGTGAGTAAGATAAGCGACCCTAGTGGCCGACACAAACACCTGGCCCATCTAGGAGAGGCACTGCAGTGTCACGCAGGATGGCCCTTCAAAAAAATACTCCCCAAACAGCACATGACGCAAAGAAAAATGAAAGAAAAAAGAGGTGCAAGATGGAATTGTCCTTGGGCCCTCCCACCCACCCTTATGTTGTATAAACAGGACATGCACACTTTAACCAACCCATCATTTCAGTGACAGGGTCTGCCACACGACTGTGACTGAAATGACGGGTTGGTTTGGACCCCCACCAAAAAAGAAGCAATTAATCTCTCCTTGCACAAACTGGCTCTACAGAGGCAAGATGTCCACCTCATCATCATCCTCCGATATATCACCGTGTACATCCCCCTCCTCACAGATTATCAATTCGTCCCCACTGGAATCCACCATCTCAGCTCCCTGTGTACTTTGTGGAGGCAATTGCTGCTGGTCAATGTCTCCACGGAGGAATTGATTATAATTCATTTTAATGAACATCATCTTCTCCACATTTTCTGGAAGTAACCTCGTACGCCGATTGCTGACAAGGTGAGCGGCGGCACTAAACACTCTTTCGGAGTACACACTTGTGGGAGGGCAACTTAGGCAGAATAAAGCCAGTTTGTGCAAGGGCCTCCAAATTGCCTCTTTTTCCTGCCAGTATAAGTACGGACTGTCTGACGTGCCTACTTGGATGCGGTCACTCATATAATCCTCCACCATTCTTTCAATGGGGAGAGAATCATATGCAGTGCCAGTAGACGACATGTCCGACTCCGTAATCGTTGTCAGGTCCTTCAGTCCGGACCAGATGTCAGCATCAGCAGTCGCTCCAGACTGCCCTGCATCACCGCCAGCGGGTGGGCTCGGAATTCTGAGCCTTTTCCTCGCACCCCCAGTTGCGGGAGAATGTGAAGGAGGAGATGTTGACAGGTCGCGTTCCGCTTGACTTGACAATTTTCTCACCAGCAGGTCTTTGAACCCCAGCAGACTTGTGTGTGCCAGAAAGAGAGATCCAAGGTAGGTTTTAAATCTAGGATCGAGCACGGTGGCCAAAATGTAGTGCTCTGATTTCAACGGATTGACCACCCGTGAATCCTTGTTAAGCGAATTAAGGGCTCCATCCACAAGTCCCACATGCCTAGCGGAATCGCTCTGTGTTAGCTCCTCCTTCAATGTCTCCAGCTTCTTCTGCAAAAGCCTGATGAGGGGAATGACCTGACTCAGGCTGGCAGTGTCTGAACTGACTTCACGTGTGGCAAGTTCAAAGAGCAGCAGAACCTTGCACAACGTTGAAATCATTCTCCACTGCGCTTGAGACAGGTGCATTCCACCTCCTATATCGTGCTCAATTGTATAGGCTTGAATGGCCTTTTGCTGCTCCTCCAACCTCTGAAGCATATATAGGGTTGAATTCCACCTGGTATACATGCATGGTCGTAATAAACTAGGATAGAAAAGAATAAAGTAGAAAATAAGATTTTAAACCTACCGGTAAATCTTTTTCTCGTAGTCCGTAGAGGATGCTGGGGACTCCGTAAGGACCATGGGGATAGACAGGCTCCACAGGAGACACGGGCACTTTAAGAAAGACTTTAGTTCTGGGTGTGCACTGGCTCCTCCCTCTATGCCACAGTTAGAGAAACTGTGCCCAGAGGAGACGGACAGTATGAGGAAAGGATTTTGTTAATCCAGGGCAAGATTCATACCAGCCACACCAATCACACCATATAACTTGTGATAAACTACCCAGTTATCAGTATGAAAAAACAACATAGCATCAGTGCAGGACCGATGCAACTATAACATAACCCTTATTGAAGCAATAACTATATACAAGTATTGCAGAAGTAGTCCGCACTTGGGATGGGCGCCCAGCATCCTCTACGGACTACGAGAAAAAGATTTACCGGTAGGTTTAAAATCTTATTTTCTCTAACGTCCTAGAGGATGCTGGGGACTCCGTAAGGACCATGGGGATTATACCAATGCTCCAAAACGGGCGGGAGAGTGCGGATGACTCTGCAGCACCGATTGAGCAAACATGAGTTCCTCCTCAGCCAGGGTATCAAACTTATAGTATTTTGCAAAGGTGTTTGAACCCGACCAAGTAGCAGCTTGACAAAGCTGTAGTGCCGAGACCCCTCGGGCAGCCGCCCAAGAAGAGCCCACTTTCCTCGTGGAATGGGCCTTGACCGATTTCAGTAACTGCAATCCAGCCATAGAATGCGCTTGCTGAATCGTGTTACAAATCCGGCGAGCAATAGCCTGTTTTGAAGCAGGGGCACCAATCTTGTTGGTTGCATACAGGACAAACAGCGCTTCAGTTTTCCTGACTCTAGCCGTCCTGGCCATGTAAATTTTCAAAGCCCTGACCACATCAAGTAACTCGGAATCCTCCAAGTCACGCGTAGCCACAGGCACCACAATAGGTTGGTTCATATGAAAAGATGAGACCACTTTTGGTAGGAATTGAGGACGGGTCCGCAATTCCGCTCTATCCACATGGAATACCAAATATGGGCTTTTATGTGACAAAGCCGCTAATTCCGACACTCGCCTAGCCGAAGCCAAGGCTAATAACATGACCACCTTCCATGTGAGATATTTTAACTCCACTGTTTTAAGTGGTTCAAACCAGTGTGATTTTAGAAAACTTAACACCACGTTAAGGTCCCAAGGTGCCACCGGAGGCACAAAAGGAGGCTGAATATGCAGCACTCCTTTTACAAAAGTCTGAACTTCTGGAAGAGAAGCCAATTCTTTTTGAAAGAAAATGGATAAGGCCGAAATCTGGACCTTAATAGAGCCTAATTTTAGGCCCAAATTCACTCCAGTTTGTAGGAAGTGAAGGAAACGGCCCAGATGGAATTCTTCCGTAGGAGCATTCCTGGCCTCACACCAAGAAACATAATTTCGCCATATACGGTGTAATGTTTTAACGTTACATCCTTCCTAGCCTTTATCAGCGTAGGGATGACCTCAACCGGAATGCTAGGATCCGGCATTCAACCGCCATGCCGTCAAACGCAGCCGCGGTAAGTCTTGGAACAGACAGGGCCCCTGATGCAACAGGTCCTGTCTTAGAGGGAGAGGCCACAGATCTTCTGTGAGCATTTCCTGCAGATCCGGATACCAGATGGCCAATACTCCGGATACTCCGTGGCCAATCTGGAACAATGAGGATTGTTCTCACTCCTCTTTGTCTTATTATCCTCAACACCTTGGGTATGAGAGGAAGAGGAGGAAATACATAGACCGACCGGAACACCCACGGTGTCACTAGGGCGTCTACAGCTACTGCCTGAGGGTCTCTTGACCTTGCGCAATACCTCTGTAGCTTTTTATTGAGCCGGGACAACATCATGTCTATCTGTGGCAGTTCCCACTGACTTGTAATCTGTGCAAAGACTTCCTGATGAAGTCCCCACTCTCCCGGATGTAGGTCGTGTCTGCTGAGGAAGTCTGCTTCCCAGTTGTCCACTCCCGGAATGAACACTGCTGACAGTGCGCTTGCGTGATTCTCCACCCAGCGAAGAATTCTGGTGGCTTGTGCCATCGCCACTCTGCTCCTTGTGCCGCCTTGGCGGTTTACATGAGCCACTGCGGTGACGTTGTCTGACTGGATCAGAACCGGTTGGTCGCAAAGTAAGGTCTCCGCTTGACGTAGGGCATTGTATATGGCCCTTAGATCCAGGATGTTGATGTGAAGACAAGTCTCTTGACTTGACCAAATACCTTGGAAATTTCTTCCCTGTGTGACTGCTCCCCAACCTTGGAGGCTTGCGTCTGTGGTCACCAGGATCCAGCCCTGAATGCTGAATCTGCGTCCCTCGAGAAGGTGAGCACTCTGCAGCCACCACAGGAGTGATACCCTGACCCTGGGGGACAGGGTGATCAACCAATGCATCTGTAAATGTGACCCGGACCACTTGTCCAGTAGGTCCCATTGGAAAGTCAGCAAAAAGAAAAAGAGAAAAGGACTGTATTTGTCGATGCACAGGAAGAAGGGTGACCTGATTATCACAATCTTCTGGAGAATTATTAAAATTTAACTTTTATTAGTGTCAAATTAAAATAGTGTGATGATAACTGACAACAAACTACGAGTATAGACGAAACATAAAGGTTAAAATCAAGACGTATACAACATATACCACAAGTGCAATGAAATAATAAGTGTGATTAAAGATTAAAATATGTGTCCGCGTGTCTGTTCTTATATCCAATTATATAATATTGCTCACAATATTTACTCAGTCTGATAATAGTTGTCAGCAATTGGTCTTCATATGTTCACATGACCATTTGTCAGTATTTATAATATCTGGAGTATTATAATATCTCACACTATTTTAATTTGACACTAATAAAAGTTAAATTTTAATAATTCTCCAGAAGATTGTGATAATCAGGTCACCCTTCTTCCTGTGCATCGACAAATACAGTCCTTTTCTCTTTTTCTTTTTGCTGACTAACCTTAGCTGTAGTCGATAGCACCCCCACAAATAATTGTGAATACTTGAATGCAATAGGGGTTATTTTGGAGCTGTATATAGTTCCAAATCTGATATAATACAATTGTGTGTGTGCAGATACAATCCCACCCCCCATTGGAAAGTCCTCGCATGGATCCTGCCGAATGGAATGGCCTTGTATGATGCCACCATCTTTCCCAGGACTCGAGTGCAGTGATGCACTGACACCTGTTTTGGTTTCAATAGGTTCCTGACAAGAGTCATGTGTTCCTGGGCCTTTTCTATCAGGAGATAAACCCTCTTCTCGTCCGTGTCCAGAATCATGCCCAAGAAAGACAGACGAGTAGTAGGAATCAACTGCGACTTCGGGATATTGAGAATCCAGCCGTGTTGCTGTAACACTTTCAGTGAAAGTGATACGCTGTTCAGCAACTGCTCTCTTGATCTCGCTTTTATGAGATCGCCCAAGTACGGGATAATTGTGACACCTTGCTTGCACAGGAGCACCATCATTTCCGTCATTACCTTGGTGAAAATTCTCAGGGCCATGGAGAGACCAAACAGCAACGTCTGAAATTGGCAATGACAGTCCTGTACCGCAAATCTGAGGTACGCCTGATGAGGTGGATAAATGGGGACATGAAGGTATGCATCCTGTACACAAATGCGGACAACAGGTGTCAAGCCGTGTGTTGCCTTTGTCAAGCTGTAATAAGTAGGGATAAGGACGTTAATCACCTCGGAACATCCTCCCTTATACGTCACCTGCAGCGCATTAATCATAAGTCAGTGACAAGTTCAAAAACTTTGGATGACAGCGGAAGCAGTCCACTGACCACCTTCCTCTTGTAACCAAGCTCCTGCAAACCACACCACCAACTCCCTCAGTGTCAATTTCCTCCTTAGACAGGAGAGCCAATAGTCCTGCAGGCCATGTCACTGGCAAGTCTGACGAGTCCTCTCCTGCCTGGGATTCCTCCGATGCATCCTTGAGTGTAACGCCTACTGCTGCTGGCGCTGCTGTTGTTGCTGCTGGGAGTCGATCGTCATCCCAGAGGGGAAGTCGGAAGACCACTTGTACTACTTCCAGTAAGCAATTGACTGTCCAACAGTCCTTTGCGAGGAAGATGAAATATCACAGCAGTCATCCTGCTGCAAAGCGGATAACTCAGGTCTGGGTGGTGAGAAACGTGGTTCCGGTATCCATCGTTAATTTAGAGGCAACTAGAGACTTGATTGAGGTACTGTGTCCCCGGTACCAAATACCCTCTAGGTTCCATTTCTCTAGGCAGGCGATACCGAAAATGTACACAGACCTCAGAAAAAGAGTCACCAGTGTCCTAAAAAATGCAGTTGTACCCAATGTCCACTTGTCTGTGGTTAAGTGGAGCAGGGCAGACTCAGGACTATATGACTGTGACAGCCCACTGGGTAGATGTATTGCCTCCCGCAGCAAGAACAGCAGCGGCGGCACCAGTAGCAGCATCTCGCAATTGCCAACTCGTTCCTAGGCAGGCTACGCTTTGTATCACCGCTTTCCATAAGAGGCACACAGCTGACAACCTCTTACGGAAACTGAGGAACATCATCGCAAAATGGCTTACCCCAATTGAACTCTCCTGGGGATTTGTGACATCGGACAACGCCACCAATATTGTGCGTGCATTACATCTGGGCAAATTCCAGCACGTCCCATGTTTTGCACATACATTGAACTTTGTGGTGCAGAATTATTTAAAAAACGACAGGGGCGTGCAAGAGATGCTGTCGGTGGCCCGAAGAATTGCGGGCCACTTTCTGCATTCAGCCACCGCATGCCGAAGACTGGAGCACCACCAAACATTCCTGAACCTGCCCTGCCATCATCTGAAGCAAGAGGTGGTAACGAGGTGGAATTCAACCCTCTATATGCTTCAGAGGATGGAGGAGCAGCAAAAGGCCATTCAAGCCTATACATCTGCCCACGATATAGGCAAAGGAGGGGGAATGCACCTGACTCAAGCGCAGTGGAGAATGATTTCAACGTTGTGCAAGGTTCTGCAACCCTTTGAACTTGCCACACGTGAAGTCAGTTCAGACACTGCCAGCCCTAGTCAGGTCATTCCCCTCATCAGGCTTTTGCAGAAGAAGCTGGAGACATTGAAGGAGGAGCTAAAACAGAGCGATTCCACTAGGCATGTGGAACTTGTGGATGGAGCCCTTAATTCGCTTAACCAGGATTCAATCTGTTGAAATCAGAGCACTACATTTTGGCCACCGTGCTCGATCCTAGATTTAAAACCTACATTGTATCTCTCTTTCCGGCAGACACAAGTCTGCAGAGGTTCAAAGACCTGCTGGTGAGAAAATTGTCAAGTCAAGCGGAACGTGACCCGTCAACAGCTCCTCCTTCACATTCTCCCGCAACTGGGGGTGCGAGGAAAAGGCTAAGAATTCCGAGCCCACCCGCCTGCAATAAGCAATCCAACTGCAAAAATTGCTAAGAGCATACGCATGCGCCTGCATTTTCTGTGGCACCCCGCAGATAATGCGATCGCCTCTGACTTTCAATCGGTGCGGGGGGGGGGGTCAGCAACACTCCATTTCAAAGTCGGAGATGGAGCGGTGCGGGGGCAGGGCTTCAACGGAGAAACAGGAGGCGTGGTCAGAGCGGCTGCATGACATCACATGCAGCCGCTGCGATCACAAAAATGGTGGCGGCTTCCTGCGCACACGTACAGTCTGCACCAACAGGAGGCTAAACCATTTTTTATGATCACGCTGAACTGCACTGAGACTGCAATTTCAGCGTGGTCAAGAAGGGAGGCGGCATACTGGGTGGCCATGCCCTGTGATGGGTGGCCCCAGCATGCGAACCAAAGGATTGCAAATTCTGTTACTTAGCAGAATGTGCAATCCTTACTGAATTAGGCCCATTGATTACAAAATTATAAACAATATTTGAAGTTTTTCTTCAGGGACTAACACAAAAGATGCTTGGGGCTACTAACACATGGGTAAGCCACGTAAAGCTTCCCATGGGTCAGTGGCATCACAACGGGGTTGCGGCACACACCCGAGTGTCACCCGCCAAGGGGGGTGACACCAAAGTGCCGGCTCTTCTTCAGTGACAGAATATGGGTGTTTCACTGTGACATTACGTGCAACACCCAGTTTCTGTCACTGTGCAGGAGCCAGCACTACTCACACACTAGTCCCCGGGTGCAGCCCCCAACCCCCGGGATACCCGCAGCAACAAAATGGTGATTCAGGCCACGCCCCTACCTATGAGACCATGCCTCCTTTTTACCATTGCCCTGCTTATCTGCGCGCACTGCATTACAATCTCCCTCGCCGCCTCTCTGGGTGTCACCAGTGATAGTGACACCTCTGCCATGCTTGTAGCAGCTGGTCCTAAGATCTACGCCTCCAGCCCTGAGTGTTTTCCCTTGTGACGTGTTGATCATCATAGCGAAGCAGATGCTTACAGAAAACTGCTGGTGCTTAGATTGAAAAGAAAAACATTGACGAACCCATCATTTCAGCGACAGGGTCTGCCACACGACTGACTGAAATGACTGGTTGGTTTGGGCCCCCACCAAAAAAGAATCAATCAATCTCTCCTTGCACAAACTGGCTCTACAGAGGCAAGATGTCCTCCCTTGTGCTGCCTCAGTTGAATCTCCTTTACTTGACAGAGATGTGCCTGAGCAGCGGCCCTCCCCAGCCCTATCCCAAATCATACTTATTTTGCATAGGAGATACCATGGTCATGAAGATTGTTCTCCCAGGGTGAGGTTCATTCATTGCATTCTGGGTATGCTGACCCCTGTGATTTCCCCAAATGTGGGAAACTCAATTGCATTATTTGTGGTAGTGGGGGACAGTGTTTGTGCTTTCTTCTGGTCAACTCTGGTAAAAATCAGATTTCTTTGTCTCAGATCTTCCTCTAGCCTTGTTCCTCTTTCGAGAGTTCCCTTGTGCTGCCTCAGTTGGATCTCCTTCACTTGACAGGGGGGTACCCGAGCAGCGACCCTCCCCAGCTCTAGCCCAACTCCTACTTACCTGCCAGGTGAGATACTATGATCATGTAGGTGCTTCTCCCAGGGCAAGGCTCACCCATTGCACTCTGGGTGTGCTGCCCCTGTGATTTCCCCAAATGTTGGAAACTTGACTGCATAATTTGTGTTTCCCCTGGTCGGCTCTCGTATAATTCAGATCTCTTTGTCTCAGGTCTCTCTCCAGCCTAGTTTGCTGTCTGTTTCCACTTCTCTTTTCTTGAGCCGCTCCCTTCTATGCCCTTGCGCACTATCCTAACTTCTCCCGTCTGCTTACTTTGTGCCTTCCAACACACAATGCAAACTTCAGGTAGTGCTGCAGGGCCCTCACCCTTTTAACTGCCTCACAGAGCAGCTCTGGAGCTGTTACAGTGCCCAGCTGCTGCAGAGAAATCAGCTTGAATGCTTCAGGGGCTGGGGCATTGCCAACATGAGCCCCACACCGAAGGAGGGTGGGGGTGTTTAATGCGAACTAAGGGTCATCCAAGCGCTGCAAAAGGCCGCCATGCCCTGCATACCCCTTTTCTCTTTTCATATGCAGATGAGGGTTCCAGCCAACTTTGGCCCACTGCTTGGATGACATCACCATATGCAAATCCATCTGCTGTAGGCCTTCCCCCAGGAATGCTTGCACTAGTTGTTGCATTTGGTTTGTTGTTTGGGGGTGCTTCAGTATTAGGCAGCCTTCTGCCCTCCCATGTTCATCTGAAAATATGTGTTCTCCCTGCAGTTGTTGTCCCCAGATGAGAGTTCCCTTGTGCTGCCTCAGTTGAATCTCCTTTACTTGACAGAGATGTGCCTGAGCAGCGGCCCTCCCCAGCCCTATCTCAAATCATACTTATTTTGCATAGGAGATACCATGGTCAAGAAGATTGTTCTCCCAGGGTGAGGGTCATTCATTGCATTCTGGGTATGCTGACCCCTGTGATTTCCCCAAATGTGGGAAACTTGGCTGCATTATTTGTAGTAGTGGGGGACTGTGTTTGTGCTTTCCTCTGGTCAGCTCTGGTAAAAGTCAGATTTTTTTGTCTCATTTCTTCCTCTAGCCTTATTCTTCTTTTGAGAGTTCCCTTGTGCTGCCTCAGTTGGATCTCCTTCACTTGACAGAAGGGTGCTTGAGCAGCGACCCTCCCCAGCTATAGCCCAACTCCTACTTACCTGCCAGGTTAGATACTATGATCATGAAGCTGCTTCTCCCAGGGCAAGGCTCACCCATTGCACTCTGGGTGTGCTGCTCCTGCGATTTCCCCAAATGTGGGACACTTGACTGCATAATTTGTGTTTCCCCTGGTCGGCTCTCGTATAATTCAGATCTCTTTGTCTCAGGTCTCTCTCCAGCCTAGTTTGCTGTCTGTTTCCACTTCTCTTTTCTTGAGCCGCTCCCTTCTATGCCCTTGCGCACTATCCTGACTTCTCCCGTCTGCTTACTTTGTGCCTTCCAACGCACAATGCGAACTACAGGTAGTGCTGCAGGGCCCACACCCTTTTAGTTGCCTTACAGAGCAGCTCTGGAGCTGTTACAGTGCCCAGCTGCTGCAAGAAATCAGCTGGAATGCTTCAGGGGCTGGGGCATTGCCAACATGAGCCCCACACCGAAGGAGGGTGGGGGTGTTTAATGCGAACTAAGGGTCATCCAAGCGCAGCAAAAGGCCGCCATGCCCTGCATACCCCTTTTCTCTTTTCATATGCAGATGAGGGTTCCAGCCAACTTTGGCCCACTGCTTGGATGACATCACTGTATGCAAATCCGTCTTCTGCAGACCTTCCCCCAGGAATGCTTGTACTAGTTGTTGCATTTGGTTTGTTGTTTGGGGGTGCTTCAGTATTAGGCAGCCTTCTGCCCTCCCATGTTCATTTGAAAATATGTGTTCTCCCTGCAGTTGTTGTCCCCAGATGAGAGTTCCCTTGTGCTGCCTCAGTTGAATCTTCTTTACTTGACAGATATATGCCTGAGCAGCGGCCCTCCCCAGCCCTATCCCAAATCATACTTATTTTGCATAGGAGATACCATGGTCATGAAGATTGTTCTCCCAGGGTGAGGTTCATTCATTGCATTCTGGGTATGCTGACCCCTGTGATTTCCCCAAATGTGGGAAACTCGACTGCATTATTTGTGATAGTGGGGGACTGTGTTTGTGCTTTCCTCTGGTCAGCTCTGGTAAAAGTCAGATTTCTTTGTCTCAGATCTTCCTCTAGCCTTGTTCTTCTTTCGAGAGTTCCCTTGTGCTGCCTCAGTTGGATCTCCTTCACTTGACTGGGGGGTGCCCGAGCAGCGACCCTCCCCAGCTCTAGCCCAACTCCTACTTACCTGCCAGGTGAGATACTATGATCAGGAAGTTGCTACTCCCAGTGCAAGGCTCACCCATTGCACTCTGGGTGTGCTGCTCCTGCGATTTCCCCAAATGTGGGAAACTTGACTGCATAATTTGTGTTTCCCCTGGTCGGCTCTCGTATAATTCAGATCTCTTTGTCTCAGGTCTCTCTCCAGCCTAGTTTGCTGTCTGTTTCCACTTCTCTTTTCTTGAGCCGCTCCCTTCTATGCCCTTGCGCACTATCCTGACTTCTCCCGTCTGCTTACTTTGTGCTTTCCAATGCACAATGCAAACTACAGGTAGTGCTGCAGGGCCCACACCCTTTTACTTGCCTTACAGAGCAGCTCTGGGGATGTTACAGTGCCCAGCTGCTGCAAGAAATCAGCTTGAATGCTTCAGGGGCTGGGGCATAGCCAACATGAGCCCCACACCGAAGGAGGGTGGAGGTGTTTAATGCGAACTAGGGGTCATCCAAGCGCCGCAAAAGGCCGCCATGCCCTGCACGCACCTTTTCTCTTTTCATATGCAGACGAGGGTTGAAGCCAACTTTGACCCACTGCTTGGATGGCATTACCATATGCAAATCAATCTGCTGCAGGCCTTCCCCCAGGAATGCTTGCACTAGTTGTTGCATTTGGTTTGTTGTTTGGGGGTGCTTCAGTATTAGGCAGCCTTCTGCCCTCCCATGTTCATCTGAAAATATGTGTTCTCCCTGCAGTTGTTGTCCCCAGATGAGAGTTCCCTTGTGCTGCCTCAGTTGAATCTCCTTTACTTGACAGAGATGTGCCTGAGCAGCGGACCTCCCTAGCCCTATCTCAAATCATACTTATTTTGCATAGGAGATACCATGGTCAAGAAGATTGTTCCCCCAGGGTGAGGGTCATTCATTGCATTCTGGGTATGCTGACCCCTGTGATTTCCCCAAATGTGGGAAACTTGACTGCATTATTTGTAGTAGTGGGGGACTGTGTTTGTGCTTTCCTCTGGTCAGCTCTGGTAAAAGTCAGATTTCTTTGTCTCATTTCTTCCTCTAGCCTTATTCTTCTTTTGAGAGTTCCCTTGTGCTGCCTCAGTTGGATCTCCTTCACTTGACAGAGGGGTGCTTGAGCAGCGACCCTCCCCAGCTATAGCCCAACTCCTACTTACCTGCCAGGTGAGATACTATGATCATGAAGGTGCTTCTCCCAGGGCAAGGCTCACCCATTGCACTCTGGGTGTGCTGCTCCTGCGATTTCCCCAAATGTGGGACACTTGACTGCATAATTTGTGTTTCCCCTGGTCGGCTCTCGTATAATTCAGATCTCTTTGTCTCAGGTCTCTCTCCAGCCTAGTTTGCTGTCTGTTTCCACTTCTCTTTTCTTGAGCCGCTCCCTTCTATGCCCTTGCGCACTATCCTGACTTCTCCCGTCTGCTTACTTTGTGCCTTCCAATGCACAATGCGAACTACAGGTAGTGCTGCAGGACCCACACCCTTTAACTTGCCTTACAGAGCAGCTATGGAGCTGTTACAGTGCCCAGATGCTGCAAGAAATCAGCTTGAATGCTTCAGGGGCTGGGGCATTGCCAACATGAGCCCCACACCGAAGGAGGGTGGGGGTGTTTAATGCGAACTAAGGGTCATCCAAGCGCCGCAAAAGGCCGCCATGCCCTGCATACCCCTTTTCTCTTTTCATATGCAGATGAGGGTTCCAGCCAACTTTGGCCCACTGCTTGGATGACATCACTGTATGCAAATCCGTCTTCTGCAGACCTTCCCCCAGGAATGCTTGTACTAGTTGTTGCATTTGGTTTGTTGTTTGGGGGTGCTTCAGTATTAGGCAGCCTTCTGCCCTCCCATGTTCATTTGAAAATATGTGTTCTCCCTGCAGTTGTTGTCCCCAGATGAGAGTTCCCTTGTGTTGCCTCAGTTGAATCTCCTTTACTTGACAGAGATGTGCCTGAGCAGCGGCCCTCCCCAGCCCTATCCCAAATCATACTTATTTTGCATAGGAGATACCATGGTCATGAAAATTGTTCTCCCAGGGTGAGGTTCATTCATTGCATTCTGGGTATGCTGACCCCTGTGATTTCCCCAAATGTGGGAAACTCGACTGCATTATTTGTGGTAGTGGGGGACTGTGTTTGTGCTTTCCTCTGGTCAGCTCTGGTAAAAGTCAGATTTCTTTGTCTCAGATCTTCCTCTAGCCTTGTTCTTCTTTCGAGAGTTCCCTTGTGCTGCCTCAGTTGGATCTCCTTCACTTGACAGGGGGGTGCCCGAGCAGCGACCCTCCCCAGCTCTAGCCCAACTCCTACTTACCTGCCAGGTGAGATACTATGATCATGAAGGTGCTTCTCCCAGGGCAAGGCTCACCCATTGCACTCTGGGTGTGCTGCCCCTGTGATTTCCCCAAATGTGGGAAACTTGACTGCATAATTTGTGTTTCCACTGGTCGGCTTTCATATAATTCAGATCTCTTTGTCTAAGGTCTCTCTCCAGCCTAGTTTGCTGTCTGTTTCCACTTCTTTTTTTTTGAGCCCCTCCCTTCTATACCCTTGTGCACTATCCTGACTTCTCCTGTCTGCTTACTTTGTGCCTTCCAATGCACAATGCAAACTACAGGTAGTGCTGCATGGCCCACAACCTGTTACTTGCCTTACAGAGCAGCTCTGGAGCTGTTACAGTGCCAAGCTGCTGCAAGAAATCAGCTTGAATGCTGGGGCATTGCCAACATGAGCCCCACACCGAAGGAGGGTGGGGGTGTTTAATGCGAACTAAGGGTCATCCAAGCGCCGCAAAAGGCCGCCATGCCCTGCATACCCCTTTTCTCTTTTCATATGCAGATGAGGGTTCCAGCCAACTTTGGCCCACTGCTTGGATGACATCACTGTATGCAAATCCGTCTTCTGCAGACCTTCCCCCAGGAATGCTTGTACTAGTTGTTGCATTTGGTTTGTTGTTTGGGGGTGCTTCAGTATTAGGCAGCCTTCTGCCCTCCCATGTTCATTTGAAAATATGTATTCTCCCTGCAGTTGTTGTCCCCAGATGAGAGTTCCCTTGTGCTGCCTCAGTTGAATCTCCTTTACTTGACAGAGATATGCCTGAGCAGCGGCCCTCCCCAGCCCTATCCCAAATCATACTTATTTTGCATAGGAGATACCATGGTCATGAAGATTGTTCTCCCAGGGTGAGGTTCATTCATTGCATTCTGGGTATGCTGACCCCTGTGATTTCCCCAAATGTGGGAAACTCGACGGCATTATTTGTGGTAGTGGGGGACTGTGTTTGTGCTTTCCTCTGGTCAGCTCTGGTAAAAGTCAGATTTCTTTGTCTCAGATCTTCCTCTAGCCTTGTTCTTCTTTCGAGAGTTCCCTTGTGCTGCCTCAGTTGGATCTCCTTCACTTGACAGGGGGGTGCCCGAGCAGCGACCCTCCCCAGCTCTAGCCCAACTCCTACTTACCTGCCAGGTGAGATACTATGATCATGTAGGTGCTTCTCCCAGGGCAAGGCTCACCCATTGCACTCTGGGTGTGCTGCCCCTTTGAATTCCCCAAATGTGGGAAACTTGACTGCATAATTTGTGTTTCCCCTGGTCGGCTCTCATATAATTCAGATCTCTTTGTCTCAGGTCTCTCTCCTGCCTAGTTTGCTGACTGTTTCCACTTCTCTTTTCTTGAGCCGCTCCCTTCTATGCCCTTGCGCACTACCCTGACTTCTCCCGTCTGCTTACTTTGTGCCTTCCAACGCACAATGCGAACTACAGGTAGTGCTGCAGGGCCCACACCCTTTTAGTTGCCTTACAGAGCAGCTCTGGAGCTGTTACAGTGCCCAGCTGCTGCAAGAAATCAGCTTGAATGCTTCAGGGGCTGGGGCATGGCCAACATGAGCCCCACACCGAAGGAGGGTGGGGGTGTTTAATGCGAACTAGGGGTCATCCAAGCGCAGCAAAAGGCCGCCATGCCCTGCATACCCCTTTTCTCTTTTCATATGCAGATAAGGGTTCCAGCCAACTTTGGCCCACTGCTTGGATGACATCACCGTATGCAATTCCATCTTCTGCAGACCTTCCCCAAGGAATGCTTGTACTAGTTGTTGCATTTGGTTTGTTGTTTGGGGGTGCTTCAGTATTAGGCAGCCTTCTGCCCTCCCATGTTCATCTGAAAATATGTGTTCTCCCTGCAGTTGTTGTCCCCAGATGAGAGTTCCCTTGTGCTGCCTCAGTTGAATCTCCTTTACTTGACAAGGGAGGCATTTTGGATTTTTTCTTTGGGTACCCCTACACCTGATGGTCTGATTGAGAGCATCGAACTGAACAACATTGGCAGTCTCTGAAGATTTTATCTATTGATTTACCTAATATATTATTTATTGAATATCCATTTATTGTATGTTTAATAAATAAACAAAATTATTAGAAGTAGCTATTTTGGGAACAGCATTCCTCTTAGTATGAAACTGTATAATCCTGTTGTGTGTGTTCCTTTAAAGTTCTTTAGTAAAATCCACTAGTAATGATGAACATCAGATTTCTTCCTCCATCCTCTTTTTACACTTTCTCTTGGTTCTATATATATATATATTTTTTATTTTTTTATTTTTTTTCCCTCCTTCTCCCAAAAGGCCCCCCTCCCTCCCCCCCCCCCCCTCCCTGTTTTAAATTTTTACATCTTTAAATCTTTAAATCTTCGAATCCTTAAATTGTCTGTTTAATAATTATTCTTTCTTCAATTCTTTTTGTTGTTTAAGCAGCAATGTAATTATTCCAGGGGTTAAAATAATGAAATATAGAAATAATATTA
Organism: Pseudophryne corroboree; assembly: GCF_028390025.1. Taxonomy (NCBI): domain Eukaryota; kingdom Metazoa; phylum Chordata; class Amphibia; order Anura; family Myobatrachidae; genus Pseudophryne; species Pseudophryne corroboree. The sequence continues at coordinate 288,818 of NW_026970325.1, read as the reverse complement.
ACAAAAATTAAAGGTAAAAATGAATTGATAGAATGATCCCATTAAAAGTAAATAAATAATATGGATGTTAAGCTGAGCGGGTTGGATTCGAACATGGGACTCGCTGCATAGAGTGCAGGTGATGTTTCCCCTGCGCCACAAGAGCTGCTTTAGTAGTGTGTTGGATTTATGTTACCCTAAAAGGTTTTATATAAGTAAATGGGGATCCTTAGTGCTGGGTCTCTGAATTATGTGTATGTGATTATAGAGATGAGGTATTGATTGAAAGATTAGAGGTTAATCTGTATATAGATTATATATTTTCTGTTATTTTTTAAACCACCTTGTTGCTTATTTTATTATTATTTTTAATCACCATGTTGCTTATTTTTATATTATGAAATGCCTTTATATGTGCAATTGCAATTAGAAAGTTGTTCCATATGTGAGTCATTACATGTATGCATCCAATTAGTACATGTATATATCCAATCAACTAATTAGTAATGCTATTGGTCCGGTGCATTTTAAAAAGAGCCTGCTAGGCTGCTGATGTATCCTCTGACGAAACCGCTCTTGGATAACAGCGGAGAAACGCGTAAGGAAGGTGACTACCAGACACTCTGATTGCTGAGATATAAGCCCATTCATGAACGAGCTACATCACGGCGGACGTCTGATGTAAAGACAGCGGTGAAGGGGAAAAAGCAATTTGAGACCGAGCAAAAGGAGGTCTCTACCCCACGGCAGGGAGGAATATCCCGACCGCGAGTGCCAATAAGATCCAGCCACGGTTAACGACTGAGGCAGCATAAGGAAACTCTCATCTGGGGACAACAACTGCAGGGAGAACACATATTTTCAGATGAACATGGGAGGGCAGAAGGCTGCCTAATACTGAAGCACCCCCAAACAACAAACCAAATGCAACAACTAGTGCAAGCATTCCTGGGGGAAGGCCTGCAGCAGATGGATTTGCATATGGTGATGTCATCCAAGCAGTGGGTCAAAGTTGGCGTCAACCCTCGTCTGCATATGAAAAGAGAAAAGGGGCGTGCAGGGCATGGCGGCCTTTTGCGGCGCTTGGATGACCCCTAGTTCACATTAAACACCTCCACCCTCCTTCGGTGTGGGGCTCATGTTGGCTATGCCCCAGCCCCTGAAGCATTCAAGCTGATTTCTTGCAGCAGCTGGGCACTGTAACAGCTCCAGAGCTGCTCTGTAAGGCAAGTAAAAGGGCGTGGGCCCTGCAGCACTACCTGTAGTTTGTATTGTGCGTTGGAAGGCACAAAGTAAGCAGACTGGAGAAGTCAGGATAGTGAGCAAGGGCATAGAAGGGAGTGGCTCAAGAAAAGAGAAGTGGAAACAGACAGCAAACTAGGCTGGAGAGAGACCTGAGACAAAGAGATCTATATTATACGAGAGCCGACCAGGGGAAACACAAATTATGCAGTCAAGTGTCCAACATTTGGGGAAACCGCAGGAGCAGCACACCCAGAGTGCAATGGGTGAGCCTTGCCCTGGGAGAAGCACCTTCATGATCATAGTATCTCACCTGGCAGGTAAGTAGGAGTTGGGCTAGAGCTGGGGAGGGTCGCTGCTCGGGCACCCCCCTGTCAAGTGAAGGAGATCCAACTGAGGCAGCACAAGGGAACTCTCGAAAGAAGAACAAGGCTAGAGGAAGATCTGAGATAAAGAAATCTGACTTTTACCAGAGCTGACCAGAGGAAAGCACAAACACAGTACCTCACTACCACAAATAATGCAGTCCAGTTTCCCACATTTGGGGAAATCACAGGGATCAGCATACCCAGAATGCAATGAATGAACCTCACCCTGGGAGAACAATCTTCATGACCATGGTATCTCCTATGCAAAATAAGTATGATTTGAGATAGGGCTGGGGAGGGCTGCTGCTCAGGCACATCTCTGTCAAGAATTTATAAAGTCTATACATATATATAACCAAATGTCAATATATATATATATATAGAACCCAGCGCTCCTATCAAAACTTATCTATTTCACCAATTTGTTGCTTATTTAATCTTTATACATCTATTAATTTTTACCATATATTATAAAATGCTGCTCCCATAGTTAGTACTGTTCTACCAATAATAAACCAAATTTTAAAGATAATCACACTTGTTATCAAGGGAGCGCAAAAAATAGAATATACAAGCTCTTTATTTTAAAAAAAATATATATAGACAGAAGAAACCCACATTCAACAAAATACAATGGAGTCAACATATATAGGCACCACTATCCATATCTAAATGTAATCAGTATCTATTTCATATTGCCCTTGATGACAACGGAATGTCTATTAAAGTGTCCAAAAAATCCTCCTGGATACAGCTGTTGTAATTAAATCGTTACTTTCCAATTGTAATTGATACATTAAATTCCTTCTTGTGGATGAACAGCAACAGTTGTAACCAACGCCTCTTATTTACTGCAGTTAAAGTTCATATGTAACTCACGTGAGTAATGAAAGAAAACAGGGGGAGAGCGCTGTGATGGTTGGTGAAACACAGCGGTATGCTACAACGTACCCACATTTGCATCCATGCATATATAGATGTAGGTGTGTGTACGTCGGTGTGCGTCCAGGTGTCAACGCGTGTATGTATAGATACAGGTGAGGGTACGTCTGTGTATGTCCAGGTGTCAGAATGTGTATGTATAGATGCAGGTGTGGGAACGTCAGTGTAGGTTCAGATGTCAGCGCGTGTATGTATAGATGCAGGTGCTTGTATGTCCAGATGTCAGTGCATGTATGTATAGATGCAAGTGTGGGTACGTCGGTGTATGTCCATTTGTCAGCGCGTGTATATATAGATGCAGGTGCTTGTATGTTGGTGTATGTCCAGGTGTCAGCGTGTGTATGTATAGATGCAGGTGTGGGAATGTTAGTGTATGTCCAGGTGTCAGGGTGTGTATGTATGGATATTAGGTGTGGGTACATCAGTGTATGTCCAGGTGTCAGCGCATGTATGTATAGATGCAGGATAATAATCACACAGCGTGCCCCCCACCAACCACAAACCTCCCCCACCCCCCTGTATGACATAAACACCGCTAATTACACTTACACACAATAATTTCAGTTTGCGACCAGGAGCCGGCAATGTATGTGCACCCAAATGAAGCCACTGTACATGCCCTGCAGGCTGCTATGTACTGCACAGGTGCAACAAATTTAAATGCCCTATCTTTAAAATGGGGCATATTTTACTAAATTAAAAAAACCTGTAACTTTCTGTAAAACCTTAACCCCAAAAGGCACTACACTAACATAGGGGTGTAGAGTTGGATCTTGATCCAAGGCACCAACAGGCTAAAGCTTTGACTGTTCCCAGGATGCCTTGCACCGCCTCCTCTATAACCCTGCCCAGTGACGTAACTAGACCTTTGTGGTCCCCATAGCAAAATTCTGAATGGGCCCACCAGCACTCAACAAGAATGAGTGGCGTTTGGGGTCAGAAAAGTAGAGGGGAAGGGGTCTGACAGAGTAGGGGGCAGGACATGAATGAATAGAAACTGAGGTGTCCATTATATAAAGAAATATAGGCCCTCATTCCGAGTTGATCGGTCGCAAGGCGAATTTAGCAGAGTTACACACGCTAAGCCGCCGCCTACTTCCGTGGCGCTCACCTGATTGGCTGTGCGCTGTCTGTGCTGTGACAGCGCATCGCACAGCTCGGTCCATTAGTTTCAATGGTGGGAACTTTGCCGTCAGCGGTGGGGTTACCCGCGGTCAGCCGCTGACCGGCGGGTGACCTCACCGCTAGCCGCTAAGTTCCCACCATTGAATATAATGGACGGAGCTGTGCGATGCGCTGTCACAGCACAGACAGCGCACAGCCAATCAGGTGAGCGCCACGGAAGTAGCGCTTCCTGATTGGCTGAAGGGACTTCAGTGACAGGAGTCACGTGGTGTCCCGGCATTCGGGGTAAGGGGTCTCATGTGTCAGCATGGGACCCCTTTCAGTCCGGTGGTCCGTGTGTCCGTTTTCTTTTTTTGCCAAGTACGTGGATGTATCTCTGGACGTGGATGTACCTCTGGACGCTGGAAGGTGAGTATAATTTTTTTCACAGGTACCCTCGGATCGTCGGAGACCGTGGCAGTCGGCGTGTCAACATAGGTAAGTATGAATGTGTCGGCAGTGTGTAATAAAGTTTTACTGTCACGGTGTCTGTGTCCTGTTTTTATTTGGGTATTTTTTCCCCAGTAGAACTACAGGTACCAGCGGGCCCGTTTTTCTCCCGCATGCTGGTACTTGTGGTTCTCCAAGTACCAGTATGCGGGGGAGGCTTGCTGGGACTTGTAGTTCTTCTGGAAAAAACAATATTCTTGTCATTTTACTCTAGGCTATCAGCCTCCCATCCGCAGCCATTGGATGGGGGGGACAGCCTCGGGCTTCACCCCTTGCCCTTGGGTGGCTGGGGACCCCTTGATTGAAGGGGTCCCCACTCCCCCAGGGTACCCCGGCCAGGGGTGACTAGTTGGATATTTAATGCCACGGCCGCAGGGCACTGCATAAAAGTGACCCCCGGCTGTGGCATTATCTGTCCAGCTAGTGGAGCCCGATGCTGGTGTAAAAAATACGGGGGACCCCTACTCTTTTTGTCCCCCGTATTTTTTGCACCAGCACCAGGCGCAGAGCCCGGTGCTGGTTTTAAAAATACGGGGGATCCCTGCCCAATTTTCCCCCCGCATTTTTGGAACCAGGACCAGCTCGAAGAGCCCGAGGCTGGTTATGCTTTGGAGGGGGGACCCCACGCCATTTTTTTTTCCGTGTTTTTTCCGTTTTTTCCCGTTTTTTTAATTCGCGGCAAAATACGTCAAATTGTCCGTTTTTCGCCCGCGGGACTGTCGAATCCGTTTTTCATTGAATATGGTGAATTCCGGCAGCCACCTGCCGGAATTCACATGTCGAATTGTGTCGAATTTAAAAACGGCCATAATTTGCCGCGATTCGCCGTGAATTGCATATACCCCAAAGTAGCTTTTATGTAACCTTTTTAAACCTATTAGCATAGACCGAATCTCATCGTGTGTATAGGCCTTTAGTTCAACAACAGCATGGGACCAGTTAGTGTGTTTTGACCACTGCACAGCACCTGGTGTTATATAGTAAGCACCACTATGGCATAGTATACAGCATTATGGGCCTGATATGAGTGTGACCAGCGGTGATGTGGAATGCAGTAGGAGGTGCTGTTTAGCAAGCACCACTTCTATATTCACCATGCAGTATATTGTGTGAATATAGAAGTGTTGGTTGTGTTATGTATTAGAGTAATTATTGCAGCTCCCAGCTAAAATTGCCACAATGTAATTTAGTGACAAGCTGCAGAGATTAACCCTTTCTGTGGCTGCTGCACAACCTCTATTCATATCGCTGAATTAAATTAGGGAGATGTTCTCACCCCGCGAGCAAGCGCAGGTATATGCCACACTTATGGTAACATTGGATTTGCAGATATTTTCTTGCAGGGGTGTTTCTAAACAATTTGGCTTCAAATGCGAGATTTAAAAATGCGTGCCCCCCGCCACCATTGGCATTAAAAATTGTGCCCCTCCCCCATATATATATATATAAAAAAAACTATATTTGCATGAGCGCTCCGGACGGGATGGGGGGGCGTGACCTCGCAAAAATGGGTATGGTCTCCATAAAATGGGCGTAGCCTTTCAGGCAAAGACTACCTTACACCCCAGTTCTTGACCCTGCACCAACAGACCTCGGCCACCACAGGGAAAAAAGTACAGTCATTTCCACCATGTTAAGCCCCACACATTAATGCCCTTTGGAACATATTATGTCACTCACCACAATATCTGTGATACACTATGCCCTACAGTAAAGCTTCTAATTACTTTTACAAAAACTGCTCAATGCCAAGAGTTTCACGTGCTGGGTGTCATGCTCATTGCCAGGGGTTTCACTCTCTGGGTGTCATGCTCATTGCCAGGGGGAACGCAGTAGGAGGTGTTATATAGTAAGCACCACTATGGCATAGTATATAGCATTATATATATTGTGAGCACTGGTGATGTTGAGTGCAGTAGAGCTGCTGCTGGGTAATTACAATTGACTACAACCACCAATATATTCTGCTGCACTATATATATGCAAAGCTAATTCTGCTGGGTAATTACAATTGAATACAACCACCAATATATTCTGCTGCACTATATCTATATATGCAAGCTAATTCTGCTGGGTAATTACAATTGACTACAACCACCAATATATTCTGCTGCACTATATCTATATATGCAAAGCTAATTCTGCTGAGTAATTACAATTGACTACAACCACCATTATATTCTGCTGCACTATATCTATATATGCAATGCTAATTCTGCTGGGTAATGCAAATTGAAACATTATTGCATAGTATGTGATTTTGAAGTACTTTTTTAAAGTTTTGAATGATATAGACCCAGTTTAATCTTTGTGGAATGCCTGGTTGTTGTTTTTAAGGTAATTTATTGCCTGGCATTTGAGGGGGTGGGGGGTGGTTACAGATTTCAATTATTGGTTTCACTTGTAATAGTCTTCTACTTAAGTCCAATGGTGTAGGCTGTGCAAAGCCATTTGGCTGTGCATTTATTGATCTAAGCGTGCATTTTTATCAAAGCGTGATAAAATTGACACATAACAGCAGCGTTCAATCAGTATCAATTTATCTTCAGCTGATGTCGATTGTGAATTTACGTTTCTTCTCTTCTTGTCACCTACAGGTAATTACAATTGACTACAACCACCAATATATTCTGCTGCACTATATCTATATATGCAAAGCTAATTCTGCTGGGTAATGCAAATTGAAACATTATTGCATAGTATGCAATAATATAGTATGCATATAGCAGAGGATAGTTTCAATCTGCCTACCTCTGGGTTATGGGCCCAGAATGCTTTCATTGCAGTACTCTGCTGCACATGTAAGTGCAAGAAATCCTGAAGCACTCACTCATCATGGGAAAGTACCAATGTGTTTCTTCGTTGATTGATGGAAGAAACATCTTACAAAAACTCTCCAGATTATTGACTTTTAAAGTTTTTCTAGGAAACGTTCTAGATGAATGCTTATTAGCGTTTGTCAGAACATACGTTTGCAAAGTGTCTCTGTGGCGCAATCAGTTAGCGTGTTTGGTTATTAACCAAAAGGTTGGTGGTTCAATCCCACCCAGGGACGTAATTTACCTTGTTATCAGATTTTGGTGATCTTTAAGTAGACAAGTCAAAATTTCAAACCCCCTCTTATGGTGTAGGGTACCTGGCCTTCTCTGATGTAATCAGAGTTAGATTTGATTAAGTGATTTTATAAAAAAAAAACAGCTAGGAAGCACAATTTAGCAGTGGGTTGCAGAGAAAAAGAAATATGCTGGCAAAAAAATCCAATTGAGTGATTAAACAGCTCTTCATTTTCTGGCTTTATTTTTAAGCTAACAAATTTGTTCTCTGAAAAGTGTCCACAAAGCCAAGTATCTGATTAACACCTTTGTAGGGATGGTTTTTCACCTATTACTAAATTAAACTTGCTTCATTGGAAAGGCAGCAAGATGCATCGTCATTTCAATATCTACTGAAATAATACAGGTTGACACCAGGAAACATTAACGCCACTGCATCCTTGCTGCTTTCTCATGTGGAAGTCTGTTTAATGTGAAAACAAGGTGATATCTAATTAGCACACAGGTAAGGAATTAAGAAAATCTTTATTTAAGGGTGAAGATGTTTCTCACAAAATCGTTGCCCCAATGCATCATAGAAATTCAAGCTGGAAAGATGATTTTAATATATCACTTGTACATTTTGTATTCCTCTTCTGGTGACAATGTAGTTTGTTTTTGTCAATTACCATTTTAATAATAGGGTAAAGAAAATTAAGTGGATTTTTGAAAGAAAACAATACTGTCAATATACTATTAAACAAATTAAAATGGTAAAAGTTATTGTACTTTAAGTAAAAATAAAAGAGCTAAAATATCAATCCCAATTTTGGATTACTTTAATTAAAAAAAAATGCATATAGCAGAGGATAGTTTCAATCTGCCTACCTCTGGGTTATCGGCCCAGCATGCTTCCATTGCAGTACTCTGCTGCACATGTAAGTGCAAGAGATCCTGAAGCACTCACTCATCATGGGAAAGTACCAATGTGTTTCTTCGTTGGTTGATGAAAGAAACATCTTACAAAAACTCTCCAGATTATTGACTTTTTTAAGTTTTTCTAGGAAACGTTCTAGATGAATGCTTATTAGCCTTTGTCAGTATGTACTTTTTGCAAAGTGTCTCTGTGGCGCAATCGGTTAGTGTGTTCGGCTATTAACCAAAAGGTTGGTGTTTCAATCCCACCAAGGGACGTAATTGACCTTGTGATCAGATTTTGGTGATATTTAAGTCGACAAGTCAAAATTTCAAACCCCCTGTTATGGTGTGGGTACCTGGCCTTCCCTGATGTAATCAGAGTTAGATTTGATTCAGTGATTTTATAAAAACAGCTAGGAAGCACAATTTAGCAGTGGGTTGCAGAGAAAAAAAATATGCTGGCAGAAAAATCCAATTGAGTGATTAAACAGCTCTTCATTTTCTGGCTTTATTTTTATGCTAACAAATTTGTTCTCTGAAAAGTGTCCACAAAGCCAAGTCTCTGATTAACACCTTTGTAAGGATGGTTTTTCACCTATTACTAAATTAAACTTGCTTCATTGGAAAGGCAGCAAGATGCATCCTCATTTCAATGTCTACTGAAATAATACAGGTTGACACCAGGAAACATTAACGCCACTGCATCCTTGCTGCTTTCTCATGTGGAAGTCTGTTTAATGTGAAAACAAGGTGATATCTAATTAGCACACAGGTAAGGAATTAAGAAAATCTTTATTTAAGGGTGAAGATGTTTCTCACAAAATCGTTGCCCCAATGCATCATTGAAATTCAACCTGGAAAGATGATTTTAATATATCACTTGTACATTTTGTATTGCTCTTCTGGTGACAATGTAGTTTGTTTTTGTCAATTACCATTTTAATAATAGGGTAAAGAAAATTAAGTGGATTTTTGAAATAAAACAATACTGTCAATATACTATTAAAACAAATTAAAATTGTAAAAGTTATTGTACTTTAAGTAAAAATAAAAGAGCAAAAATATCAATCCCAGTTTTGGATTACTTTAATTAACAAAAAAAATGCATATAGCAAAGGATAGTTTCAATCTACCTACCTCTGGGTTATGGGCCCAGCATGCTTCCATTGCAGTACTCTGCTGCACATGTAAGTGCAAGAGATCCTGAAGCACTCACTCATCATGGGAAAGTACCAATGTGTTTCTTCGTTGGTTGATGGAAGAAACATCTTACAAAAACTCTCCAGATTATTGACTTTTTAAAGTTTTTCTAGGAAACGTTCTAGATGAATGCTTATTAGCCTTTGTCAGTACGTACTTTTTGCAAAGTGTATCTGTGGCGCAATCGGTTAGTGTGTTCGGCTATTAACCAAAAGGTTGGTAGTTCAATCCCACCCAGGGACGTAATTGACCTTGTGATCAGATTTTGGTGATATTTAAGTCGACAAGTCAAAATTTCAAACCCCCTGTTATGGTGTGGGTAGCTGGCCTTCCCTGATGTAATCAGAGTTAGATCTGATTCCGTGATTTTATAAAAACAGCTAGGAAGCACAATTTAGCAGTGGGTTGCAGAGAAAAAAAATATGCTGGCAGAAAAATCCAATTGAGTGATTAAACAGCTCTTCATTTTCTGGCTTTATTTTTATGCTAACAAATTTGTTCTCTGAAAAGTGTCCACAAAGCCAAGTCTCTGATTAACACCTTTGTAAGGATGGTTTTTCACCTATTACTAAATTAAACTTGCTTCATTGGAAAGGCAGCAAGATGCATCCTCATTTCAATGTCTACTGAAATAATACAGGTTGACACCAGGAAACATTAACGCCACTGCATCCTTGCTGCTTTCTCATGTGGAAGTCTGTTTAATGTGAAAACAAGGTGATATCTAATTAGCACACAGGTAAGGAATTAAGAAAATCTTTATTTAAGGGTGAAGATGTTTCTCACAAAATCGTTGCCCCAATGCATCATTGAAATTCAACCTGGAAAGATGATTTTAATATATCACTTGTACATTTTGTATTGCTCTTCTGGTGACAATGTAGTTTGTTTTTGTCAATTACCATTTTAATAATAGGGTAAAGAAAATTAAGTGGATTTTTGAAAGAAAACAATACTGTCAATATACTATTAAACAAATTAAAATGGTAAAAGTTATTGTACTTTAAGTAAAAATAAAAGAGCTAAAATATCAATCCCAATTTTGGATTACTTTAATTAAAAAAAAATGCATATAGCAGAGGATAGTTTCTATCTGCCTACCTCTGGGTTATCGGCCCAGCATGCTTCCATTGCAGTACTCTGCTGCACATGTAAGTGCAAGAGATCCTGAAGCACTCACTCATCATGGGAAAGTACCAATGTGTTTCTTCGTTGGTTGATGGAAGAAACATTTTACAAAAACTCTCCAGATTATTGACTTTTTTAAGTTTTTCTAGGAAACGTTCTAGATGAATGCTTATTAGCCTTTGTCAGTATGTACTTTTTGCAAAGTGTCTCTGTGGCGCAATCGGTTAGTGTGTTTGGCTATTAACCAAAAGGTTGGTGGTTCAATCCCACCCAGGGACGTAATTGACCTTGTGATCAGATTTTGGTGATATTTAAGTCGACAAGTCAAAATTTCAAACCCCCTGTTATGGTGTGGGTACCTGGCCTTCCCTGATGTAATCAGAGTTAGATTTGATTCAGTGATTTTATAAAAACAGCTAGGAAGCACAATTTAGCAGTGGGTTGCAGAGAAAAAAAATATGCTGGCAGAAAAATCCAATTGAGTGATTAAACAGCTCTTCATTTTCTGGCTTTATTTTTATGCTAACAAATTTGTTCTCTGAAAAGTGTCCACAAAGCCAAGTCTCTGATTAACACCTTTGTAAGGATGGTTTTTCACCTATTACTAAATTAAACTTGTTTCATTGGAAAGGCAGCAAGATGCATCCTCATTTCAATGTCTACTGAAATAATACAGGTTGACACCAGGAAACATTAACGCCACTGCATCCTTGCTGCTTTCTCATGTTGAAGTCTGTTTAATGCGAAAACAAGGTGATATCTAATTAGCACACAGGTAAGGAATTAAGAAAATCTTTATTTAAGGGTGAAGATGTTTCTCACAAAATCGTTGCCCCAATGCATCATTGAAATTCAAGCTGGAAAGATGATTTTAATATATCACTTGTACATTTTGTATTGCTCTTCTGGTGACAATGTAGTTTGTTTTTGTCAATTACCATTTTAATAATAGGGTAAAGAAAATTAAGTGGATTTTTGAAAGAAAACAATACTGTCAATATACTATTAAAACAAATTAAAATGGTAAAAGTTATTGTACTTTAAGTAAAAATAAAAGAGCCAAAATATCAATCCCAGTTTTGAATTACTTTAATTAACAAAAAAAAATTGCATATAGCAGAGGATAGTTTCAATCTGCCTACCTCTGGGTTATGGGCCCAGCATGCTTCCGTTGCTGTACTCTGCTGCACATGTAAGTGCAAGAGATCCTGAAGCACTCACTCATCATGGGAAAGTACCAATGTGTTTCTTCGTTGGTTGATGGAAGAAACATTTTACAAAAACTCTCCAGATTATTGACTTTTTAAAGTTTTTCTAGGAAAAGTTCTAGATGAATGCTTATTAGCCTTTGTCAGTATGTACTTTTTGCAAAGTGTCTCTGTGGCGCAATCGGTTAGTGTGTTCGGCTATTAACCAAAAGGTTGGTGGTTCAATCCCACCCAGGGACGTAATTGACCTTGTGATCAGATTTTGGTGATATTTAAGTCGACAAGTCAAAATTTCAAACCCCCTGTTATGGTGTGGGTACCTGGCCTTCCCTGATGTAATCAGAGTTAGATTTGATTCAGTGATTTTATAAAAACAGCTAGGAAGCACAATTTAGCAGTGGGTTGCAGAGAAAAAAAATATGCTGGCAGAAAAATCCAATTGAGTGATTAAACAGCTCTTCATTTTCTGGCTTTATTTTTATGCTAACAAATTTGTTCTCTGAAAAGTGTCCACAAAGCCAAGTCTCTGATTAACACCTTTGTAAGGATGGTTTTTCACCTATTACTAAATTAAACTTGTTTCATTGGAAAGGCAGCAAGATGCATCCTCATTTCAATGTCTACTGAAATAATACAGGTTGACACCAGGAAACATTAACGCCACTGCATCCTTGCTGCTTTCTCATGTTGAAGTCTGTTTAATGCGAAAACAAGGTGATATCTAATTAGCACACAGGTAAGGAATTAAGAAAATCTTTATTTAAGGGTGAAGATGTTTCTCACAAAATCGTTGCCCCAATGCATCATTGAAATTCAAGCTGGAAAGATGATTTTAATATATCACTTGTACATTTTGTATTGCTCTTCTGGTGACAATGTAGTTTGTTTTTGTCAATTACCATTTTAATAATAGGGTAAAGAAAATTAAGTGGATTTTTGAAAGAAAACAATACTGTCAATATACTATTAAAACAAATTAAAATGGTAAAAGTTATTGTACTTTAAGTAAAAATAAAAGAGCCAAAATATCAATCCCAGTTTTGAATTACTTTAATTAACAAAAAAAATTGCATATAGCAGAGGATAGTTTCAATCTGCCTACCTCTGGGTTATGGGCCCAGCATGCTTCCGTTGCTGTACTCTGCTGCACATGTAAGTGCAAGAGATCCTGAAGCACTCACTCATCATGGGAAAGTACCAATGTGTTTCTTCGTTGGTTGATGGAAGAAACATCTTACAAAAACTCTCCAGATTATTGACTTTTTAAAGTTTTTCTAGGAAACGTTCTAGATGAATGCTTATTAGCCTTTGTCAGTATGTACTTTTTGCAAAGTGTCTCTGTGGCGCAATTGGTTAGTGTGTACGGCTATTAACCAAAAGGTTGGTGGTTAAATCCTACCCAGGGACGTAATTGACCTTGTGATCAGATTTTGGTGATATTTAAGTAGACAAGTCAAAATTTCAAGCCCCCTCTTATGGTGTAGGGTACCTGGCCTTCTCTGATGTAATCAGAGTTAGATTTGATTCAGTGATTTTATAAAAAACAGCTAGGAAGCACAATTTAGCAGTGGGTTGCAGAGAAAAAAAATATGCTGGCAGAAAAATCCAATTGAGTGATTAAACAGCTCTTCATTTTCTGGCTTTATTTTTATGCTAACAAATTTGTTCTCTGAAAAGTGTCCACAAAGCCAAGTCTCTGATTAACACCTTTGTAAGGATGGTTTTTCACCTATTACTAAATTAAACTTGCTTCATTGGAAAGGCAGCAAGATGCATCCTCATTTCAATGTCTACTGAAATAATACAAGTTGACACCAGGAAACATTAACGCCACTGCATCCTTGCTGCTTTCTCATGTGGAAGTCTGTTTAATATGAAAACAAGGTGATATCTAATTAGCACACAGGTAAGGAATTAAGAAAATCTTTATTTAAGGGTGAAGATGTTTCTCACAAAATCGTTGCCCCAATGCATCATTGAAATTCAAGCTGGAAATATGATTTTAATATATCACTTGTACATTTTGTATTGCTCTTCTGGTGACAATGTAGTTTGTTTTTGTCAATTACCATTTTAATAATAGGGTAAAGAAAATTAAGTGGATTTTTGAAAGAAAACAATACTGTCAATATACTATTAAAACAAATTAAAATGGTAAAAGTTATTGTACTTTAAGTAAAAATAAAAGAGCCAAAATATCAATCCCAGTTTTGGATTACTTTAATTAACAAACAAAAAAATGCATATAGCAGAGGATAGTTTCAATCTGCCTACCTCTGGGTTATGGGCCCAGCATGCTTCCATTGCTGTACTCTGCTGCACATATAAGTGCAAGAGATCCTGAAGCACTCACTCATCATTGGAAAGTACCAATGTGTTTCTTCGTTGGTTGATAGAAGAAACATCTTACAAAAACTCTCCAGATTATTGACTTTTTTAAGTTTTTCTAGGAAACGTTTTAGATGAATGCTTATTAGTATTTGTCAGTATGTACTTTTGGAAAGTGTCTCTGTGGCGCAATCAGTTAGTGTGTACGGCTATTAACCAAAAGGTTGGTGGTTCAATCCCACCCAGGGACGTAATTGACCTTGTATTCAGATTTTGGTGATCTTTAAGTAGACAAGTCAAATTTCATACCCCCTGTTATGGTGTAGGGTACCTGGCCTTCTCTGATGTAATCAGAGTTAGATTTGATTCAGTGATTTTATAAAAACAGCTAGGAAGCACAATTTAGCAGTGGGTTGCAGAGAAAAAGAAATATGCTGGCAAAAAAATCAAATTGCGTGATTAAACAGCTCTTCATTTTCTGGCTTTATTTTTATGCTAACAAATTTGTTCTCTGAAAAGTGTCCACAAAGCCAAGTCTCTGATTAACACCTTTGTAGGGATGGTTTTTCACCTATTACTAAATTAAACTTGCTTCATTGGAAAGGCAGCAAGATGCATCCTCATTTCAATGTCTACTGAAATAATACAGGTTGACACCAGGAAACATTAACGCCACTGCATCCTTGCTGCTTTCTCATGTGGAAGTCTGTTTAATGTGAAAACAAGGTGATATCTAATTAGCACACAGGTAAGGAATTAAGAAAATCTTTATTTAAGGGTGAAGATGTTTCTCACAAAATCGTTGCCCCAATGCATCATTGAAATTCAAGCTGGAAATATGATTTTAATATATCACTTGTACATTTTGTATTGCTCTTCTGGTGACAATGTAGTTTGTTTTTGTCAATTACCATTTTAATAATAGGGTAAAGAAAATTAAGTGGATTTTTGAAAGAAAACAATACTGTCAATATACTATTAAAACAAATTAAAATGGTAAAAGTTATTGTACTTTAAGTAAAAATAAAAGAGCCAAAATATCAATCCCAGTTTTGGATTACTTTAATTAACAAACAAAAAAATGCATATAGCAGAGGATAGTTTCAATCTGCCTACCTCTGGGTTATGGGCCCAGCATGCTTCCATTGCTGTACTCTGCTGCACATATAAGTGCAAGAGATCCTGAAGCACTCACTCATCATGGGAAAGTACCAATGTGTTTCTTCGTTGGTTGATAGAAGAAACATCTTACAAAAACTCTCCAGATTATTGACTTTTTTAAGTTTTTCTAGGAAACGTTTTAGATGAATGCTTATTAGCATTTGTCAGTATGTGCTTTTGGAAAGTGTCTCTGTGGCGCAATCAGTTAGTGTGTACGGCAATTAACCAAAAGGTTGGTGGTTCAATCCCACCCAGGGACGTAATTGACCTTGTATTCAGATTTTGGTGATCTTTAAGTAGACAAGTCAAATTTCATACCCCCTGTTATGGTGTAGGGTACCTGGCCTTCTCTGATGTAATCAGAGTTAGATTTGATTCAGTGATTTTATAAAAACAGCTAGGAAGCACAATTTAGCAGTGGGTTGCAGAGAAAAAGAAATATGCTGGCAAAAAAATCAAATTGCGTGATTAAACAGCTCTTCATTTTCTGGCTTTATTTTTATGCTAACAAATTTGTTCTCTGAAAAGTGTCCACAAAGCCAAGTCTCTGATTAACACCTTTGTAGGGATGGTTTTTCACCTATTACTAAAGTAAACTTGCTTCATTGGAAAGGCAGCAAGATGCATCCTCATTTCAATGTCTACTGAAATAATACAGGTTGACACCAGGAAACATTAACGCCACTGCATCCTTGCTGCTTTCTCATGTGGAAGTCTGTTTAATGTGAAAACAAGGTGATATCTAATTAGCACACAGGTAAGGAATTACGAAAATCTTTATTTAAGGGTGAAGATGTTTCTCACAAAATTGTTGCCCCAATGCATCATTGAAATTCAAGCTGGAAAGATGATTTTAATATATCACTTGTACATTTTGTATTGCTCTTCTGGTGACAATGTAGTTTGTTTTTGTCAATTACCATTTTAATAATAGGGTAAAGAAAATTAAGTGGATTTTTGAAAGAAAACAATACTGTCAATATACTATTCAAACAAATTAAAATGGTAAAAGTTATTGTACTTTAAGTAAAAATAAAAGAGACAAAATATCAATCCCAGTTTTGGATTACTTTAATTAACAAAAAAAAATGCATATAGCAGAGGATAGTTTCAATCTGCCTACCTCTGGGTTATGGGCCCAGCATGCTTCCATTGCAGTGCTCTGCTGCACATGTAAGTGCAAGAGATCCTGAAGCACTCACTCATCATGGGAATGTACCAATGTGTTTCTTCGTTGGTTGATGGAAGAAACATCTTACAAAAACTCTCCAGATTATTGACTTTTTTAAGTTTTTCTAGGAAACGTTTTAGATGAATGCTTATTAGCATTTGTCAGTATGTACTTTTGCAAAGTGTCTCTGTGGCGCAATCAGTTAGTATGTACGGCTATTAACCAAAAGGTTGGTGGTTCAATCCCACCCAGGGACGTAATTGACCTTGTTATCAGATTTTGGTGATCTTTAAGTAGACAAGTCAAAATTTCAAACCCCCTGTTATGGTGTAGGGTACCTGGCCTTCTCTGATGTAATCAGAGTTAGATTTGATTCAGTGATTTTATAAAAACAGCTAGGAAGCACAATTTAGCAGTGGGTTGCAGAGAAAAAAAATATGCTGGCAGAAAAATCCAATTGAGTGATTAAACAGCTCTTCATTTTCTGGCTTTATTTTTATGCTAACAAATTTGTTCTCTGAAAAGTGTCCACAAAGCCAAGTCTCTGATTAACACCTTTTTAAGGATGGTTTTTCACCTATTACTAAATTGCACCTCAATTATTTTCTTTACCCTATTATTAAAATGGTAATTGACAAAAACAAACTACATTGTCACCAGAAGAGCAATACAAAATGTACAAGTGATATATTAAAATCATATTTCCAGCTTGAATTTCAATGATGCATTGGGGCAACGATTTTGTGAGAAACATCTTCACCCTTAAATAAAGATTTTCTTAATTCCTTACCTGTGTGCTAATTAGATATCACCTTGTTTTCACATTAAACAGACTTCCACATGAGAAAGCAGCAAGGATGCAGTGGCATTAATGTTTCCTGGTGTCAACTTGCATTATTTCAGTAGACATTGAAATGAGGATGCATCTTGCTGCCTTTCCAATGAAGCAAGTTTAATTTAGTAATAGGTGAAAAACCATCCCTACAAAGGTGTTAATCAGAGACTTGGCTTTGTGGACACTTTTCAGAGAACAAATTTGTTAGCATAAAAATAAAGCCAGAAATGAAGAGCTGTTTAATCACTCAATTGGATTTTTAGAGCTACGCATTGGAAAATTCAGGGCTATACCGTGTAGATGAAGCACTAACAGGAGGTTTTAAAATTTTCATTCTAGTGTCCTTCGTTTGGGAGAAAAATGCAAAGGTACAAGACAGCTTTTCCTTGCCAATATCTCTCTTTTGCAAAGAGCTACGCATTGGAAAATTCAGGGCTATACCGTGTAGATGAAGAACTAACAGGAGGCTTTAAAATTTTCATTCTAGTGTCCTTCGTTTGGGAGAAAAATGCAAAGGTACAAGACAGCTTTTCCTTGCCAATATCTCTCTTTTGCAAAGAGCTACGCATTGGAAAATTCAGGTCTATGTCGTGTAGATGATGGCCTAACAGGTGGCTTTAAAATTTTCTTTCTAGTGTCCTTCGTTTGGGAGAAAAATGCAAAGGTACAAGACAGCTTTTCCTTGCCAATATCTCTCTTTTGCAAAGAGCTACGCATTGGAACATTCAGGGCTATGTCGTGTAGATGATGGCCTAACAGGAGGCTTTAAAATTTTCTTTCTAGTGACCTTCGTTTGGGAGAAAAATGCAAAGGTACAAGACAGCTTTTCCTTGCCAATATCTCTCTTTTGCAAAGAGCTGCGCATTGGAAAATTCAGGACTATGTCGTGTAGATGATGACCTAACAGGATGCTTTAAAATTTTCTTTCTAGTGTCCTTCGTTTGGGAGAAAAATGCAAAGGTACAAGACAGCTTTTCCTTGCCAATATCTCTCTTTTGCAAAGAGCTGCGCATTGGAAAATTCAGGGCTATGTCGTGTAGATGATGGCCTAACAGGAGGCTTTACAATTTTCTTTCTAGTGTCTTTCGTTTGGGAGAAAAATGCAAAGGTACAAGACAGTTTTTCCTTGCCAATATCTCTCTTTTGCAAAGAGCTACACATTGGAAAATTAAGGGCTATGTCGTGTAGATGATGGCCTAACAGGAGGCTTTAAAATTATCTTTCTAGTGTCCTTCGTTTGGAAGAAAAATGCAAAGGTACAAGACAGCTTTTCCTTGCCAATATCTCTCTTTTGCAAAGAGCTACGCATTGGAAAATTCAGGGCTATGTCGTGTAGATGATGGCCTAACAGGAGGCTTTAAAATTATCTTTCTAGTGTCCTTCGTTTGGAAGAAAAATGCAAAGGTACAAGACAGCTTTTCCTTGCCAATATCTCTCTTTTGCAAAGAGCTACGCTTTGGAAAATTCAGGGCTATGTCGTGTAGATGATGGCCTAACAGGAGGCTTTAAAATTTTCTTTTTAGTGACCTTCGTTTGGGAGAAACATGCAAAGGTACAAGACAGCTTTTCCTTGCCAATATCTCTCTTTTGCAAAGAGCTGCGCATTGGAAAATTCAGGGCTATGTCGTGTAGATGATGGCCTAACAGGAGGCTTTAAAATTTTCTTTCTAGTGTCCTTAGTTTGGGAGAAAAATGCAAAGGTACAAGACAGCTTTTCCTTGCCAGTATCTCTCTTTTGCAAAGAGCTGCGCATTGGAAAATTCAGGGCTATGTCGTGTAGATGATGGCCTAACAGGAGGCTTTAAAATTATCTTTCTAGTGTCCTTCGTTTGGGAGAAAAATGCAAAGGTACAAGACAGCTTTTCCTTGCCAATATCTCTCTTTTGCAAAGAGCTACGCATTGGAAAATTCAGGGCTATGTCGTGTAGATGATGGCCTAACAGGAGGCTTTAAAATTTTCTTTCTAGTGTCCTTCGTTTGGGAGAAAAATGCAAAGGTACAAGACAGCTTTTCCTTGCCAATATCTCTCTTTTGCAAAGAGCTGCGCATTGGAAAATTCAGGGCTATGTCGTGTAGATGATGGCCTAACAGGAGGCTTTAAAATTTTCTTTCTAGTGACCTTCGTTTGGGAGAAAAATGCAAAGGTACAATACAGCTTTTCCTTGCCAATATCTCTCTTTTTTGCAAAGAGCTGCGCATTGGAAAATTCAGGACTATGTCGTGTAGATGATGGCCTAACAGGAGGCTTTAAAATTTTCTTTCTAGTGTCCTTCGTTTGGGAGAAAAATGCAAAGGTACAAGACAGCTTTTCCTTGCCAATATCTCTCTTTTGCAAAGAGCTGCGCATTGGAAAATTCAGGACTATGTCGTGTAGATGATGGCCTAACAGGAGGCTCTAAAATTTTCTTTCTAGTGTCCTTCGTTTGGGAGAAAAATGCAAAGGTACAAGACAGCTTTTCCTTGCCAATATCTCTCTTTTGCAAAGAGCTACGCATTGGAAAATTCAGCTAGCTGTTTTTATAAAATCACTGAATCAAATCTAACTCTGATTACATCAGAGAAGGCCAGGTACCCTACACCATAACAGGGGGTTTGAAATTTTGACTTGTCTACTTAAAGATCACCAAAATCTGATAACAAGGTCAATTAGGTCCCTGGGTGGGATTGAACCACCAACCTTTTGGTTAATAGCCGCACATACTAACTGATTGCGCCACAGAGACACTTTGCAAAAGTCCATACTGACAAAGGCTAATAAGCATTCATCTAAAACGTTTCCTAGAAAAACTTTAAAAAGTCAATAATCTGGAGAGTTTTTGTAAGATGTTTCTTCCATCAACCAACGAAGAAACACATTGGTACTTTCCCATGATGAGTGAGTGCTTCAGGATCTCTTGAACTTACATGTGCAGCAGAGTACTGCAATGGAAGCATGCTGGGCCCATAACCCAGAGGTAGGCAGATTGAAACTATCCTCTGCTATATGCATTTTTTTTTGTTAATTAAAGTAATCCAAAACTGGGATTGATATTTTGGCTCTTTTATTTTTACTTAAAGTACAATAACTTTTACCATTTTAATTTGTTTTAATAGTATATTGACAGTATTGTTTTCTTTCAAAAATCCACTTCATTTTCTTTACCCTATTATTAAAATGGTAATTGACAAAAACAAACTACATTGTCACCAGAAGAGCAATACAAAATGTACAAGTGATATATTAAAATCATCTTTCCAGCTTGAATTTCAATGATGCATTGGGTCAACAATTTTGTGAGAAACATCTTCACCCTTAAATAAAGATTTTCTTAATTCCTTACCTGTGTGCTAATTAGATATCACCTTGTTTTCACATTAAACAGACTTCCACATGAGAAAGCAGCAAGGATGCAGTGGCGTTAATGTTTCCTGGTGTCAACCTGTATTATTTCAGTAGACATTGAAATGAGGATACATCTTGCTGCCTTTCCAATGAAGCAAGTTTAATTTAGTAATAGGTGAAAAACCATCCCTACAAAGGTGTTAATCAGAGACTTGGCTTTGTGGACACTTTTCAGAGAACAAATTTGTTAGCATAAAAATAAAGCCAGAAAATGAAGAGCTGTTTAATCACGCAATTTGATTTTTTTGCCAGCATATTTCTTTTTCTCTGCAACCCACTGCTAAATTGTGCTTCCTAGATGTTTTTATAAAATCACTGAATCAAATCTAACTCTGATTACATCAGAGAAGGCCAGGTACCCTACACCATAACAGGGGGTATGAAATTTGACTTGTCTACTTAAAGATCACCAAAATCTGATAACAAGGTCAATTACGTCCCTGGGTGGGATTGAACCACCAACCTTTTGGTTAATAGCCGTACACACTAACTGATTGCGCCACAGAGACACTTTGCAAAACTACATACTGACAAATGCTAATAAGCATTCATCTAAAACGTTTCCTAGAAAAACTTTAAAAAGTCAATAATCTGGAGAGTTTTTGTAAGATGTTTCTTCTATCAACCAACGAAGAAACACATTGGTACTTTCCCATGATGAGTGAGTGCTTCAGGATCTCTTGCACTTACATGTGCAGCAGAGTACAGCAATGGAAGCATGCTGGGCCCATAACCCAGAGGTAGGCAGATTGAAACTATCCTCTGCTATATGCATTTTTTTGTTTGTTAATTAAAGTAATCCAAAACTGGGATTGATATTTTGGCTCTTTTATTTTTACTTAAAGTACAATAACTTTTACCATTTTAATTTGTTTTAATAGTATATTGACAGTATTGTTTTCTTTCAAAAATCCACTTAATTTTCTTTACCCTATTATTAAAATGGTAATTGACAAAAACAAACTACATTGTCACCAGAAGAGCAATACAAAATGTACAAGTGATATATTAAAATCATCTTTCCAGCTTGAATTTCAATGATGCATTGGGGCAACGATTTTGTGAGAAACATCTTCACCCTTAAATAAAGATTTTCTTAATTCCTTACCTGTGTGCTAATTAGATATCACCTTGTTTTCACATTAAACAGACTTCCACATGAGAAAGCAGCAAGGATGCAGTGGCGCTAATGTTACCTGGTGTCAACCTGTATTATTTCAGTAGACATTGAAATGAGGATGCATCTTGCTGCCTTTCCAATGAAGCAAGTTTAATTTAGTAATAGGTGAAAAACCATCCTTACAAAGGTGTTAATCAGAGACTTGGCTTTGTGGACACTTTTCAGAGAACAAATTTGTTAGCATAAAGATAAAGCCAGAAAATAAAGAGCTGTTTAATCACTCAATTGGATTTTTCTGCCAGCATATTTTTTTTCTCTGCAACCCACTGCTAAATTGTGCTTCCTAGCTGTTTTTATAAAATCACTGAATCAAATCTAACTCTGATTACATCAGAGAAGGCCAGGTACCCTACACCATAACAGGGGGTTTGAAATTTTGACTTGTCTACTTAAAGATCACCAAAATCTGATAACAAGGTCAATTAGGTCCCTGGGTGGGATTGAACCACCAACCTTTTGGTTAATAGCCGTACACACTAACTGATTGCGCCACAGAGACACTTTGCAAAAAGTCCATACTGACAAAGGCTAATAAGCATTCATCTAAAACGTTTCCTAGAAAAACTTTAAAAAGTCAATAATCTGGAGAGTTTTTGTAAGATGTTTCTTCCATCAACCAACGAAGAAACACATTGGTACTTTCCCATGATGAGTGAGTGCTTCAGGATCTCTTGAACTTACATGTGCAGCAGAGTACTGCAATGGAAGCATGCTGGGCTCATAACCGAGAGGTAGGCAGATTGAAACTATCCTCTGCTATATGCATTTTTTTTTTGTTAATTAAAGTAATCCAAAACTGGGATTGATATTTTGTCTCTTTTATTTTTACTTAAAGTACAATAACTTTTACCATTTTAATTTGTTTTAATAGTATATTGACAGTATTGTTTTCTTTCAAAAATCCACTTCATTTTCTTTACCCTATTATTAAAATGGTAATTGACAAAAACAAACTACATTGTCACCAGAAGAGCAATACAAAATGTACAAGTGATATATTAAAATCATCTTTCCAGCTTGAATTTCAATGTTGCATTGGGTCAACAATTTTGTGAGAAACATCTTCACCCTTAAATAAAGATTTTCTTAATTCCTTACCTGTGTGCTAATTAGATATCACCTTGTTTTCACATTAAACAGACTTCCACATGAGAAAGCAGCAAGGATGCAGTGGCGTTAATGTTTCCTGGTGTCAACCTGTATTATTTCAGTAGACATTGAAATGAGGATACATCTTGCTGCCTTTCCAATGAAGCAAGTTTAATTTAGTAATAGGTGAAAAACCATCCCTACAAAGGTGTTAATCAGAGACTTGGCTTTGTGGACACTTTTCAGAGAACAAATTTGTTAGCATAAAAATAAAGCCAGAAAATGAAGAGCTGTTTAATCACGCAATTTGATTTTTTTGCCAGCATATTTCTTTTTCTCTGCAACCCACTGCTAAATTGTGCTTCCTAGATGTTTTTATAAAATCACTGAATCAAATCTAACTCTGATTACATCAGAGAAGGCCAGGTACCCTACACCATAACAGGGGGTATGAAATTTGACTTGTCTACTTAAAGATCACCAAAATCTGATAACAAGGTCAATTACGTCCCTGGGTGGGATTGAACCACCAACCTTTTGGTTAATAGCCGTACATACTAACTGATTGCGCCACAGAGACACTTTGCAAAAGTACATACTGACAAATGCTAATAAGCATTCATCTAAAACGTTTCCTAGAAAAACTTAAAAAAGTCAATAATCTGGAGAGTTTTTGTAAGATGTTTCTTCTATCAACCAACGAAGAAACACATTGGTACTTTCCCATGATGAGTGAGTGCTTCAGGATCTCTTGCACTTACATGTGCAGCAGAGTACAGCAATGGAAGCATGCTGGGCCCATAACCCAGAGGTAGGCAGGTTGAAACTATCCTCTGCTATATGCATTTTTTTGTTTGTTAATTAAAGTAATCCAAAACTGGGATTGATATTTTGGCTCTTTTATTTTTACTTAAAGTACAATAACTTTTACCATTTTAATTTGTTTTAATAGTATATTGACAGTATTGTTTTCTTTCAAAAATCCACTTAATTTTCTTTACCCTATTATTAAAATGGTAATTGACAAAAACAAACTACATTGTCACCAGAAGAGCAATACAAAATGTACAAGTGATATATTAAAATCATATTTCCAGCTTGAATTTCAATGATGCATTGTGGCAACGATTTTGTGAGAAACATCTTCACCCTTAAATAAAGATTTTCTTAATTCCTTACCTGTGTGCTAATTAGATATCACCTTGTTTTCATATAAAACAGACTTCCACATGAGAAAGCAGCAAGGATGCAGTTTCGTTAATGTTTCCTGGTGTCAACTTGTATTATTTTAGTAGACATTGAAATGAGGATGCATCTTGCTGCCTTTCCAATGAAGCAAGTTTAATTTAGTAATAGGTGAAAAACCATCCTTACAAAGGTGTTAATCAGAGACTTGGCTTTGTGGACACTTTTCAGAGAACAAATTTGTTAGCATAAAAATAAAGCCAGAAAATGAAGAGCTGTTTAATCACTCAATTGGATTTTTCTGCCAGCATATTTTTTTTCTCTGCAACCCACTGCTAAATTGTGCTTCCTAGCTGTTTTTATAAAATCACTGAATCAAATCTAACTCTGATTACATCAGAGAAGGCCAGGTACCCTACACCATAACAGGGGGTTTGAAATTTTGACTTGTCTACTTAAAGATCACCAAAATCTGATAACAAGGTCAATTAGGTCCCTGGATGGGATTGAACCACCAACCTTATGGTTAATAGCCGTACATACTAACTGATTGCGCCACAGAGACACTTTGCGAAAGTCCATACTGACAAAGGCTAATAAGCATTCATCTAAAACGTTTCCTAGAAAAACTTTAAAAAGTCAATAATCTGGAGAGTTTTTGTAAGATGTTTCTTCCATCAACCAACGAAGAAACACATTGGTACTTTCCCATGATGAGTGAGTGCTTCAGGATCTCTTGAACTTACATGTGCAGCAGAGTACTGCAATGGAAGCATGCTGGGCCCATAACCCAGAGGTAGGCAGATTGAAACTATCCTCTGCTATATGCATTTTTTTTTTGTTAATTAAAGTAATCCAAAACTGGGATTGATATTTTGTCTCTTTTATTTTTACTTAAAGTACAATAACTTTTACCATTTTAATTTGTTTTAATAGTATATTGACAGTATTGTTTTCTTTCAAAAATCCACTTCATTTTCTTTACCCTATTATTAAAATGGTAATTGACAAAAACAAACTACATTGTCACCAGAAGAGCAATACAAAATGTACAAGTGATATATTAAAATCATCTTTCCAGCTTGAATTTCAACGATGCATTGGGTCAACAATTTTGTGAGAAACATCTTCACCCTTAAATAAAGATTTTCTTAATTCCTTACCTGTGTGCTAATTAGATATCACCTTGTTTTCACATTAAACAGACTTCCACATGAGAAAGCAGCAAGGATGCAGTGGCGTTAATGTTTCCTGGTGTCAACCTGTATTATTTCAGTAGACATTGAAATGAGGATACATCTTGCTGCCTTTCCAATGAAGCAAGTTTAATTTAGTAATAGGTGAAAAACCATCCCTACAAAGGTGTTAATCAGAGACTTGGCTTTGTGGACACTTTTCAGAGAACAAATTTGTTAGCATAAAAATAAAGCCAGAAAATGAAGAGCTGTTTAATCACGCAATTTGATTTTTTTGCCAGCATATTTCTTTTTCTCTGCAACCCACTGCTAAATTGTGCTTCCTAGATGTTTTTATAAAATCACTGAATCAAATCTAACTCTGATTACATCAGAGAAGGCCAGGTACCCTACACCATAACAGGGGGTATGAAATTTGACTTGTCTACTTAAAGATCACAAAAATCTGATAACAAGGTCAATTACGTCCCTGGGTGGGATTGAACCACCAACCTTTTGGTTAATAGCCGTACACACTAACTGATTGCGCCACAGAGACACTTTGCAAAACTACATACTGACAAATGCTAATAAGCATTCATCTAAAACGTTTCCTAGAAAAACTTTAAAAAGTCAATAATCTGGAGAGTTTTTGTAAGATGTTTCTTCTATCAACCAACGAAGAAACACATTGGTACTTTCCCATGATGAGTGAGTGCTTCAGGATCTCTTGCACTTACATGTGCAGCAGAGTACAGCAATGGAAGCATGCTGGGCCCATTACCCAGAGGTAGGCAGATTGAAACTATCCTCTGCTATATGCATTTTTTTGTTTGTTAATTAAAGTAATCCAAAACTGGGATTGATATTTTGGCTCTTTTATTTTTACTTAAAGTACAATAACTTTTACCATTTTAATTTGTTTTAATAGTATATTGACAGTATTGTTTTCTTTCAAAAATCCACTTAATTTTCTTTACCCTATTATTAAAATGGTAATTGACAAAAACAAACTACATTGTCACCAGAAGAGCAATACAAAATGTACAAGTGATATATTAAAATCATCTTTCCAGCTTGAATTTCAATGATGCATTGGGGCAACGATTTTGTGAGAAACATCTTCACCCTTAAATAAAGATTTTCTTAATTCCTTACCTGTGTGCTAATTAGATATCACCTTGTTTTCACATTAAACAGACTTCCACATGAGAAAGCAGCAAGGATGCAGTGGCGTTAATGTTTCCTGGTGTCAACCTGTATTATTTCAGTAGACATTGAAATGAGGATGCATCTTGCTGCCTTTCCAATGAAGCAAGTTTAATTTAGTAATAGGTGAAAAACCATCCTTACAAAGGTGTTAATCAGAGACTTGGCTTTGTGGACACTTTTCAGAGAACAAATTTGTTAGCATAAAAATAAAGCCAGAAAATAAAGAGCTGTTTAATCACTCAATTGGATTTTTCTGCCAGCATATTTTTTTTCTCTGCAACCCACTGCTAAATTGTGCTTCCTAGCTGTTTTTATAAAATCACTGAATCAAATCTAACTCTGATTACATCAGAGAAGGCCAGGTACCCTACACCATAACAGGGGGTTTGAAATTTTGACTTGTCTACTTAAAGATCACCAAAATCTGATAACAAGGTCAATTAGGTCCCTGGGTGGGATTGAACCACCAACCTTTTGGTTAATAGCCGTACACACTAACTGATTGCGCCACAGAGACACTTTGCAAAAAGTCCATACTGACAAAGGCTAATAAGCATTCATCTAAAACGTTTCCTAGAAAAACTTTAAAAAGTCAATAATCTGGAGAGTTTTTGTAAGATGTTTCTTCCATCAACCAACGAAGAAACACATTGGTACTTTCCCATGATGAGTGAGTGCTTCAGGATCTCTTGAACTTACATGTGCAGCAGAGTACTGCAATGGAAGCATGCTGGGCTCATAACCGAGAGGTAGGCAGATTGAAACTATCCTCTGCTATATGCATTTTTTTTTTGTTAATTAAAGTAATCCAAAACTGGGATTGATATTTTGTCTCTTTTATTTTTACTTAAAGTACAATAACTTTTACCATTTTAATTTGTTTTAATAGTATATTGACAGTATTGTTTTCTTTCAAAAATCCACTTCATTTTCTTTACCCTATTATTAAAATGGTAATTGACAAAAACAAACTACATTGTCACCAGAAGAGCAATACAAAATGTACAAGTGATATATTAAAATCATCTTTCCAGCTTGAATTTCAATGTTGCATTGGGTCAACATTTTTGTGAGAAACATCTTCACCCTTAAATAAAGATTTTCTTAATTCCTTACCTGTGTGCTAATTAGATATCACCTTGTTTTCACATTAAACAGACTTCCACATGAGAAAGCAGCAAGGATGCAGTGGCGTTAATGTTTCCTGGTGTCAACTTGTATTATTTCAGTAGACATTGAAATGAGGATGCATCTTGCTGCCTTTCCAATGAAGCAAGTTTAATTTAGTAATAGGTGAAAAACCATCCTTACAAAGGTGTTAATCAGAGACTTGGCTTTGTGGACACTTTTCAGAGAACAAATTTGTTAGCATAAAAATAAAGCCAGAAAATGAAGAGCTGTTTAATCACTCGATTGGATTTTTCTGCCAGCATATTTTTTTTCTCTGCAACCCACTGCTAAATTGTGCTTCCTAGCTGTTTTTTATAAAATCACTGAATCAAATCTAACTCTGATTACATCAGAGAAGGCCATGTACCCTACACCATAAGAGGAGGTTTGAAATTTTGACTTGTCTCCTTAAATATCACCAAAATCTGATCACAAGGTTAATTACGTCCCTGGGTGGGATTGAACCACCAACATTTTGGTTAATAGCCAAACACACTAACCGATTGCGCCACAGAGACACTTTGCAAAAGTCCATACTGACAAAGGCTAATAAGCATTCATCTAAAACGTTTCCTAGAAAAACTTTAAAAAGTCAATAATCTGGAGAGTTTTTGTAAGATGTTTCTTCCATCAACCAACGAAGAAACACATTGGTACTTTCCCATGATGAGTGAGTGCTTCAGGATCTCTTGCACTTACATGTGCAGCAGAGTACTGCAATGGAAGCATGCTGGGCCCATAACCCAGAGGTAGGCAGATTGAAACTATCCTCTGCTATATGCATTTTTTTTGTTAATTAAAGTAATCCAAAACTGGGATTGATATTTTGTCTCTTTTATTTTTACTTAAAGTACAATAACTTTTACCATTTTAATTTGTTTTAATAGTATATTGACAGTATTGTTTTCTTTCAAAAATCCACTTCATTTTCTTTACCCTATTATTAAAATGGTAATTGACAAAAACAAACTACATTGTCACCAGAAGAGCAATACAAAATGTACAAGTGATATATTAAAATCATCTTTCCAGCTTGAATTTCAATGTTGCATTGGGTCAACATTTTTGTGAGAAACATCTTCACCCTTAAATAAAGATTTTCTTAATTCCTTACCTGTGTGCTAATTAGATATCACCTTGTTTTCACATTAAACAGACTTCCACATGAGAAAGCAGCAAGGATGCAGTGGCGTTAATGTTTCCTGGTGTCAACTTGTATTATTTCAGTAGACATTGAAATGAGGATGCATCTTGCTGCCTTTCCAATGAAGCAAGTTTAATTTAGTAATAGGTGAAAAACCATCCTTACAAAGGTGTTAATCAGAGACTTGGCTTTGTGGACACTTTTCAGAGAACAAATTTGTTAGCATAAAAATAAAGCCAGAAAATGAAGAGCTGTTTAATCACTCGATTGGATTTTTCTGCCAGCATATTTTTTTTCTCTGCAACCCACTGCTAAATTGTGCTTCCTAGCTGTTTTTTATAAAATCACTGAATCAAATCTAACTCTGATTACATCAGAGAAGGCCATGTACCCTACACCATAAGAGGAGGTTTGAAATTTTGACTTGTCTCCTTAAATATCACCAAAATCTGATCACAAGGTTAATTACGTCCCTGGGTGGGATTGAACCACCAACATTTTGGTTAATAGCCAAACACACTAACCGATTGCGCCACAGAGACACTTTGCAAAAGTCCATACTGACAAAGGCTAATAAGCATTCATCTAAAACGTTTCCTAGAAAAACTTTAAAAAGTCAATAATCTGGAGAGTTTTTGTAAGATGTTTCTTCCATCAACCAACGAAGAAACACATTGGTACTTTCCCATGATGAGTGAGTGCTTCAGGATCTCTTGCACTTACATGTGCAGCCAGTGGGGACGAATTGATAATCTGTGAGGAGGGGGATGTACACGGTGATATATCGGAGGGTGAAGATGAGGTGGACATCTTGCCTCTGTAGAGCCAGTTTGTGCAAGGAGAGATTAATTGCTTCTTTTTTGGGGGGGGTCCAAACCAACCCGTCATATCAGTCACAGTCGTGTGGCAGACCCTGTCACTGAAATGATGGGTTGGTTAAAGTGTGCATGTCCTGTTTTGTTTATACAACATAAGGGTGGGTGGGAGGGCCCAAGGACAATTCCATCTTGCACCTCTTTTTTCTTTTCTTTTTCTTTGCATCATGTGCTGATTGGGGAGGGTTTTTTGGAAGGGACATCCTGCGTGACACTGCAGTGCCACTCCTAGATGGGCCCGGTGTTTGTGTCGGCCACTAGGGTCGCTAATCTTACTCACACAGTCAGCTACCTCATTGCGCCTCTTTTTTTCTTTGCGTCATGTGCTGTTTGGGGAGGGTTTTTTGGAAGGGACATCCTGCGTGACACTGCAGTGCCACTCCTAGATGGGCCCGGTGTTTGTGTCGGCCACTAGGGTCGCTAATCTTACTCACACAGCTACCTCATTGCGCCTCTTTTTTTCTTTGCGTCATGTGCTGTTTGGGGAGGGTTTTTTGGAAGGGCCATCCTGCGTGACACTGCAGTGCCACTCCTAGATGGGCCCGGTGTTTGTGTCGGCCACTAGGGTCGCTAATCTTACTCACACAGCTACCTCATTGCGCCTCTTTTTTTCTTTGCGTCATGTGCTGTTTGGGGAGGGTTTTTTGGAAGGGACATCCTGCGTGACACTGCAGTGCCACTCCTAGATGGGCCCGGTGTTTGTGTCGGCCACTAGGGTCGCTTATCTTACTCACACAGCGACCTCGGTGCAAATTTTAGGACTAAAAATAATATTGTGAGGTGTGAGGTATTCAGAATAGACTGAAAATGAGTGTAAATTATGGTTTTTGAGGTTAATAATACTTTGGGATCAAAATGACCCCCAAATTCTATGATTTAAGCTGTTTTTTAGTGTTTTTTGAAAAAAACACCCGAATCCAAAACACACCCGAATCCGACAAAAAAAATTCGGTGAGGTTTTGCCAAAACGCGTTCGAACCCAAAACACGGCCGCGGAACCGAACCCAAAACCAAAACACAAAACCCGAAAAATTTCAGGCGCTCATCTCTACTATTTACCCTTGCATAGAAAGGTATAATCTAAGCTAGAGAATTCTATTTGGAGCTCACCTTGTACTTTGTGAAGAAATAATCAGCTTTGTGGCTGAGCAGATATATGGAGTGTGTGGCTGCACACTGCATAGATCTGCTGAGTTGCAATGCTAATAATTTTTTTTTTGCAAAGTACCAATAGCTTCATTGTGAAGGTGGAAAGAAGGGTGTTACGGCATGGAATGTACAAACTGCGAGACCCTGCTGGTAGCGCCTTTGTCTATTTAGTAGGAAGGGCACGTAACAGCCGGGGGGCAATGGAGGAAGCCCCTTTAGGGCTGGAGCCCGGCGGCAACTGACTCCGTTGACTGCCAGAGCAGTTCCGCCCCTGGACTAGAGGAATGGTCAAGAACATGGCAACATTTAATGCCAAAAAATGCAAAATCATACACGTCTCAAAAATGCAAAGGCTAACTATAATATTAAGGGCATTATAATGGCAAGAGGAAAGCTATCTAAGTATT
This sequence comes from Pseudophryne corroboree, assembly GCF_028390025.1. NCBI lineage: Eukaryota > Metazoa > Chordata > Amphibia > Anura > Myobatrachidae > Pseudophryne > Pseudophryne corroboree. The sequence goes on along the minus strand of NW_026970325.1, from coordinate 257,724 downwards.
ACTATTTCAGGTGAGCAATGTAACAAAGCAATAGGAAAGGCAAGTCAGATGCTTGTTTGCATAGGTTAAAGAACCAGTAGCAGAAAAAAGTAATACAGGTTGAGTATCCCATATCCAAATATTCCGAAATATGGAATATTCCGAAATACGGACTTTTTTGAGTGAGACTGAGATAGTGAAACCTTTGTGTTTTGATGGCTCAGTGTACACAAACTTTGTTTAATACTCAAAGTTATTAAAAATATTGTATTAAATGAACTTCAGACTGTGTGTATAAGGTGTATATGAAACATAAATGAATTCTGTGAATGTACACACACTTTGTTTAATGCACAAAGTTATAAAAAATATTGGCTAAAATGACCTTCAGGCTGTGTGTATAAGGTGTATATGAAACATAAATGCCTTCTGTGCTTAGATTTAGGTCCCATCACCATAATATCTCGTTATGGTATGCAATTATTCCAAAATACAGAAAAATCCGATATCCAAAATTCCTCTGGTCCCAAGCATTTTGGATAAGGGATACTCAACCTGTAATGCCACTGTATAGGTCCTTGGTACAGCCACATTTAGAATCCTGTGTTCAGTTCCAGAAGCCATATCTCCAGAAGGCTGTAAATACATTAGGGCAACTAAAATTGTGCATGGCCTACATCACAAAACTTACCTGGAAATACTAAAAAATGTTGATGTGTATAGTTTGGAGAAGGGAAGAGGGAACATACAGTAATAGAAACATTTAAATATATAGGGAGGAATGTAATAGGGTGTGAGAATCAGAAAGTGAGAGATTTTGTGTTTTTTCCTGTTGTTTTTTTTTTTGTTTGTTTGATTGTTTGTTTTTAAAGTGGCAATCCTTTACATGGCAAAACCAGGTTGATATTTGCCATGTAAAGGATTGCCACCGTGGGCATGTGTAGAAGGGGCACTGCTACTGTTGGCATTATGTGTGTAAACTGCACTGATATGGTGGTTATGTGTATAAAGGGCACTGCGACTGTGGGTATTATTATTATTATTATTATTACATGCGGTGTAATGACAATAAGATAGTGCTACTGTGTGGCGTATTTTGATTTGGGGTGCTATTGTGTGGCCATGCCCCTTCCTTGTGATACCACACCTTCTTTTTTTAAGGAGCGCACTGTCCCTTTATTAAGTATTGGAGAGAGGGCCCAAATTAATAGTTTGCAGGGAGGCGCCAAATACCCTAGCACTGGCCCTTTGGTAGGGGACAGGATTTGCTTCTGCTTGTGCACATATGTTATGATTGCCAGCCAACAGCACTGGTTTTGCCTATAACACTAACTATAAATATTTTGAATTGGTCCTGGACCACCAATCCAAGGCACCCCTGCAAGTGTCCTGAGGCACCCCAGGGTGCAGTTTGAGAACCACTGGTCTAGTGAGTACCCAGGATAATTATTGTAGCTGGTCTGCGGGTAACAGCTCTCAGATCCACTTCTAGAAAAAATGCAGCAATGTAATTTGAGTGATAAACTGCAGAGATGAACCCTTTCTGTGACTGCTGCACAGGGATCACACAAACTCTATTCATAGGGCTGACTTCACTTAGGGGAGATGTTCTCACCCCGCAAAGAAGTGCGAGTATATACCGCACTTACGGTACCATTGGATTTACAGATATTTTCTTGCAATACACTATGGGGGTCATTCTGAGTTGATTGCTCGCTAGCAGTTTTTAGCAGCCATGCAAACGCATTGTCGCTGCCCACTGGAGAGTGTATATTCACTTTGGAGAAGTGCGAATACTTGAGTAGCAGAGCGCCTGCAAAATCGTTTCAAAATAAGACCAGCACTGTAGTTACACTTCGTGTGCGTTGATTCTAACAACCGAGGGACGGCTTTTGATGTCACACACCCATCCAGCGAATGCCCAGCCACGTCTGCATTTCTTCTGCCACGCCTGCATTTTTCCAAGCACTCCCTGAAAACGGTCAGTTGACACCCAGAAACGCCCTCTTTCTGTCAATCTCCTTGTGGCCTGTTCTGTGATTGGAATAATCGCTAGAACTAGTGCAAAACCACAATGGACTTTGTACCCGTACGATGCGCATGCACATTACGGAGCATGCGCATGCACAGATTAGCCATTTTTTTTCAACTGATTGCTACGCAGCGAACAACGGCAGCAAGCGATCAACTCGGAATGACCCCCTATATACATAGAAACATGGATTTTTACTGCAGGAATTATGGTTAGTTTAGGGGTATCGGTTAGGGTCAACAGAGGTGTAGCTAGGGGTCCAAGCGCCCCTGGCAAAGTAAGGGACTGGCGCCCCCCCTTTCGATAAAGCATTGCAGTCCATTGGCGGTTACCATGTTGGAGCCACAGCAACTGACCCCCTCCCCCACACGCTGCCCTACATCATCGGCTGGGATTCACTGTTGGTGTGAAGCCACTGGGAACATTCTGGTAGCATTAGCAGCAGTCTGTGTCATAGATAGGGAAGGCAGAAGGTTAACTAGCTAATAGCAGTCTGTTGGCAGCAGAGGCTGGGCGGGGGGCTGAGAATGAGCCAACGCTGATCAGTGTCCAGTCTGCTCAGACAAAAATATTTTGTGATCAGGGCTGGTTCTAGACCAAAGGAGCCAATGGCAAAAATTTCCTTTGGCACCCCCCCCCCCCCCCCACACACACACACACATACACACACACACACACACACACACACACACACACCAAAAAAGAACATATCCCAGTTTAACATAACGCTATGTGGTGCAAGGTGTGGAGCTGGTCACTTGTATCAGACCTTTGACATTTGCCTTTTCACCCATATTGCATACTTTTTCTTGCAGGTTGTGTCTTAATTCAAGAAGTGTTCTAAGTAGAGATGAGCGGGTTCGGTTTCTTTGAATCCGAACCCGCACGAACTTCACTTTTTTTTCACGGGTCCGAGCGACTCGGATCTTCCCGCCTTGCTCGGTTAACCCGAGCGCGCCCGAACGTCATCATGACGCTGTCGGATTCTCGCGAGACTCGGATTCTATATAAGGAGCCGCGCGTCGCCGCCATTTTCACACGTGCATTGAGATTGATAGGGAGAGGACGTGGCTGGCGTCCTCTCCATTAGAATAGATTAGAAGAGAGAGAGAGAGAGAGAGATTGTGCAGACAGAGTTTACCACAGTGACCAGTGCAGTTGTTGTTAAGTTAACTTTTATTTAATATATCCGTTCTCTGCTATATCCGTTCTCTGCCTGAAAAAAACGATACACAGCAGTCACACAGTGTGACTCAGTCTGTGTGCACTCAGCTCAGCCCAGTGTGCTGCACATCAATGTATAAAAGCTTATAATAATTGTGGGGGAGACTGGGGAGCACTGCAGGTTGTTATAGCAGGAGCCAGGAGTACATAATATTATATTAATTTAAAATTAAACAGTGCACACTTTTGCTGCAGGAGTGCCACTGCCAGTGTGACTAGTGGTGACCAGTGCCTGACCACCAGTATAGTAGTATATTGTTGTATACTATCTCTTTATCAACCAGTCTATATTAGCAGCAGACACAGTACAGTGCGGTAGTTCACGGCTGTGGCTACCTCTGTGTCGGCAGTCGGCACTCGGCAGGCAGTCCGTCCATCCATAATTGTATAATTATATACCACCTAACCGTGGTATTTTTTTTTCTTTCTTTATACCGTCGTCATAGTCATACTAGTTGTTACGAGTATACTACTATCTCTTTATCAACCAGTGTACAGTGCGGTAGTTCACGGCTGTGGCTACCTCTGTGTCGGCAGTCGGCAGGCAGTCCGTCCATCCATAATTGTATTATTATAATATATACCACCTAACCGTGGTTTTTTTTTCATTCTTTATACCGTCATAGTGTCATACTAGTTGTTACGAGTATACTACTATCTCTTTATCAACCAGTGTACAGTGCGGTAGTTCACGGCTGTGGCTACCTCTGTGTCGGCAGTCGGCAGGCAGTCCGTCCATCCATAATTGTATTATAATATATACCACCTAACCGTGGTTTTTTTTTCATTCTTTATACCGTCATAGTGTCATACTAGTTGTTACGAGTATACTACTATCTCTTTATCAACCAGTGTACAGTGCGGTAGTTCACGGCTGTGGCTACCTCTGTGTCGGCAGTCGGCAGGCAGTCCGTCCATCCATAATTGTATTATAATATATACCACCTAACCGTGGTTTTTTTTTCATTCTTTATACCGTCATAGTCAGTCATACTAGTTGTTACGAGTATACTACTATCTCTTTATCAACCAGTGTACAGTGCGGTAGTTCACGGCTGTGGCTACCTCTGTGTCGGCACTCGGCAGGCAGTCCGTCCATCCATAATTGTATTATAATATATACCACCTAACCGTGGTTTTTTTTTCATTCTTTATACCGTCATAGTGTCATACTAGTTGTTACGAGTATACTACTATCTCTTTATCAACCAGTGTACAGTGCGGTAGTTCACGGCTGTGGCTACCTCTGTGTCGGCAGTCGGCAGGCAGTCCGTCCATCCATAATTGTATTATAATATATACCACCTAACCGTGGTTTTTTTTTCATTCTTTATACCGTCATAGTGTCATACTAGTTGTTACGAGTATACTACTATCTCTTTATCAACCAGTGTACAGTGCGGTAGTTCACGGCTGTGGCTACCTCTGTGTCGGCAGTCGGCAGGCAGTCCGTCCATCCATAATTGTATTATAATATATACCACCTAACCGTGGTTTTTTTTTCATTCTTTATACCGTCATAGTCAGTCATACTAGTTGTTACGAGTATACTACTATCTCTTTATCAACCAGTGTACAGTGCGGTAGTTCACGGCTGTGGCTACCTCTGTGTCGGAACTCGGCAGGCAGTCCGTCCATCCATAATTGTATTACAATATAAACCACCTAACCGTGGTTTTTTTTTCATTCTTTATACCGTCATAGTCAGTCATACTAGTTGTTACGAGTATACTACTATCTCTTTATCAACCAGTGTACAGTGCGGTAGTTCACGGCTGTGGCTACCTCTGTGTCGGAACTCGGCAGGCAGTCAATCCATCCATAATTGTATTACAATATATACCACCTAACCGTGGTTTTTTTTTCATTCTTTATACCGTCATAGTCAGTCATACTAGTTGTTACGAGTATACTACTATCTCTTTATCAACCAGTGTACAGTGCGGTAGTTCACGGCTGTGGCTACCTCTGTGTCGGAACTCGGCAGGCAGTCCGTCCATCCATAATTGTATTATTATAATATATACCACCTAACCGTGGTTTTTTTTTCATTCTTTATACCGTCATAGTGTCATACTAGTTGTTACGAGTATACTACTATCTCTTTATCAACCAGTGTACAGTGCGGTAGTTCACGGCTGTGGCTACCTCTGTGTCGGCAGTCGGCAGGCAGTCCGTCCATCCATAATTGTATTATAATATATACCACCTAACCGTGGTTTTTTTTTCATTCTTTATACCGTCATAGTCAGTCATACTAGTTGTTACGAGTATACTACTATCTCTTTATCAACCAGTGTACAGTGCGGTAGTTCACGGCTGTGGCTACCTCTGTGTCGGCACACGGCAGGCAGTCCGTCCATCCATAATTGTATTACAATATATACCACCTAACCGTGGTTTTTTTATACCACCTAACCGTGGCAGTCCGTCCATAATTGTATACTAGTATCCAATCCATCCATCTCCATTGTTTACCTGAGGTGCCTTTTAGTTCTGCCTATAAAATATGGAGAACAAAAAAGTTGAGGTTCCAAAATTAGGGAAAGATCAAGATCCACTTCCACCTCGTGCTGAAGCTGCTGCCACTAGTCATGGCCGAGACGATGAAATGCCAGCAACGTCGTCTGCCAAGGCCGATGCCCAATGTCATAGTACAGAGCATGTCAAATCCAAAACACCAAATATCAGAAAAAAAAGGACTCCAAAACCTAAAATAAAATTGTCGGAGGAGAAGCGTAAACTTGCCAATATGCCATTTACCACACGGAGTGGCAAGGAACGGCTGAGGCCCTGGCCTATGTTCATGGCTAGTGGTTCAGCTTCACATGAGGATGGAAGCACTCAGCCTCTCGCTAGAAAACTGAAAAGACTCAAGCTGGCAAAAGCACCGCAAAGAACTGTGCGTTCTTTGAAATCCCAAATCCACAAGGAGAGTCCAATTGTGTCGTTTGCGATGCCTGATCTTCCCAACACTGGACGTGAAGAGCATGCGCCTTCCACTATTTGCATGCCCCCAAGTGCTGGAAGGAGCACCCGCAGTCCAGTTCCTGATAGTCAGATTGAAGATGTCAGTGTTGAAGTACACCAGGATGAGGAGGATATGGGTGTTGCTGGCGCTGGGGAGGAAATTGACCAGAAGGATTCTGATGGTGAGGTGGTTTGTTTAAGTCAGGCACCCGGGGAGACACCTGTTGTCCGTGGGAGGAATATGGCCGTTGACATGCCAGGTGAAAATACCAAAAAAATCAGCTCTTCGGTGTGGAGGTATTTCACCAGAAATGCGGACAACAGGTGTCAAGCCGTGTGTTCCCTTTGTCAAGCTGTAATAAGTAGGGGTAAGGACGTTAACCACCTCGGAACATCCTCCCTTATACGTCACCTGCAGCGCATTCATAATAAGTCAGTGACAAGTTCAAAAACTTTGGGTGACAGCGGAAGCAGTCCACTGACCAGTAAATCCCTTCCTCTTGTAACCAAGCTCACGCAAACCACCCCACCAACTCCCTCAGTGTCAATTTCCTCCTTCCCCAGGAATGCCAATAGTCCTGCAGGCCATGTCACTGGCAAGTCTGACGAGTCCTCTCCTGCCTGGGATTCCTCCGATGCATCCTTGCGTGTAACGCCTACTGCTGCTGGCGCTGCTGTTGTTGCCGCTGGGAGTCGATGGTCATCCCAGAGGGGAAGTCGTAAGCCCACTTGTACTACTTCCAGTAAGCAATTGACTGTTCAACAGTCCTTTGCGAGGAAGATGAAATATCACAGCAGTCATCCTACTGCAAAGCGGATAACTGAGGCCTTGGCATCCTGGGTGGTGAGAAACGTGGTTCCGGTATCCATCATTACTGCAGAGCCAACTAGAGACTTGTTGGAGGTACTGTGTCCCCGGTACCAAATACCATCTAGGTTCCATTTCTCTAGGCAGGCGATACCGAAAATGTACACAGACCTCAGAAAAAGAGTCACCAGTGTCCTAAAAAATGCAGCTGTACCCAATGTCCACTTAACCACGGACATGTGGACAAGTGGAGCAGGGCAGGGTCAGGACTATATGACTGTGACAGCCCACTGGGTAGATGTATGGACTCCCGCCGCAAGAACAGCAGCGGCGGCACCAGTAGCAGCATCTCGCAAATGCCAACTCTTTCCTAGGCAGGCTACGCTTTGTATCACCGCTTTCCAGAATACGCACACAGCTGAAAACCTCTTACGGCAACTGAGGAAGATCATCGCGGAATGGCTTACCCCAATTGGACTCTCCTGTGGATTTGTGGCATCGGACAACGCCAGCAATATTGTGTGTGCATTAAATCTGGGCCAATTCCAGCACGTCCCATGTTTTGCACATACCTTGAATTTGGTGGTGCAGAATTTTTTAAAAAACGACAGGGGCGTGCAAGAGATGCTGTCGGTGGCCAGAAGAATTGCGGGACACTTTCGGCGTACAGGCACCACGTACAGAAAACTGGAGCACCACCAAAAACTACTGAACCTGCCCTGCCATCATCTGAAGCAAGAAGTGGTAACGAGGTGGAATTCAACCCTCTATATGCTTCAGAGGTTGGAGGAGCAGCAAAAGGCCATTCAAGCCTATACAATTGAGCACGATATAGTAGGTGGAATGCACCTGTCTCAAGTGCAGTGGAGAATGATTTCAACGTTGTGCAAGGTTCTGATGCCCTTTGAACTTGCCACACGTGAAGTCAGTTCAGACACTGCCAGCCTGAGTCAGGTCATTCCCCTCATCAGGCTTTTGCAGAAGAAGCTGGAGGCATTGAAGGAGGAGCTAACACGGAGCGATTCCGCTAGGCATGTGGGACTTGTGGATGCAGCCCTTAATTCGCTTAACAAGGATTCACGGGTGGTCAATCTGTTGAAATCAGAGCACTACATTTTGGCCACCGTGCTCGATCCTAGATTTAAAGCCTACCTTGGATCTCTCTTTCCGGCAGACACAGGTCTGCTGGGGTTGAAAGACCTGCTGGTGACAAAATTGTCAAGTCAAGCGGAACGCGACCTGTCAACATCTCCTCCTTCACATTCTCCCGCAACTGGGGGTGCGAGGAAAAGGCTCAGAATTCCGAGCCCACCCGCTGGCGGTGATGCAGGGCAGTCTGGAGCGACTGCTGATGCTGACATCTGGTCCGGACTGAAGGACCTGACAACGATTACGGACATGTCGTCTACTGTCACTGCATATGATTCTCTCAACATTGATAGAATGGTGGAGGATTATATGAGTGACCGCATCCAAGTAGGCACGTCACACAGTCCGTACTTATACTGGCAGGAAAAAGAGGCAATTTGGAGGCCCTTGCACAAACTGGCTTTATTCTACCTAAGTTGCCCTCCCACAAGTGTGTACTCCGAAAGAGTGTTTAGTGCCGCCGCTCACCTTGTCAGCAATCGGCGTACGAGGTTACATCCAGAAAATGTGGAGAAGATGATGTTCATTAAAATGAATTATAATCAATTCCTCCGCGGAGACATTGACCAGCAGCAATTGCCTCCACAAAGTACACAGGGAGCTGAGATGGTGGATTCCAGTGGGGACGAATTGATAATCTGTGAGGAGGGGGATGTACACGGTGATATATCGGAGGGTGAAGATGAGGTGGACATCTTGCCTCTGTAGAGCCAGTTTGTGCAAGGAGAGATTAATTGCTTCTTTTTTGGGGGGGGTCCAAACCAACCCGTCATATCAGTCACAGTCGTGTGGCAGACCCTGTCACTGAAATGATGGGTTGGTTAAAGTGTGCATGTCCTGTTTGTTTATACAACATAAGGGTGGGTGGGAGGGCCCAAGGATAATTCCATCTTGCACCTCTTTTTTCTTTTCTTTTTCTTTGCATCATGTGCTGATTGGGGAGGGTTTTTTGGAAGGGACATCCTGCGTGACACTGCAGTGCCACTCCTAGATGGGCCCGGTGTTTGTGTCGGCCACTAGGGTCGCTAATCTTACTCACACAGCTACCTCATTGCGCCTCTTTTTTTCTTTGCGTCATGTGCTGTTTGGGGAGGGTTTTTTGGAAGGGACATCCTGCGTGACACTGCAGTGCCACTCCTAGATGTGCCCGGTGTTTGTGTCGGCCACTAGGGTCGCTAATCTTACTCACACAGTCAGCTACCTCATTGCGCCTCTTTTTTTCTTTGCGTCATGTGCTGTTTGGGGAGGGTTTTTTGGAAGGGCCATCCTGCGTGACACTGCAGTGCCACTCCTAGATGGGCCCGGTGTTTGTGTCGGCCACTAGGGTCGCTAATCTTACTCACACAGCTACCTCATTGCGCCTCTTTTTTTCTTTGCGTCATGTGCTGTTTGGGGAGGGTTTTTTGGAAGGGACATCCTGCGTGACACTGCAGTGCCACTCCTAGATGGGCCCGGTGTTTGTGTCGGCCACTAGGGTCGCTTATCTTACTCACACAGCGACCTCGGTGCAAATTTTAGGACTAAAAATAATATTGTGAGGTGTGAGGTATTCAGAATAGACTGAAAATGAGTGTAAATTATGGTTTTTGAGGTTAATAATACTTTGGGATCAAAATGACCCCCAAATTCTATGATTTAAGCTGTTTTTTAGTGTTTTTGGAAAAAAACACCCGAATCCAAAACACACCCGAATCCGACAAAAATAATTCGGTGAGGTTTTGCCAAAACGCGTTCGAACCCAAAACACGGCCGCGGAACCGAACCCAAAACCAAAACACAAAACCCGAAAAATTTCAGGCGCTCATCTCTAGTTCTAAGTACTTCAGCTTAGTATCTTTACTGACCCCTCTTTACCCCACACTACATAACTGACCCCTCTATACCCTACACTACATCACTGACCTTTCTATAACCATCACTGCATTACTGACCCCTCTATTAGAGATGTGCACTTGAAATTTTTCGGGTTTTGTGTTTTGGTTTTGGGTTCGGTTCCGCGGCCGTGTTTTGGGTTCGACCGCGTTTTGGCAAAATCTCACCAAATTTTTTTTGTCGGATTCGGGTGTGTTTTGGATTCGGGTGTTTTTTTCAAAAAACACTAAAAAACAGCTTAAATCATAGAATTTGGGGGTCATTTTGATCCCAAAGTATTATTAACCTCAAAAACCATAATTTCCACTCATTTTCAGTCTATTCTGAACGCCTCACACCTCACAATATTATTTTTAGTCCTAAAATTTGCACCGAGGTCGCTGGATGACTAAGCTAAGCGACCCTAGTGGCCGACACAAACACCTGGCCCATCTTGGAGTGGCACTGCAGTGTCACGCAGGATGGCCCTTCCAAAAAACACTCCCCAAACAGCACAAGACGCAAAGAAAAAAAGAGGCGCAATGAGGTAGCTGTGTGAGTAAGCTAAGCGACCCTAGCGGCCGACACAAACACCTGGCCCATCTAGGAGTGGCACTGCAGTGTCACGTAGGATGGCCCTTCCAAAAAACACTCCCCAAACAGCATATGATGCAAAGAAAAAAAGAGGCGCAATGAGGTAGCTGTGTGAGTAAGATAAGCGACCCTAGTGGCCGACACAAACACCTGGCCCATCTAGGAGTGGCACTGCAGTGTCACGCAGGATGGCCCTTCCAAAAAACACTCCCCAAACAGCACATGACGCAAAGAAAAAAAGAGGCGCAATGAGGTAGCTGTGTGAGTAAGATAAGCGACCCTAGTGGCCGACACAAACACCTGGCCCATCTAGGAGTGGCACTGCAGTGTCACGCAGGATGGCCCTTCAAAAAAATACTCCCCAAACAGCACATGACGCAAAGAAAAATGAAAGAAAAAAGAGGTGCAAGATGGAATTGTCCTTGGGCCCTCCCACCCACCCTTATGTTGTATAAACAGGACATGCACACTTTAACCAACCAACCCATAATTTCAGTGACAGGGTCTGCCACACGACTGTGACTGAAATGACGGGTTGGTTTGGACCCCCACCAAAAAAGAAGCAATTAATCTCTCCTTGCACAAACTGGCTCTACAGAGGCAAGATGTCCACCTCATCATCATCCTCCGATATATCACCGTGTACATCCCCCTCCTCACAGATTATCAATTCGTCCCCACTGGAATCCACCATCTCAGCTCCCTGTGTACTTTGTGGAGGCAATTGCTGCTGGTCAATGTCTCCACGGAGGAATTGATTATAATTCATTTTAATGAACATCATCTTCTCCACATTTTCTGGAAGTAACCTCATACGCCGATTGCTGACAAGGTGAGCGGCGGCACTAAACACTCTTTCGGAGTACACACTTGTGGGAGGGCAACTTAGGTAGAATAAAGCCAGTTTGTGCAAGGGCCTCCAAATTGCCTCTTTTTCCTGCCAGTATAAGTACGGACTGTCTGACGTGCCTACTTGGATGCGGTCACTCATATAATCCTCCACCATTCTTTCAATGGGGAGAGAATCATATGCAGTGCCAGTAGACGACATGTCCGACTCCGTAATCGTTCTCAGGTCCTTCAGTCCGGACCAGATGTCAGCATCAGCAGTCGCTCCAGACTGCCCTGCATCACCGCCAGCGGGTGGGCTCGGAATTCTGAGCCTTTTCCTCGCACCCCCAGTTGCGGGAGAATGTGAAGGAGGAGATGTTGACAGGTCGCGTTCCGCTTGACTTGACAATTTTCTCACCAGCAGGTCTTTGAACCCCAGCAGACTTGTGTGTGCCGGAAGAGAGATCCAAGGTAGGTTTTAAATCTAGGATCGAGCACGGTGGCCAAAATGTAGTGCTCTGATTTCAACGGATTGACCACCCGTGAATCCTTGTTAAGCGAATTAAGGGCTCCATCCACAAGTCCCACATGCCTAGCGGAATCGCTCTGTGTTAGCTCCTCCTTCAATGTCTCCAGCTTCTTCTGCAAAAGCCTGATGAGGGGAATGACCTGACTCAGGCTGGCAGTGTCTGAACTGACTTCACGTGTGGCAAGTTCAAAGGGCAGCAGAACCTTGCACAACGTTGAAATCATTCTCCACTGCGCTTGAGACAGGTGCATTCCACCTCCTATATCGTGCTCAATTGTATAGGCTTGAATGGCCTTTTGCTGCTCCTCCAACCTCTGAAGCATATATAGGGTTGAATTCCACCTCGTTACCACTTCTTGCTTCAGATGATGGCAGGGCAGGTTCAGGCGTTTTTGGTGTTGCTCCAGTCTTCTGTACGTGGTGCCTGTACGCCGAAAGTGTCCCGCAATTCTTCTGGCCACCGACAGCATCTCTTGCATGCCCCTCTCGTTTTTTAAATAATTCTGCACCACCAAATTCAAGGTATGTGCAAAACATGGGACGTGCTGGAATTTGCCCATATTTTATGCACACACAATATTGCTGGCGTTGTCCGATGCCACAAATCCACAGGAGAGTCCAATTGGGGTAAGCCCTTCCGCGATGATCTTCCTCAGTTGCCGTAAGAGGTTTTCAGCTGTGTGCGTATTCTGGAAACCGGTGATACAAAGCGTAGCCTGCCTAGGAAATAGTTGGCGTTTGCGAGATGCTGCTACTGGTGCCGCCGCTGCTGTTCTTGCGGCGGGAGTCCATACATCTACCCAGTGGGCTGTCACAGTTATATAGTCCTGACCCTGCCCTGCTCCACTTGTCCACATGTCCGTGGTTAAGTGGACATTGGGTACAGCTGCATTTTTTAGGACACTGGTGAGTCTTTTTCTGACGTCCGTGTACATTCTCGGTATCGCCTGCCTAGAGAAGTGGAACCTAGATGGTATTTGGTAACGGGGGCACACTACCTCAAGAAATTGTCTAGTTCCCTGTGAACTAACGGCGGATACCGGACGCACGTCTAACACCAACATAGTTGTCAAGGCCTCAGTTATCCGCTTTGCAACAGGATGACTGCTGTGATATTTCATCTTCCTCGCAAAGGACTGTTGGACAGTCAATTGCTTGGTGGAAGTAGTAAAAGTGGGCTTACGACTTCCCCTCTGGGATGACCATCGACTCCCAGCAGCAACAACAGCAGCGCCAGCAGCAGTAGGCGTTACACGCAAGGATGCATCGGAGGAATCCCAGGCAGGAGAGGACTCGTCAGAATTGCCAGTGACATGGCCTGCAGGACTATTGGCATTCCTGGGGAAGGAGGAAATTGACACTGAGGGAGTTGGTGGGGTGGTTTGCGTGAGCTTGGTTACAAGAGGAAGGGATTTACTGGTCAGTGGACTGCTTCCGCTGTCGCCCAAAGTTTTTGAACTTGTCACTGACTTATTATGAATGCGCTGCAGGTGACGTATAAGGGAGGATGTTCCGAGGTGGTTAACGTCCTTACCCCTACTTATTATAGCTTGACAAAGGCAACACACGGCTTGACACCTGTTGTCCGCATTTCTGTTGAAATACTTCCACACCGAAGAGCTGATTTTTTTGGTATTTTCACCAGGCATGTCAATGGCCATATTCCTCCCACAGACAACAGGTGTCTCCCCGGGTGCCTGACTTAAACAAACCACCTCACCATCAGAATCCTCCTGGTCAATTTCCTCCCCAGCGCCAGCAACACCCATATCCTCCTCATCCTGGTGTACTTCAACACTGACATCTTCAATCTGACTATCAGGAACTGGACTGCGGGTGCTCCTTCCAGCACTTGCAGGGGGCGTGCAAATGGTGGAAGGCGCATGCTCTTCACGTCCAGTGTTGGGAAGGTCAGGCATCGCAACCGACACAATTGGACTCTCCTTGTGGATTTGGGATTTCGAAGAACGCACAGTTCTTTGCTGTGCTTTTGCCAGCTTGAGTCTTTTCATTTTTCTAGCGAGAGGCTGAGTGCTTCCATCCTCATGTGAAGCTGAACCACTAGCCATGAACATAGGCCAGGGCCTCAGCCGTTCCTTGCCACTCCGTGTGGTAAATGGCATATTGGCAAGTTTACGCTTCTCCTCCGACAATTTTATTTTAGATTTTTGAGTTCTTTTTTTACTGATATTTGGTGTTTTGGATTTTACATGCTCTGTACTATGACATTGGGCATCGGCCTTGGCAGACAACGTTGCTGGCATTTCATCGTCTCGGCCATGACTAGTGGCAGCAGCTTCAGCACGAGGTGGAAGTCGATCTTGATCTTTCCCTATTTTTGGAACCTCAACATTTTTGTTCTCCATATTTTAATAGGCACAACTAAAAGGCACCTCAGGTAAACAATGGAGATGGATGGATACTAGTATACTTATGGATGACGAGCGACTGCCGACACAGAGGTAGCTACAGCCGTGGACTACCGTACTGTGGCCCTCATTCCGAGTCGTTCGCTCGGTATATTTCATCGCATCGCAGTGAAATTCCGCTTAGTACGCATGCGCAATATTCGCACTGCGACTGCGCCAAGTAATTTAACAATGAAGATAGTATTTTTACTCACGGCTTTTTCTTCGCTCCGGCGATCGTAATGTGATTGACAGGAAATGGGTGTTACTGGGCGGAAACACGGCGTTTCAGGGGCGTGTGGTTAAAAACGCTACCGTTTCCAGAAAAAACGCAGGAGTGGCCGGAGAAACGGAGGAGTGTCTGGGCGAACGCTGGGTGTGTTTATGACGTCAAACCAGGAACGACAAGCACTGAACTGATCGCAGATGCCGAGTAAGTCTGAAGCTACTCTGAAACTGCTAAGTAGTTTGTAATCGCAATATTGCGAATACATCGGTCGCAATTTTAAGAAGCTAAGATTCACTCCCAGTAGGCGGCGGCTTAGCGTGTGTAACTCTGCTAAAATCACCTTGCGAGCGATCAACTCGGAATGAGGGCCTGTGTCTGCTGCTAATATAGACTGGATGATAATGAGATAAAATTAAAATATATATATATATATATATATCACACTAGTACTGCAGCCGGACAGGTATATATTATGTAATGACGGACCTGCTGGACACTGTCTGTCAGCACTGCAGACTCCTAAAGTAAGCTACTAGTATCAAGAAGATAGAAAAAAAAAAACCACGGGTAGGTGGTATACAATTATGGATGGACGAGCGACTGCCGACACAGAGGTAACTACAGCCGTGGACTACCGTACTGTGTCTGCTGCTAATATAGACTGGATGATAATGAGATAAAATTAATATATATATATATATCACACTAGTACTGCAGCCGGACAGGTATATATTATGTAATGACGGACCTGCTGGACACTGTCTGTCAGCACTGCAGACTCCTAAAGTAAGCTACTAGTATCAAAAAGATAGAAAAAAAAAAAACCACGGGTAGGTGGTATACAATTATGGATGGACGAGCGACTGCCGACACAGAGGTAGCTACAGCCGTGGACTACCGTACTGTGTCTGCTGCTAATATAGACTGGATGATAATGAGATAAAATTAAAATATATATATATATATATATATCACACTAGTACTGCAGCCGGACAGGTATATATTATGTAATGACGGACCTGCTGGACACTGTCTGTCAGCACTGCAGACTCCTAAAGTAAGCTACTAGTATCAAGAAGATAGAAAAAAAAAAAACCACAGGTAGGTGGTATACAATTATGGATGGACGAGCGACTGCCGACACAGAGGTAGCTACAGCCGTGGACTACCGTACTGTGTCTGCTGCTAATATAGACTGGATGATAATGAGATAAAATTAAAATATATATATATTATATATCACACTAGTACTGCAGCCGGACAGGTATATATTATGTAATGACGGACCTGCTGGACACTGTCTGTCAGACTCAGCACTGCAGACTCCTAAAGTAAGCTACTAGTATCAAGAAGATAGAAAAAAAAAAAACCACGGGTAGGTGGTATACAATTATGGATGGACGAGCGACTGCCGACACAGAGGTAGCTACAGCCGTGGACTACCGTACTGTGTCTGCTGCTAATATAGACTGGATGATAATGAGATAAAATTAAAATATATATATATATCACACTAGTACTGCAGCCGGACAGGTATATATTATGTAATGACGGACCTGCTGGACACTGTCTGCAGAATGCGTTTATAAAAACACCACACGACGAGTGTTTTACTTTTTCAGGCAGACAATCACAATATACTGGTGGTCAGCAGACAATCACAATACTGGTGGTCAGTGGTCACTGGTCAGTCACACTGGCAGTGGCACTCTGGCAGCAAAAGTGTGCACTGTACTTAAAATATGTACTCCTGCTATAACTGCTCCCCAGTCTCCCCCACAATTAAGCTGTGTGAGCAGTGAGCACTCAGCACAGTCAGATAATGATATACAGTATTACATATAATGCAGCACACTGGGCTGAGCACAGATATGGTATGTGACTGTGTCACACTGTGTATCGTTTTTTTTCAGGCAGAGAACGGATTAATTAAACTGGTGGTCACTGGTCACACTATCAGCAGCAAGTAGTACTCCTCCTAATAATATGCTCCCCAAAATTTGTGTCTCTCTCTAGTACTCTAGTCTAAACGGAGAGGACGCCAGCCACGTCCTCTCCCTATCAATCTCAATGCACGTGTGAAAATGGCGGCGACGCGCGGCTCCTTATATAGAATCCGAGTCTCGCGATAGAATACGAGCCTCGCGAGAATCCGACAGCGGGATGATGACGTTCGGGCGCGCTCGGGTTAACCGAGCAAGGCGGGAAGATCCGAGTCGCTCGGCCCCGTGTAAAAAAACCTGAAGTTCGGGCGGGTTCGGATTCCGAGGAACCGAACCCGCTCATCTCTACCCTCTATACAGTACACTGACCTCTATATACCTGCTAGTACATCCCTGATGCCTATATTCCCTAAGCTAAATCCCAGACGCCTCTATTCCCTACGCTACATCCCTGACGCCTCTATTCCCTATGCTACATCCCTGACGCCTCTATACCCTACGCTACATCCCTGATGCCTCTATTCCCTACGCTACATTCCTGATGCCTCTATAACCTACGCTACATCCCTGACGCCTCTATACCCTACGCTACATCCCTGACGCCTCTATACAGTACAATGCATTACTGATCCCTCTAGACCATACATCAGAGAGATAGTGAAACACTGGAAAAAATAAGAATTTACTTACCGATAATTCTATTTCTCATAGTCCGTAGTGGATGCTGGTGACTCCGTAAGGACCATGGGGAATAGCGGCTCCGCAGGAGACTGGGCACATCTAAAGAAAGCTTTAGGACTAGCTGGTGTGCACTGGCTCCTCCCCCTATGACCCTCCTCCAAGCCTCAGTTAGGATACTGTGCCCGGACGAGCGTACACAATAAGGAAGGATTTTGAATCCCGGGTAAGACTCATACCAGCCACACCGATCACACCGTATAACTTGTGATCTGAACCCAGTTAACAGTATGATAACAGAGGAGCCTCTGAAAAGATGGCTCCCAACAATAATAACCCGATTTTTGTAACAATAACTATGTACAAGTATTGCAGACAATCCGCACTTGGGATGGGCACCCAGCATCCACTACGGACTATGAGAAATAGAATTATCGGTAAGTAAATTCTTATTTTCTCTAACGTCCTAAGTGGATGCTGGGGACTCCGTAAGGACCATGGGGATTATACCAAAGCTCCCAAACGGGCGGGAGAGTGCGGATGACTCTGCAGCACCGAATGAGAGAACTCCAGGTCCTCCTCAGCCAGGGTATCAAATTTGTAGAATTTAGCAAACGTGTTTGCCCCTGACCAAGTAGCTGCTCGGCAAAGTTGTAAAGCCGAGACCCCTCGGGCAGCCGCCCAAGATGAGCCCACTTTCCTTGTGGAACGGGCTTTTACAGATTTTAGCTGTGGCAGGCCTGCCACAGAATGTGCAAGCTGAATTGCACTACAATCCAACGAGCAATAGTCTGCTTAGAAGCAGAAACACCCAGCATGTTGGGTGCATACAGGATAAACAGCGAGTCAGATTTCCTGACTCCAGCCGTCCTGGAAACATCTTTTTCAGGGCCCTGACAACATCCAGCAACCTGGATTCCTCCAAGTCCCTAGTAGCCGCAGGCACCACAATAGGTTGGTTCAGGTGAAAACGCTGGAACCACCTTAGGGAGAAACTGAGGACGAGTCCTCAATTCCGCCCTGTCCGAATGGAAAATCAGATAAGGGCTTTCACAGGATAAAGCCGCCAATTCTGACACGCGCCTGGCCGAGGCCAGGGCCAACAGCATGACCACTTTCCATGTGAGATATTTTAACTCCACAGATTTAAGTGGTTCAAACCAATGTGACTTTTGGAACCCAAACTACATTGAGATCCCAAATTGCCACTGGAGGCACAAAAGGAGGCTGTATATGCAGTACCCCTTTTACAAACGTCTAAACTTCAGGGACTGAAGCTAGTTCTTTTTTGGAAGAAAATTGACAGGGCCGAAATCTGAACCTTAATGGACCCCAATTTCAGGCCCATAAACACTCCTGTTTGCAGGAAATGTAGGAATCGACCCAGTTGAATTTCCTCCGTCGGGCCTTACTGGCCTCGCACTACGCAACATATTTTCGCCAATTGCGGTGATAATGTTTTTTGCGGTTACATCCTTCCTGGCTATTGATCAGGATAGGGATGACTTCATCCGGAATGCCTTTTTTCCTTCAGGATCCGGTGTTCAACCGCCATGCCGTCAAACGCAGCCGCGGTAAGTCTTGGAACAGACAGGGTCCTTGCTGGAGCAGGTCCCTTCTTAGAGGTAGAGGCCACGGATCCTCCGTGAGCATCTCTTGAAGTTCCGGTTACCAAGTCCTTCTTGGCCAATCCGGAGCCACGAATATAGTGCTTTCTCCTCTCCATCTTATCAATCTCAGTACCTTGGGTATGAGAGGCAGAGGAGGGAACACATATACTGACTGGTACACCCACGGTGTTACCAGAGCGTCTACAACTATTGCCTGAGGGTCTCTTGACCTGGCGCAATACCTGTCGAGTTTTTTAATCATGTGGACGACTTCTGGGTGAAGTCCCCACTCTCCCGGGTGGAGGTCGTGCTGAGGAAGTCTGCTTCCCAGTTGTCCACTCCCGGAATGAATACTATTGACAGTGCTATCACATGATTTTCCGCCCAGCGAAGAATCCTTGCAGCTTCTGCCATTGCCCTCCTGCTTCTTGTGCCACCCTGTCTGTTTACGTGGGTGACTGCCATGATGTTGTCCGACTGGATCAACACCGGCTGACCTTGAAGCAGAGGTCTTGCTAAGCTTAGAGCATTGTAAATGGCCCTTAGCTTCAGGATATTTATGTGAAGTGATGTATCCCGGCTTGACCCTAAGCCCTGGATATTCCTTCCCTGTGTGACTGCTCCCCAGCCTCGCAGGCTGGCATCCGTGGTCACCAGGACCCAGTCCTGAATGCCGAATCTGCAGCCCTCTAGAAGATGAGCACTCTGCAACCACCACAGGATGGATACCCTTGTCCTTGGTGACAGGGTTATCCGCTGATGCATCTGAAAATGCGACCCGGACCATTTGTCCAGTAGGTTCCACTGGAAAGTTCTTGCGTGGAATCTAACGAATGGGATTGCTTCGTATGAAGCCATCATTTTTTCCCAGAACCCTTGTGCATTGATGCACTGAGACTTGGTTCGGTTTTAGGAGGTTCCTGATTAGCTCGGATAACTCCCTGGCTTTCTCTTCCGGGAGAAACACCTTTTTTCTGGACTGTGTCCAGGATCATCCCTAGGAAACAGAAGACAAGTCGTCGGAACCAGCAGCGATTTTGGAATATTGAGAATCCAATCGTGCTGCCGCAACACTACCTGAGATAGTGCTACACCGACCTCCAACTGTTCCCTGGATCTTACCCTTATCAGGGAATCGTCCAAGTAAGGGATAACTAAAATTCCCTTCCTTCGAAGGGATATCATTTCGTCCATTACCTTGGTAAAGACCCGGGGTGCCGTGGACCATCCCTACGGCAGCGTCTGAACTGATAGTGACAGTTCTGTACCATAACCTGAGGTACCCTTGGTGAGAAGGGTAAATTTTGACATGAAGGTAAGCATCCTTGATGTCCCGAGACATCATGTAGTCCCCTTCTTCCAGGTTCGCAATCACTACTCTGAGTGACTCAATCTTGAATTTGAACCTCTGTATGTAAGTGTTCAAAGATTTTAGATTTTAGATTTAGAATCGGTCTCACCGAGCCGTCTGGCTTCGGTACCACAATAGTGTGGAATAATACCCCGTTCCCTGTTGCAGGAGGGGTACCTTGATTATCACCTGCTGGGAATACAGCTTGTGAATGGCTTCCAAAACTGCCTCCCTGTCAGAGGGAGACGTCGGTAAAGCCAACTTTTGGAAACGGCGAGGGGGAGACGTCTCGAATTCCAATATGTACCCCTGAGATATTACCTGAAGGATCCAGGGGTCTACTTGCGAGTGAGCCCACTGCGCACTGAAATTCATTGAGAACGGGCCCCCACCGTGCCTGAGCTTGTATAGCCCTAGCGTCATACTGAGGGCTTGGCAGAGGCGGGAAAGGGTTTCTGTTCCTGGGAACTGGCTGATCTCTGCAGCCTTTTTCCTCTCCGTCTGTCACGAGCAGAAAAGAGGAACCTTTTGTCCGCTTGCCAACAAAGGACTGCGCCTGATAATACGGCGTCTTATTTTGAGAGGCGACCTGGGGTACAAACGTGGATTTCCCAGCTGTTGCCGTGGCCACCAGGTCTAAAGGACGACCCCAAATGTCCCCTTTCAAAGGCAATACTTCCAAATGCCGTTTGGAATCCGCATCACCTGACCATTTTACTGGTAGAATTGGACAACGCACTTATACTTGATGCCAGTCGGCAATTATTCCGCTGTGCATCATGCATATATAGAAATGCATCTTTTAAATGCTCTATAGGCAATAATATACTATCCTTATCTAGGATATCAATATTTCCAGTCAGGGAATCCGACCATGCCAACCCAGCACTGCACCTCCAGGCTGAGGCGATAGCTGGTCGCAGTATAACACCAGTATGTGTGTAAATACATTTTTGGATACCCTCCTGCTTTCTATCAGCAGGATCCTTAAGGGCGGCCATCTCATGAGAGGGTAGAGCCCTTGTTCTTACAAGCGTGTGAGCGCCTTATCCCCCCTAGGGGGTGTTTCCCAACGCACCCTAACCTCTGGCGGGAAAGGGTATGCAGCCAATACTTTTTAAGAAATTATCAAGTGTTATCGGGGGGAAACCCACGCATCATCACACACCTCATTTTATTTTTCAGATTTAGGAAAACTACAGGTAGTTTTTCCCCCACCGAACATAATACCCCTTTTTGGTGGTACTCGTATTATCAGAAATGTATAAAAACATTTTCCATTGTATCAATCATGTAACGTGTGGCCCTACTGGAAATCACGGTTGTCTCTTCACCGTCGACACAGGAGTCAGTATCCGTGTCGGCGTCTGTATCTGCCATCTGAGGTAACGGCCGCTTTAGAGCCCCTGACGGCCTATGAGACGTCTGGACAGGCACAAGCTGAGTAGCCGGCTGTCTCATGTCAACCACTGTTTTTATATAGAGCTGACACTGTCACGTAATTTTCAACAGTACATCCACTCAGGTGTCGACCCCCTAGGGGGTGACATCACTGTTACAGACACTCTGCTCCGTCTCCACATCATTTTTCTCCTCATATATGTCGACACAAACGTACCGACACACAGCACACACACAGGGAATGCTCTGATAGAGGACAGGACCCCACTAGCCCTTTGGGGAGACAGAGGGAGAGTATGCCAGCACACACCAGAGCGCTATATATATACAGGGATAACCTTATATAAGTGTTTTTCCCCTTATAGCTGCTGTATGTTTTAATACTGCGCCTAATTAGTGCCCCCCTCTCTTTTTTAACCCTTTCTGTAGTGTAGTGACTGCAGGGGAGAGCCAGGGGAGCTTCCCTCCAACTGAGCTGTGAGGGAAAATGGCGCCAGTGTGCTGAGGAGATAGGCTCCGCCCCCTTTCCGGCGGCCTTATCTCCCGGTTTTTTGTATATTTTGGCAGGGGTTAAATGCATCCATATAGCCCAGGAGCTATATGTGATGTATTTTTTGCCATGTAAGGTATTTCTGTCGTGTTTTATTGCGTCTCAGGGCGCCCCCCCCAGCGCCCTGCACCCTCAGTGACCGGAGTATGAAGTGTGCTGAGAGCAATGGCGCACAGCTGCAGTGCTGTGCGCTACCTTATTGAAGACAGGAACGTCTTCTGCCGCCGATTTTTCCGGACCTCTTCGCTCTTCTGGCTCTGTAAGGGGGCCGGCGGCGCGGCTCCGGGACCCATCCAGGCTGGACCTGTGATCGTCCCTCTGGAGCTAATGTCCAGTAGCCAAGAAGCCCAATCCACTCTGCACGCAGGTGAGTTCCCTTCTTCTCCCCTTAGTCCCTCGATGCAGTGAGCCTGTTGCCAGCAGGTCTCACTGAAAATAACAAACCTAAACTAAAACTTTCACTAAGAAGCTCAGGAGAGCCCCTAGTGTGCACCCTTCTCGTCGGGCACAGAAATCTAACTGAGGCTTGGAGGAGGGTCATAGGGGGAGGAGCCAGTGCACACCAGCTAGTCCTAAAGCTTTCTTTAGATGTGCCCAGTCTCCTGCGGAGCCGCTATTCCCCATGGTCCTTACGGAGTCCCCAGCATCCACTTAGGACGTTAGAGAAAATAAGGATAAAGTGGACTACAGAAACTGATGCTCTAAACAAAGGAGAGAGAGAGAGAGAGAAAAGCACAAGGGAAAGTGGGCAATCGGAACACCATAGAGAGAGGAGAGATAGAAATGCCTGAAAAAGTAAAGGGGGTTGGGTATGGCATCCGGCGCTCGGGATTCCAGCAGTCACATGATACCTAATCCTAATCCTAACCCTCTGGGGGGGGGTGGCGGATAGGGCTAACCCTCAGGGGGTGGCAGCTAGGACTAACCTACCTCCTAGTGCCTTCCCTAACACCCCCTCCCCCGGTCCTAACCCTCCCTCCAATACTCGCCTACGGGATGTTGGCTGTCTGTGTGCCGGCACCAGTCTCCCAAGTGGTGTCAGGATTCCAACATCGGTCAAATGACCGCCGGTATACCGTCTGCCGGGATGGTAAATGTATCCTGAGGACAGGTAGTGAGTGTGGAGGGATAGGTGGTTCAGTAAAATGTAACAGCTCAAACTGCGATCATTCACTGATAAATTGATTTATAGCTCTCCCTTTTTAACCATTGCAGTCATAAAAGCAATGTTTTTTAAACTTTTAAATAAAGCTTGTTAGCATCCCCAGCACACTGTATATGCTGGGAGATGTAGTTCTCAATATGAAAACATTTAATTACTGTATGAACTCTAATTCCCCAACTGAAACCTCTCACAAACACACACTCCTAAATCTAGTACACACACACACACACACACACATTTCCCCAGTACTGACAACTCTCATCACTTCCACACACTGACAACTCCCTCCTGCTCCTCTCCCCACTGACACTGACAGCTCCCTCACAGTCACACACATCCTCCACCCCCCCACACACACACTGATAGCACACATGCACAAATCCCCCCCTCCTCGACACTAACTGTCACGGACTGCTTGGGCAGCAGGCTCTGACTTGAAGTGCTGAAATTCAACAGCTCTCTCGAACTTGCAAGGCATGGCTGTGCAGCTGTCTCCAGCCATCTCCTTGCCCACTGTGTAATTTGTGGCGTTCTCTGATGTTCCCCGCTCAGCCTCTACAACCGGCACATAATGTACAGCAGTGGTGACTCCTGAGTATGGGCCTGGAGAACTCCGCCTACCGGGGGGTAGGGATTAATAATTTCAAAGGGGCAGAGCTAGGAGTGAAGCAGTGGACAGCAGTTGAGGGGCGTTTCAAACTGTAACAGGGTTGGGACAATTTCAGTATCCTTCCCTCACCGTCTAATTGGTCAGTCCCACGCTGATTGCCATAGCGCCCTTTTGAGACAGCAGAACTCTATCCCTTAGCCACGGTTGGCACAGCTGGATGGTGCCCCTGGCAAGTGCCATCCTGGCCAAGGGGTAGATACGCCCCTGAGGGTCAGGGTCAGCAACAGAAATCTCGGGGCCCAGTACACTGATATCTCTGGGGCCCCCTCAACCCCCCCTTAACTTGGCAGAGGGATCTTTAAAAAAAAATGGAGCCTTTGACTCGGACCGTCAGTGAGGCCGGCAGGTGGTTTTCATACTGGGCTATCCAGCTCTTCGGTGGCGGTGGCAGGGACATTCAGAAAAGGGCCAGCACAGCAACATGCATAATAATGGCAATACAGTATGGACCACAGGGACTGGACAAAGTGATGGGGTAAAAGGAGGGGGGAGGGTTTAGTTGGCCTGTTAATTGTTTTCCTGCTTAAATTGAGCAGTTGGTGGATACACTTTAAAAAGCAATATTGGCACTGTGGCCCCATTATTTCTGTTCTTAATACTTGGAGCCCTGAACAAGTGTCCCCTTTGTCCCCCCTGTCACCGGGCCTGTTCAGGCGTTACCTATGGAGAAGCTGCGACATGACATCCTAGGACACGATACTGCACCATGCATCACCATTATATTTCAGTGTGCCTTGTCAATATTTAAATCTTGTTCTGTGTGACGTGAGTTGTAAATGGTTGAAAATCTCTGTGCTACAGTATCGTCACCATGTAGTTATAACAACACCGCAAAACCACCAAAAGACGTGTTTTGGTAGAGGGACTGCTGGAGGGGCCCATTGGGGCCCCCAGTTTGCTACCCCACCCCAGTATACCTGTGCTGTAGCCAGTGGAAGGGGCACTATCTTCCCGGTGATCTCTTCGGGAAGATGGTGCCGCACATAGAAAGCAAAGACTCTGGCTGCACTCTCCTGCCCTCGCTCTAAGCAAGGTGATCGGGCCACAAAAGGACCCCTGTCGGACCCCGGCCTGTGGGCCACAAAATGATGCATTGGGGGCGGCATGCGGCCAATGGGTTTGACACCCCTGCCCTAGAGTATTTTATAATATATGGTAAAAATTAATAGATGTATAAAGATTAAATAAGCAACAAATTGGTGAAATAGATAAGTTTTGATAGGAGCGCTGGGTTCTATATATATATATATATTGACATTTGGTTATATATATGTATAGACTTTATAAATTCTTGACAGAGATGTGCCTGAGCAGCAGCCCTCCCCAGCCCTATCTCAAATCATACTTATTTTGCATAGGAGATACCATGGTCATGAAGATTGTTCTCCCAGGGTGAGGTTCATTCATTGCATTCTGGGTATGCTGATCCCTGTGATTTCCCCAAATGTGGGAAACTGGACTGCATTATTTGTGGTAGTGAGGTACTGTGTTTGTGCTTTCCTCTGGTCAGCTCTGGTAAAAGTCAGATTTCTTTATCTCAGATCTTCCTCTAGCCTTGTTCTTCTTTCGAGAGTTCCCTTGTGCTGCCTCAGTTGGATCTCCTTCACTTGACAGGGGGGTGCCCGAGCAGCGACCCTCCCCAGCTCTAGCCCAACTCCTACTTACCTGCCAGGTGAGATACTATGATCATGAAGGTGCTTCTCCCAGGGCAAGGCTCACCCATTGCACTCTGGGTGTGCTGCTCCTGCGGTTTCCCCAAATGTTGGACACTTGACTGCATAATTTGTGTTTCCCCTGGTCGGCTCTCGTATAATATAGATCTCTTTGTCTCAGGTCTCTCTCCAGCCTAGTTTGCTGTCTGTTTCCACTTCTCTTTTCTTGAGCCACTCCCTTCTATGCCCTTGCTCACTATCCTGACTTCTCCAGTCTGCTTACTTTGTGCCTTCCAACGCACAATACAAACTACAGGTAGTGCTGCAGGGCCCACGCCCTTTTACTTGCCTTACAGAGCAGCTCTGGAGCTGTTACAGTGCCCAGCTGCTGCAAGAAATCAGCTTGAATGCTTCAGGGGCTGGGGCATAGCCAACATGAGCCCCACACCGAAGGAGGGTGGAGGTGTTTAATGTGAACTAGGGGTCATCCAAGCGCCGCAAAAGGCCGCCATGCCCTGCACGCCCCTTTTCTCTTTTCATATGCAGACGAGGGTTGACGCCAACTTTGACCCACTGCTTGGATGACATCACCATATGCAAATCCATCTGCTGCAGGCCTTCCCCCAGGAATGCTTGCACTAGTTGTTGCATTTGGTTTGTTGTTTGGGGGTGCTTCAGTATTAGGCAGCCTTCTGCCCTCCCATGTTCATCTGAAAATATGTGTTCTCCCTGCAGTTGTTGTCCCCAGATGAGAGTTTCCTTATGCTGCCTCAGTCGTTAACCGTGGCTGGATCTTATTGGCACTCGCGGTCGGGATATTCCTCCCTGCCGTGGGGTAGAGACCTCCTTTTGCTCGGTCTCAAATTGCTTTTTCCCCTTCACCGCTGTCTTTACATCAGACGTCCGCCGTGATGTAGCTCGTTCATGAATGGGCTTATATCTCAGCAATCAGAGTGTCTGGTAGTCACCTTCCTTACGCGTTTCTCCGCTGTTATCCAAGAGCGGTTTCGTCAGAGGATACATCAGCAGCCTAGCAGGCTCTTTTTAAAATGCACCGGACCAATAGCATTACTAATTAGTTGATTGGATATATACATGTACTAATTGGATGCATACATGTAATGACTCACATATGGAACAACTTTCTAATTGCAATTGCACATATAAAGGCATTTCATAATATAAAAATAAGCAACATGGTGATTAAAAATAATAATAAAATAAGCAACAAGGTGGTTTAAAAAATAACAGAAAATATATAATCTATATACAGATTAACCTCTAATCCAGGCCTGGCCAACCTGTGGCTCTCCAGCTGTTGTAAAACTACAAGTCCCATCATGCTTTGCCACAGTTTTGCTATTAGGGAATGCTAAAACTGTGGCAATGCATGCTGGGATGTGTAGTTTCACAACATCTGGAGAGCCACAGGTTGGCCAGGCCTGCTCTAATCTTTCAATCAATACCTCATCTCTATAATCACATACACATAATTCAGAGACCCAGCACTAAGGATCCCCATTTACTTATATAAAACCTTTTAGGGTAACATAAATCCAACACACTACTAAAGCAGCTCTTGTGGCGCAGGGGAAACATCACCTGCACTCTATGCAGCGAGTCCCATGTTCGAATCCAACCCGCTCAGCTTAACATCCATATTATTTATTTACTTTTAATGGGATCATTCTATCAATTCATTTTTACCTTTAATTTTTGTTAATATTATTTCTATATTTCATTATTTTAACCCCTGGAATAATTACATTGCTGCTTAAACAACAAAAAGAATTGAAGAAAGAATAATTATTAAACAGACAATTTAAGGATTCGAAGATTTAAAGATTTAAAGATGTAAAAATTTAAAACAGGGAGGGGGGGGGGGGAGGGAGGGGGGCCTTTTGGGAGAAGGAGGGGAAAAAAATAAAAAAATAAAAAATATATATATATATAGAACCAAGAGAAAGTGTAAAAAGAGGATGGAGGAAGAAATCTGATGTTCATCATTACTAGTGGATTTTACTAAAGAACTTTAAAGGAACACACACAACAGGATTATACAGTTTCATACTAAGAGGAATGCTGTTCCCAAAATAGCTACTTCTAATAATTTTGTTTATTTATTAAACATACAATAAATGGATATTCAATAAATAATATATTAGGTAAATCAATAGATAAAATCTTCAGAGACTGCCAATGTTGTTCAGTTCGATGCTCTCAATCAGACCATCAGGTGTAGGGGTACCCAAAGAAAAAATCCAAAATGCCTCCCTTGTCAAGTAAAGGAGATTCAACTGAGGCAGCACAAGGGAACTCTCATCTGGGGACAACAACTGCAGGGAGAACACATATTTTCAGATGAACATGGGAGGGCAGAAGGCTGCCTAATACTGAAGCACCCCCAAACAACAAACCAAATGCAACAACTAGTACAAGCATTCCTTGGGGAAGGTCTGCAGAAGATGGAATTGCATACGGTGATGTCATCCAAGCAGTGGGCCAAAGTTGGCTGGAACCCTTATCTGCATATGAAAAGAGAAAAGGGGTATGCAGGGCATGGCGGCCTTTTGCTGCGCTTGGATGACCCCTAGTTCGCATTAAACACCCCCACCCTCCTTCGGTGTGGGGCTCATGTTGGCCATGCCCCAGCCCCTGAAGCATTCAAGCTGATTTCTTGCAGCAGCTGGGCACTGTAACAGCTCCAGAGCTGCTCTGTAAGGCAACTAAAAGGGTGTGGGCCCTGCAGCACTACCTGTAGTTCGCATTGTGCGTTGGAAGGCACAAAGTAAGCAGACGGGAGAAGTCAGGGTAGTGCGCAAGGGCATAGAAGGGAGCGGCTCAAGAAAAGAGAAGTGGAAACAGTCAGCAAACTAGGCAGGAGAGAGACCTGAGACAAAGAGATCTGAATTATATGAGAGCCGACCAGGGGAAACACAAATTATGCAGTCAAGTTTCCCACATTTGGGGAATTCAAAGGGGCAGCACACCCAGAGTGCAATGGGTGAGCCTTGCCCTGGGAGAAGCACCTACATGATCATAGTATCTCACCTGGCAGGTAAGTAGGAGTTGGGCTAGAGCTGGGGAGGGTCGCTGCTCGGGCACCCCCCTGTCAAGTGAAGGAGATCCAACTGAGGCAGCACAAGGGAACTCTCGAAAGAAGAACAAGGCTAGAGGAAGATCTGAGACAAAGAAATCTGACTTTTACCAGAGCTGACCAGAGGAAAGCACAAACACAGTCCCCCACTACCACAAATAATGCAGTCGAGTTTCCCACATTTGGGGAAATCACAGGGGTCAGCATACCCAGAATGCAATGAATGAACCTCACCCTAGGAGAACAATCTTCATGACCATGGTATCTCCTATGCAAAATAAGTATGATTTGGGATAGGGCTGGGGAGGGCCGCTGCTCAGGCATATCTCTGTCAAGTAAAGGAGATTCAACTGAGGCAGCACAAGGGAACTCTCATCTGGGGACAACAACTGCAGGGAGAATACATATTTTCAAATGAACATGGGAGGGCAGAAGGCTGCCTAATACTGAAGCACCCCCAAACAACAAACCAAATGCAACAACTAGTACAAGCATTCCTGGGGGAAGGTCTGCAGAAGACGGATTTGCATACAGTGATGTCATCCAAGCAGTGGGCCAAAGTTGGCTGGAACCCTCATCTGCATATGAAAAGAGAAAAGGGGTATGCAGGGCATGGCGGCCTTTTGCGGCGCTTGGATGACCCTTAGTTCGCATTAAACACCCCCACCCTCCTTCGGTGTGGGGCTCATGTTGGCAATGCCCCAGCATTCAAGCTGATTTCTTGCAGCAGCTTGGCACTGTAACAGCTCCAGAGCTGCTCTGTAAGGCAAGTAACAGGTTGTGGGCCATGCAGCACTACCTGTAGTTTGCATTGTGCATTGGAAGGCACAAAGTAAGCAGACAGGAGAAGTCAGGATAGTGCACAAGGGTATAGAAGGGAGGGGCTCAAAAAAAAAGAAGTGGAAACAGACAGCAAACTAGGCTGGAGAGAGACCTTAGACAAAGAGATCTGAATTATATGAAAGCCGACCAGTGGAAACACAAATTATGCAGTCAAGTTTCCCACATTTGGGGAAATCACAGGGGCAGCACACCCAGAGTGCAATGGGTGAGCCTTGCCCTGGGAGAAGCACCTTCATGATCATAGTATCTCACCTGGCAGGTAAGTAGGAGTTGGGCTAGAGCTGGGGAGGGTCGCTGCTCGGGCACCCCCCTGTCAAGTGAAGGAGATCCAACTGAGGCAGCACAAGGGAACTCTCGAAAGAAGAACAAGGCTAGAGGAAGATCTGAGACAAAGAAATCTGACTTTTACCAGAGCTGACCAGAGGAAAGCACAAACACAGTCCCCCACTACCACAAATAATGCAGTCAAGTTTCCCACATTTGGGGAAATCACAGGGGTCAGCATACCCAGAATGCAATGAATGAACCTCACCCTGGGAGAACAATTTTCATGACCATGGTATCTCCTATGCAAAATAAGTATGATTTGGGATAGGGCTGGGGAGGGCCGCTGCTCAGGCACATCTCTGTCAAGTAAAGGAGATTCAACTGAGGCAACACAAGGGAACTCTCATCTGGGGACAACAACTGCAGGGAGAACACATATTTTCAAATGAACATGGGAGGGCAGAAGGCTGCCTAATACTGAAGCACCCCCAAACAACAAACCAAATGCAACAACTAGTACAAGCATTCCTGGGGGAAGGTCTGCAGAAGACGGATTTGCATACAGTGATGTCATCCAAGCAGTGGGCCAAAGTTGGCTGGAACCCTCATCTGCATATGAAAAGAGAAAAGGGGTATGCAGGGCATGGCGGCCTTTTGCGGCGCTTGGATGACCCTTAGTTCGCATTAAACACCCCCACCCTCCTTCGGTGTGGGGCTCATGTTGGCAATGCCCCAGCCCCTGAAGCATTCAAGCTGATTTCTTGCAGCATCTGGGCACTGTAACAGCTCCATAGCTGCTCTGTAAGGCAAGTTAAAGGGTGTGGGTCCTGCAGCACTACCTGTAGTTCGCATTGTGCATTGGAAGGCACAAAGTAAGCAGACGGGAGAAGTCAGGATAGTGCGCAAGGGCATAGAAGGGAGCGGCTCAAGAAAAGAGAAGTGGAAACAGACAGCAAACTAGGCTGGAGAGAGACCTGAGACAAAGAGATCTGAATTATACGAGAGCCGACCAGGGGAAACACAAATTATGCAGTCAAGTGTCCCACATTTGGGGAAATCGCAGGAGCAGCACACCCAGAGTGCAATGGGTGAGCCTTGCCCTGGGAGAAGCACCTTCATGATCATAGTATCTCACCTGGCAGGTAAGTAGGAGTTGGGCTATAGCTGGGGAGGGTCGCTGCTCAAGCACCCCTCTGTCAAGTGAAGGAGATCCAACTGAGGCAGCACAAGGGAACTCTCAAAAGAAGAATAAGGCTAGAGGAAGAAATGAGACAAAGAAATCTGACTTTTACCAGAGCTGACCAGAGGAAAGCACAAACACAGTCCCCCACTACTACAAATAATGCAGTCAAGTTTCCCACATTTGGGGAAATCACAGGGGTCAGCATACCCAGAATGCAATGAATGACCCTCACCCTGGGGGAACAATCTTCTTGACCATGGTATCTCCTATGCAAAATAAGTATGATTTGAGATAGGGCTAGGGAGGTCCGCTGCTCAGGCACATCTCTGTCAAGTAAAGGAGATTCAACTGAGGCAGCACAAGGGAACTCTCATCTGGGGACAACAACTGCAGGGAGAACACATATTTTCAGATGAACATGGGAGGGCAGAAGGCTGCCTAATACTGAAGCACCCCCAAACAACAAACCAAATGCAACAACTAGTGCAAGCATTCCTGGGGGAAGGCCTGCAGCAGATTGATTTGCATATGGTAATGCCATCCAAGCAGTGGGTCAAAGTTGGCTTCAACCCTCGTCTGCATATGAAAAGAGAAAAGGTGCGTGCAGGGCATGGCGGCCTTTTGCGGCGCTTGGATGACCCCTAGTTCGCATTAAACACCTCCACCCTCCTTCGGTGTGGGGCTCATGTTGGCTATGCCCCAGCCCCTGAAGCATTCAAGCTGATTTCTTGCAGCAGCTGGGCACTGTAACATCCCCAGAGCTGCTCTGTAAGGCAAGTAAAAGGGTGTGGGCCCTGCAGCACTACCTGTAGTTTGCATTGTGCATTGGAAAGCACAAAGTAAGCAGACGGGAGAAGTCAGGATAGTGCGCAAGGGCATAGAAGGGAGCGGCTCAAGAAAAGAGAAGTGGAAACAGACAGCAAACTAGGCTGGAGAGAGACCTGAGACAAAGAGATCTGAATTATACGAGAGCCGACCAGGGGAAACACAAATTATGCAGTCAAGTTTCCCACATTTGGGGAAATCGCAGGAGCAGCACACCCAGAGTGCAATGGGTGAGCCTTGCACTGGGAGTAGCAACTTCCTGATCATAGTATCTCACCTGGCAGGTAAGTAGGAGTTGGGCTAGAGCTGGGGAGGGTCGCTGCTCGGGCACCCCCCAGTCAAGTGAAGGAGATCCAACTGAGGCAGCACAAGGGAACTCTCGAAAGAAGAACAAGGCTAGAGGAAGATCTGAGACAAAGAAATCTGACTTTTACCAGAGCTGACCAGAGGAAAGCACAAACACAGTCCCCCACTATCACAAATAATGCAGTCGAGTTTCCCACATTTGGGGAAATCACAGGGGTCAGCATACCCAGAATGCAATGAATGAACCTCACCCTGGGAGAACAATCTTCATGACCATGGTATCTCCTATGCAAAATAAGTATGATTTGGGATAGGGCTGGGGAGGGCCGCTGCTCAGGCATATATCTGTCAAGTAAAGAAGATTCAACTGAGGCAGCACAAGGGAACTCTCATCTGGGGACAACAACTGCAGGGAGAACACATATTTTCAAATGAACATGGGAGGGCAGAAGGCTGCCTAATACTGAAGCACCCCCAAACAACAAACCAAATGCAACAACTAGTACAAGCATTCCTGGGGGAAGGTCTGCAGAAGACGGATTTGCATACAGTGATGTCATCCAAGCAGTGGGCCAAAGTTGGCTGGAACCCTCATCTGCATATGAAAAGAGAAAAGGGGTATGCAGGGCATGGCGGCCTTTTGCTGCGCTTGGATGACCCTTAGTTCGCATTAAACACCCCCACCCTCCTTCGGTGTGGGGCTCATGTTGGCAATGCCCCAGCCCCTGAAGCATTCCAGCTGATTTCTTGCAGCAGCTGGGCACTGTAACAGCTCCAGAGCTGCTCTGTAAGGCAACTAAAAGGGTGTGGGCCCTGCAGCACTACCTGTAGTTCGCATTGTGCGTTGGAAGGCACAAAGTAAGCAGACGGGAGAAGTCAGGATAGTGCGCAAGGGCATAGAAGGGAGCGGCTCAAGAAAAGAGAAGTGGAAACAGACAGCAAACTAGGCTGGAGAGAGACCTGAGACAAAGAGATCTGAATTATACGAGAGCCGACCAGAGGAAACACAAATTATGCAGTCAAGTGTCCCACATTTGGGGAAATCGCAGGAGCAGCACACCCAGAGTGCAATGGGTGAGCCTTGCCCTGGGAGAAGCACCTTCCTGATCATAGTATCTCACCTGGCAGGTAAGTAGGAGTTGGGCTAGAGCTGGGGAGGGTCGCTGCTCGGGCACCCCCCTGTCAAGTGAAGGAGATCCAACTGAGGCAGCACAAGGGAACTCTCGAAAGAAGAACAAGGCTAGAGGAAGATCTGAGACAAAGAAATCTGACTTTTACCAGAGCTGACCAGAGGAAAGCACAAACACAGTCCCCCACTACCACAAATAATGCAGTCGAGTTTCCCACATTTGGGGAAATCACAGGGGTCAGCATACCCAGAATGCAATGAATGAACCTCACCCTGGGAGAACAATCTTCATGACCATGGTAACTCCTATGCAAAATAAGTATGATTTGGGATAGGGCTGGGGAGGGCCGCTGCTCAGGCATATCTCTGTCAAGTAAAGGAGATTCAACTGAGGCAGCACAAGGGAACTCTCATCTGGGGACAACAACTGCAGGGAGAACACATATTTTCAAATGAACATGGGAGGGCAGAAGGCTGCCTAATACTGAAGCACCCCCAAACAACAAACCAAATGCAACAACTAGTACAAGCATTCCTGGGGGAAGGTCTGCAGAAGACGGATTTGCATACAGTGATGTCATCCAAGCAGTGGGCCAAAGTTGGCTGGAACCCTCATCTGCATATGAAAAGAGAAAAGGGGTATGCAGGGCATGGCGGCCTTTTGTGGCGCTTGGATGACCCTTAGTTCGCATTAAACACCCCCACCCTCCTTCGGTGTGGGGCTCATGTTGGCAATGCCCCAGCCCCTGAAGCATTCAAGCTGATTTCTTGCAGCAGCTGGGCACTGTAACAGCTCCAGAGCTGCTCTGTAAGGCAAGTAAAAGGGTGTGGGTCCTGCAGCACTACCTGTAGTTCGCATTGTGCATTGGAAGGCACAAAGTAAGCAGACGGGAGAAGTCAGGATAGTGCGCAAGGGCATAGAAGGGAGCGGCTCAAGAAAAGAGAAGTGGAAACAGACAGCAAACTAGGCTGGAGAGAGACCTGAGACAAAGAGATCTGAATTATACGAGAGCCGACCAGGGGAAACACAAATTATGCAGTCAAGTGTCCCACATTTGGGGAAATCGCAGGAGCAGCACACCCAGAGTGCAATGGGTGAGCCTTGCCCTGGGAGAAGCAGCTTCATGATCATAGTATCTAACCTGGCAGGTAAGTAGGAGTTGGGCTATAGCTGGGGAGGGTCGCTGCTCAAGCACCCTTCTGTCAAGTGAAGGAGATCCAACTGAGGCAGCACAAGGGAACTCTCAAAAGAAGAATAAGGCTAGAGGAAGAAATGAGACAAAAAAATCTGACTTTTACCAGAGCTGACCAGAGGAAAGCACAAACACAGTCCCCCACTACTACAAATAATGCAGCCAAGTTTCCCACATTTGGGGAAATCACAGGGGTCAGCATACCCAGAATGCAATGAATGACCCTCACCCTGGGAGAACAATCTTCTTGACCATGGTATCTCCTATGCAAAATAAGTATGATTTGAGATAGGGCTGGGGAGGGCCGCTGCTCAGGCACATCTCTGTCAAGTAAAGGAGATTCAACTGAGGCAGCACAAGGGAACTCTCATCTGGGGACAACAACTGCAGGGAGAACACATATTTTCAGATGAACATGGGAGGGCAGAAGGCTGCCTAATACTGAAGCACCCCCAAACAACAAACCAAATGCAACAACTAGTGCAAGCATTCCTGGGGGAAGGCCTACAGCAGATGGATTTGCATATGGTGATGTCATCCAAGCAGTGGGCCAAAGTTGGCTGGAACCCTCATCTGCATATGAAAAGAGAAAAGGGGTATGCAGGGCATGGCGGCCTTTTGCAGCGCTTGGATGACCCTTAGTTCGCATTAAACACCCCCACCCTCCTTCGGTGTGGGGCTCATGTTGGCAATGCCCCAGCCCCTGAAGCATTCAAGCTGATTTCTCTGCAGCAGCTGGGCACTGTAACAGCTCCAGAGCTGCTCTGTGAGGCAGTAAAAAGGGTGAGGGCCCTGCAGCACTACCTGAAGTTTGCATTGTGTGTTGGAAGGCATAGAAGGGAGCGGCTCAAGAAAAGAGAAGTGGAAACAGACAGCAAACTAGGCTGGAGAGAGACCTGAGACAAAGAGATCTGAATTATACGAGAGCCGACCAGGGGAAACACAAATTATGCAGTCAAGTTTCCAACATTTGGGGAAATCACAGGGGCAGCACACCCAGAGTGCAATGGGTGAGCCTTGCCCTGGGAGAAGCACCTACATGATCATAGTATCTCACCTGGCAGGTAAGTAGGAGTTGGGCTAGAGCTGGGGAGGGTCGCTGCTCGGGTACCCCCCTGCGCATTGTGGCGCATACGCATGTGCAGTGCAAACCAAATTGCCCGCTGGGTGAAAATAAATTGAAACGATCTGGTCTGAATAAGCCTCAATCTCTATTCACGGGAGACAGAGGGGCTGGGGCATGGCCAGCAGCTCACAGAGCACCTATAATGACAAAAATGGGAGACATGGCTCATGATCGCGATATACCTGCGAAGGTACGCCCTCTACTGATTGACAGGCAGAGGCATTCGCATTTTCTACAACCACCAATATATTCTGCTGCACTATATCTATATTTGCAAAGCTAATTCTGCTGGGTAATTACAATTGACTACAACCACCAATATATTCTGCTGCACTATATCTATATATGAAAAGCTAATTCTGCTGAGTAATTACAATTGACTACAACCACCAATATATTCTGCTGCACTGTATCTATATATGCAAAGCTAATTCTGCTGGGTAATGCAAATTGAAACATTATTGCATAGTATGTGATTTTTAAGTACTTTTTTAAAGTTTTGAATGATATAGACCCAGTTTAATCTTTGTGGAATGCCTGGTTGTTGTTTTTAAGGTAATTTATTGCCTGGCATTTGAGGGGGTGGGGTGTGGTTACAGATTTCAATTATTGGTTTCACTTGTAATAGTCTTCTACTTAAGTCCAATGGTGTAGGCTGTGCAAAGCCGTTTGGCTGTGCATTTATTGATCCAAGCGTGCATTTTTATCAAAGCGTGATAAAATTGACACATAACAGCAGCGTTCAATCAGCGTTAATTTATCTTCAGCTGATATCGATTGTGAATTGACGTTTCTTCTCTTCTTGTCACCTACAGGTAATTACAATTGACTACAACCACCAATATATTCTGCTGCACTATATCTATATATGCAAAGCTAATTCTGCTGGGTAATGCAAATTGAAACATTATTGCATAGTATGTGATTTTTAAGTACTTTTTTAAAGTTTTGAATGATATAGACCCAGTTTAATCTTTGTGGAATGCCTGGTTGTTGTTTTTAAGGTAATTTATTGCCTGGCATTTGAGGGGGTGGGGTGTGGTTACAGATTTCAATTATTGGTTTCACTTGTAATAGTCTTCTACTTAAGTCCAATGGTGTAGGCTGTGCAAAGCCATTTGGCTGTGCATTTATTGATCTAAGCGTGCATTTTTATCAAAGCGTGATAAAATTGACACATAACAGCAGTGTTCAGTCAGCGTTCAATCGAAGTGAAAAAGAAGGAAAACAGAAGCACACCAATCTAACAAAACAAAGAAAACTGAAGAACTAATAACAAATGTGAGTCACTTACTCCTCAGATCACTCACCTCCTGATTGTTGCATCTGATTACATAGCACAGAACTACCTTACTTGGACATTTCATAAACCATCCATTTCACCTACAAATGCCTGTATCTGTATTATTGTAATTTTGTTTTTTAAGCACAGCTGCACCAATGCAATTTTACCTGCAAACACTTAAAACATCTAACATAATTACCATTGCTTCTTAAACCTCTCACAATCCTTTCATTTCTTACACTCCAAATACATTTCTGCACCCACTTTATCTACGCTTTTGACTCATTTCATACCTTGAAAATCTAATTCACATCTCTCCCACAAACTCATACCCCCTATCCTGTGCCCTCTGGAATGCCAGATCTGTTTGTAACAAACTGGTCCCCACTCATGACCTTTTCATTTCCAACTCCCTACACCTACTAGCCATTACTGAAACTTGGATTATGCCCTCTGACACTACTTCTGCTGCTGCTCTCTCTGCTGGGGGCCTTACATTCACACACACACCCCGACCTGGGGGTCGCCATGGGGGTGGTGTTGGGGTCCTTTTACCTTCTAGTTACTCCTACCAACTCATACCACCAGAACCATCCCTTATATTCTCTACATTTGAGGTCCACGCCATATGCCTCTTCCAACCAGTCCATCTTAGAGTAGCTGTCATTTACCGCCCCCCTGGCACTGCTTCCAAATTCATCGACAACTTTGCTTACTGGCTTCCTCACTTCCTCTCTTCTGACATTCCCACCATTATCCTAGGCGATTTCAACATCCCTATTGACATCCCCACACAATCCCCTGCCTCTAAACTCCTTAACCTCACCTCTTCACTTGGTCTCTCCCAGTGGACCTCCTCACCCTCCCATGTGAATGGGAGCTCACTGGATCTGGTCTTCACTCACCGCTGTGATATTTCTGATTTTTCCAACTCCCCATTTCCCCTCTCTGACCACCACCTGCTCTCCTTCAACCTATCTCTCTCGACTTCCCCATCTCTACCTCCTAAGGCTACCATCACTAAGCGTAACATTGAAGCTATTGACACCACATTCCTTTCCTCCCTGTTTGACTCACTTCTCTCTCCTATTCTCTCTCTCTCATGCCCTGAACAAGCCACTTCCACATACAATGCTTCCCTTACTTCTGCTCTTGACTCTGTTGCTCCACCAACCACTATTCACCCTTGCAAATTAACACCTCAACCCTGGCACACCAAATGCACCAGATATCTGCAAAAATGCTCATGTACTGCTGAGCGACACTGGAGGAAATCACGCTCTAAGGCAGACTTCCTCCATTTCAAACTTATGCTCTCATCCTTCAGTGCTGCCCTTTCTCTTGCTAAACAGTCATACTTCAAGAACCTCATCTCCTCCCAGTCTTCCAACCCCCGGCGCCTCTTTGCCACTCTCAACTCACTCCTCTGCCCACCTCCACCTCGTCTCCCTTCCTCACTCTCTGCTCTTGACTTTGCCACTTACTTCACATCCAAAATTGACTCCATACGTCAGGACATCACATCACACCAGACTATCAGTAACCAGCCTTCTCCCATCCCTTACCAACCCTCCCCATCCCTCGCACCAACTCTGTCATCTTTCTCCCATGCATCTGGAGAGGAAGTCATGGCCCTCATTCATTCCTGTCCCCTCACCACCTCCCCACTTGACCCTATCCCCTCCCGCCTCCTTTGCCACCTCTCTTCTTCTGCTTGTTCCCATCTTTCCCACCTTCTCAATCTCTCCCTCTCATCAGGCACTGTCCCCTCTGCCTTCAAGCACGCTCTCATCTCTCCTATTCTTAAAAAACCTACCCTTGATCCAAACACTCTCTCCAACTACCGACCCATCTCTCTCCTCCCTTTTGCCTCCAAACTCCTTGAGCGTATTGTCTACAACCGCCTTACTTCCTTTCTTTCCTCACACTCACTGCTTGACCCATTCCAGTCTGGCTTCCGTCCTCTCCACTCCACTGAAACTGCCCTTACAAAAGTATGCAATGACCTCCATGCTGCTAAATCTAAGGGACACTACTCTCTACTTATTCTACTTGATCTCTCTGCTGCTTTTGACACTGTGGACCATCCTCTCCTACTGCAAATCCTTCACTCCATTGGTCTGCGTAACACTGCCCTCTCTTGGTTGTCGTCCTACCTTTCTGACCGTTCATTCTCTGTCTCCTCTCATGACTCCACCTCCCCCTCACTTCCACTAACTGTAGGGGTACCCCAAGGTTCTGTCCTTGGTCCTCTTCTCTTCTCTCTCTATACGTCCTCACTAGGTAAGCTCATTAGTTCTTTTGGTTTCCAATATCATCTCTATGCTGATGACACTCAAATCTATCTTTCCTCTCCAGACCTCTCCCCTACTCTCCTCACTCGTATCTTCAACTGTCTCTCTGCTATCTCTTCCTGGATGTCCCAGCGCTTTCTTAAACTTAACATGTCTAAGACCGAGCTGATCATCTTCCCTCCCTCCCGCATAATCTCACCTCCTACAATCTCATTATCTATTGATGGCACTACTATCTCCTCTACCCCCCAAGCGCGCTGTCTTGGAGTAATCCTTGACTCCTCCCTCTCCTTCAAACCACACATTCAGCACCTCTCACAAACCTGCCGTTTTCATCTAAAAAATATTTCCAGGATCAGACTTTTTCTGACCCAGGATGCTACTAAGACTCTTATCCACTCACTGGTCATCTCCAGACTGGACTGCTGTAATCTCTTCCTGACTGGCATTCCTGACAAATACCTCTCTCCACTCCAATCTATCCTCAATGCTGCTGCCCGGCTCATTTTCCTCACCAAACGCACTACGTCCACCTCTCCTCTCTTACTAGTCCTTCACTGGCTCCCCTTCCCTTTCAGAATCCATTTCAAGCTTCTCACACTTGCTTACAAAGCCCTCACCCACTCCTCTCCCATCTACATCTCTGATCTTATCTCGCTTTACACTCCCACCCGTCCTCTTCGCTCTGCTAATGCACACCGACTCTCCTGCCTACGGATTACTTCCTCCCACTCCTACCTCCAAGATTTTTCACGTGCTGCACCACTTCTCTGGAATTCCCTACCTCTCCCCCTCAGACTCTCCACCTCTCTACAAAACTTCAAACGGGCTCTCAAGACCCACTTCTTCACCAAACCCAGCCAAATCTCATCCTAAACCTCTGTTCCATGCTCTCTATGTACCCCATCTGTCTCACCCCTGTCTGTCTACCCCTCCCTTTTAGAATGTAAGCTCTCACGAGCAGGGCCCTCTTCCCTCATGTGCTTACTCTTTTCTTACTTTAATAATCTTCAGCTGCACCAAATCCAGCAGTCTTCTGCCACCTGATACTTATTCCAGTGTCATCTGCTGATGTAGCTATGTTTATTTACCCTGTACTTGTCCTATATTGTCGTCAACTGTAAGTTGCTGTTTTCCTGTTTGATTATTTGTTTATGTACTCTGTAATTGGGCACTGCGGAACCCTTGTGGCGCCATATAAATAAAGGATAATAATAATAATAAATAATATAATATATAGCAGTACGGTACAGTAGGCCACTGCTCTACCTACCTCTGTGTCGTCAAGTATACTATCCATCCATACCTGTGGTGCATTTTAGAAAAAAACATGTCTCGGCAGAGCAATCTATAAATCCATCATTTTTCAGACAGCAACAGTGGGTATTGTAATAGTCACCCAATCCATCACTTTTATAGGGTTACATGCACCCACATGCTACAGCCTGTCTCAATAATTTTACTGTCACGCTGTGTGTGTTTGTGTTTTTATTTGGGTATTTTGTGTTGTTGTAGAACTACAGGTACCAGCAAGCCCGTTATTTCCCCGCCTGCTGGTACTTGAGGTTCTCCAAGTACCAGCAAGCGGGGGAGGCTTGCTGGGCCTTGTAGTTCCACAACGAAAAAACAATATTCTTTTTTTACACACATGGCTATCAGCCCGGCACCCACCACCCAGGGGTGCTGGGGACAGCCTCGGGCTTCACCCCTGGCCCTTGGGTGCCTCGAGGGGAGGAACCTCTTGATTTAAGGGGTCCCCACTCCTCCAGGGAACCCCGGCCAGGGGTGACTAGTTGGAGGGGTAATGCCAGGGCCGCAGGGACCTACATAAAAGTGTCCCCCGGCTGTGGCATTATCTCTCTGGCTAGTGGAGCCCGGTGCTGGTTTTAAAAATATGGGGGACCCCTACATCTATTGTCCCACGTATTTTTGGAACCTGGACCGGTCTAAGAGCCCGGTGCTGGTTGTCTAAATACGGGGAACCCCTGTCCAATTTTTCCCCCAGTATTTAAATAACCAGGACCGGCTCAAAGAGCCCGAGGCTGGTTATACTAAGGAGGGGGGACCTCACGCATTTTTTTAACCCATTCAGACCCTTCTCCTTTAAGTTAATGGAAGCCCTGGACAACAAAATTGCATTCATGTCCTCCTCCCTCACCCTTCCCAGTCCCAAACACTCATTTTTTTTTTCTTTAAAAATTTATAATATATAACGAGAACAATGAGCAGGCAGGCAGCGGGCATTGGCGGCATCGGACTGAGATAGAAATTAGTGGTGGAGGGCTGGGTCAGTTGATTGTGGGCGAGTTTGTAAGCCATTGGCGGTGGCAGCGGGTATCGGCTCAGAGGCAGTAGCGGGCATTGGCTAAGGGTCATCGGCAGGATTCGGCGGACATTATGGCTGTAGTGCCTCACTAGCCACTGACCTCACCGCACGCCACTGTGGGACAGATGTAACATGCAGAGAGAGGTAGATTTGGGAGGGGGAATGTCCTAGCATAACTGTTAATTGCAGTGTAATACTGTAATTCAGCTGTGCAGCATTTGTGGCTAAATGTCAAAGAAGCCAGTATTTACCCTGCATGCAAAACAATAAATGTATTTGAACATACCTCCCAACTATCCCAATTTTTGCAGGACAGTCACTTTTTTGGGGAATGTCCAGCTAACCCAAACAACCCCCCCCCCTTCCCATGGGAAAGGGGTGGGGGGGTGGAAGGCTCCCTGTAGCTTGTTGCTCTGCAAATATGCACATTGTGGGTAATTCAGACCTGATCGCTAGGGTGTGTTTTTTGCATCCCTGTAATCAGGTAGTTGTCGCCTACAGCGGAAGGGAAAATTTGCTGTGCAGGTGTGTGATCACATGTGCACAAGAGCTGCACAGCTCAGCACTTACTCAGCCATTGAGGTGACGTCACAAATCCTCCCACAAAACGCCGGGTCCCTCCAGTGTTTTTCCGGACACTCCCTAGAAACATTCAGTTGCCACCCACACAAACACCCTCTTCTTGTCAATCTTCTTGTGATCTCCGGACCGTCGCACTTACGCATTGTGGCGCATACGCATGTGCAGTGCAAACCAAATTGCCCGCTGGGTGAAAATAAATTGAAGCGATCTGGTCTGAATAAGCCTCAATCTCTATTCACGGGAGACAGAGGGGCTGGGGCATGGCCAGCAGCTCACAGAGCACCTATAATGACAAAAATGGGAGACATGGCTCATGATCGCGATATACCTGCGAAGGTACGCCCTCTACTGATTGACAGGCAGAGGCATTCGCATTTTCTGCGGGGCACCCGGAGAAAATGTAGGCACACGCACAGGATGGACCCTGCGTATATGCCCCCATCCTCTTCATAGTTTTTGCGGTTGGAACGCGTATTACGATCCAAACTGAATTAGGCCCTATGTCTTATATACACGAGCAGTGTGAAAACATCAATCGATGGGGGTAATTCCAAGTTGATCGCAGCAGGAATTTTGTTAGCAGTTGGGCAAAACCATGTGTACTGCAGGGGAGGCAGATATAACATGTGCAGAAAGAGTTAGATTTGGGTGAGTTATTTTGTTTCTGTGCAGGGTAAATACTGACTGCTTTATTTTTACACTGCAAATTAGATTGCAGATTGAACACACCACACCCAAATCTAACTTTCTCTGCACATGTTAAATCTGCCTTCCCTGCAGTGCACATAGGTGGTCATTCCGAGTTGTTCGCTCGGTAATTTTCTTCGCATCGCAGCGATTTTCCGCTTAATGCGCATGCGCAATGTTCACACTGCGACTGCGCCAAGTAAATTTGCTATGCAGTTAGGAATATTACTCACGGTTTTTTCATCGTTCTGGTGATCGTAATGTGATTGACAGGAAGTGGGTGTTTCTGGGCGGAAACAGGCCGTTTTAGGGGCGTGTGGGAAAAAATGCTACCGTTTCTGGGAAAAACGCGGGAGTGGCTGGAGAAACGGAGGAGTGTCTGGGCGAACGCTGGGTGTGTTTGTGACGTCAAACCAGGAACGACAAGCACTGAACTGATCGCACTGGCAGAGTAAGTCTCGAGCTACTCAGAAACTGCACAGAGATGTCTTATCGCAATATTGCAAATCTTTCGTTCGCAATTTTAAGATGCTAAGATTCACTCCCAGTAGGCGGCAGCTTAGCGTGTGCAATGCTGCTAAAAGCAGCTTGCGAGCGAACAACTCGGAATGAGGGCCATGGGGGGTAATTCTGAGTTGATCGCAGCAGGATTTTTGTTAGCAGTTGGGCAAAACCATGTGCA
The DNA here is from genome assembly GCF_028390025.1 of Pseudophryne corroboree. NCBI lineage: Eukaryota > Metazoa > Chordata > Amphibia > Anura > Myobatrachidae > Pseudophryne > Pseudophryne corroboree. The sequence goes on along the minus strand of NW_026970325.1, from coordinate 214,275 downwards.
CTGCATTTACGAACAGATGATTTTTTATATAAATTTTAAAATGTTAGTAAATGTGTGTTTTTTTTTTCAACCTGGAAGCCCAACATCGATTAAGATCGATCTTAAATAGACCCCTGGGTTTTAAGGATAACCATGGTTGAGTCCAATGGTTAATTCACATTGACCGAAGTTCTAATTAAGTCACCTGTGCTCAAGCATGATATCCTTAAAATCTGGATTGCAATGACAGCATTTTGGAACTATGCCTAAGGGTTTAATTTTTACATTTATCCACTGACAATAAATCTACCTACAATATCCCTGTAACTGTTATGATTACAGTATTTCACTAAATAATTTAATTTGCTGAACCTTCTGTAAAAAGAAATATTAAGCTGCTGTAATTCCCAGATGCAGCAAATTTGTTAGCTAGTGGGCAAAACCATGTGCACTGCAGGGTTGGGGGGGGGGGCAGATATAACATTTGCAGAGAGATTTAGGTGGGTTATATTGTTTGTGTGCAGGGTAAATACTGGCTGTTTTGTTTTTACACTGCAATTTAGATTTCAGTTTGAACACACCGCACCAAAATCTAACTCTCTCTGCACATATTATACACCCCCCCCCCCCTGCAGTGTACATGGTTTTAGCTAATACATTTGCTGCTGTGATCAGATCTGAGTTAAGCCCTATGTATTTGGCACTGGCAAAGGGTTAGAGGCCTTGCTGTAGAGCTCACACCTTTCTTATCATGCATTGTAATATTTCCTATGTCCTGATGTTGTGCTCTCTGCTCCATCCAAGTAAACAGCAATGTAGCATGGCTATCAAAGAGCGTGAAGATTGCAGATTTCCTGGGATTAATGCTAAGGAATGCTATTCCAGAGGCTGCTGCTTTAATTCAAGTGTCACTGGGGTTAAATGGTGTTTTTACCTTAAAAACACAGGTAGAGTATATAGTACAGTGGTAAAGTGGGAGCATGTAGTGCTATTGATTACAGTTTTGATGGAGCTTAAACATGGATAAGGTCCATGGCTCTAAGAGTTTATCTTGTGTATCCTTTATTCTTAGTCATGGTCAGATAAGATTAGAAAATACCATTTAAGTGGAAATTTCCTGTTAGCTGTTTTTCAGTTTGCTCAACTGTCTGATTAACTGGTCCTAAAAAAGGACCAAAGGCGCTAAATTGCCCTGTGATCTAGCTAAATTGCCCCAGTTAAAAAAAAAAAAAAACTAAGCTGCTGTAATTCCTGGATGTTTCTTTACTGCATCAACAGGAAGTGACAAGAAACAATGTAATGTGGAACCGTACAGCAGAAGGGATTGCGGCTACCCCACAATAAGTGCAGCGGAATGTAAGAAGAGAAATTGTTGCTTTGACTGCAGCATTCCCGGGGTTAACTGGTGTTTCTTCAAGTCACAAGGTATGGAGCTGCTGTATAGTTACTCGCAAGTCAGTAGTTGTATGATGCTCACACCTGTTAAACTGGATACACACAGAATGCCCTACACAGGGGGTGAAATGAGCGCCCCCCCCCCCCCCGTACGCTCAGCACACATCACGCTGTGCTGAGCGGGGGCAGAGATGTGTGCTGAGCAGTTCGCTCAGCACACATCTCTCCCCAAAATCGGGCCGTGAATACGGACCTTTAAACTGGATCCACACTTAGATTATCTGTCCAATTTTTTTTTTCTAGTTGAAACAAAATTATGCTAATATGTGGCAGCAAATGACAATTGACCATTTGCTCACAAACACTGGAAAACATCCAAAAATGGTCATTTAGATAAATTGGTTAAATCCATTTCATTTAGCTAATTTATCCAAACTACCTTTATTGTATCTTTGTGGGTGAATGATGTGTGGGTCAGTGTTGAGGGTGGTGGAGGAGATGGGTAATAGGCACAGCAGGGTGTGGACAGTCAAATAGTGTGCTTAGAGGTTCAGAGTCATTGTATGAGACTCTGGCAACAGTGACTTGATGAGTCTGGTGTCCATAGGGTGGGACGCATTAACCTTTTTATGCTATTGAAATAGTTCTCCTCCTGACCGACGCAGTTCCTTGCTCCGAGGTTGGTGTATTGTCCTGTTGCAGCGCCTCTCCACTGTGGTCACAGTGAGCTGTGTGGTGTTGCTGGCGCATGCCAATCTCCCCCCAACCTCCCTCTTGCATTTCAGACCTACGTACGCATGATGGGATCTTGTATGATATGCGCGTGTGCTGTAGAGATGAAAGTGGGGGTGAGGAGGCAGATCGTGAGATGGGGAAACTTTGTGGACTGTTAGCAAAGGGGAGCACTGGGCAATCTGAGTTGCAAAGAGGGCAGCAGAAGAGGTTATTGCATGTGCACTGGTGACAGGTCCATCCTTGGTGGCCAGCCTCAGTGGTAAAGGGGTACATGAGCTAGTGTCCCTTGGCCAGCCATGTACCATGGCCACCTCCCTACCTCCTATATATTCTCCCTGATCTGTCACTTTGTTACGGTCTGCTGCTGGCACTGGTGTATCGTCCTGCAGATGCCGTCTCCGCCCATTGCTGTGACTTCCCCCAGAGTTAGCCACACAGAGTGACAGATCTGGGAAAATATATAGGAGATCATTACTTTCACTTGCAGCCTACCTTATTTTTTGCAGCCTAGCATGCTCCTGACCCCTTCTCTCACTAATACTTATACAACATTCATGAACTCATCTTAAGGTTTCTTTATTATTCAGTCACACTGTCTTGGATCCAAACCATTTCCTGTGGCATTGCAGTCAAACAATTGAGCTATTTACCCTTGCATAGAAAGGTATAATCTAAGCTAGAGAATTCTATTTGGAGCTCACCTTGTACTTTGTGAAGAAATAATCAGCTTTGTGGCTGAGCAGATATATGGAGTGTGTGGCTGCACACTGCATTGATCTGCTGAGTTGCAATGCTAATAATTTTTTTTTTTTGCAAAGTACCAATAGCTTCATTGTGAAGGTGGAAAGAAGGGTGTTACGGCATGGAATGTACAAACTGCGAGACCCTGCTGGTAGCGCCTTTGTCTATTTAGTAGGAAGGGCACGTAACAGCCGGGGGGCAATGGAGGAAGCCCCTTTAGGGCTGGAGCCCGGCGGAAACTGACTCCGTTGTCTCTGGCAGTTCCGCCCCTGGACTAGAGGAATGGTCAAGAACATGGCAACATTTAATGCCAAAAAATGCAAAATCATACACGTCTCAAAAATGCAAAGGCTAACTATAATATTAAGGGCATTATAATGGCAAGAGGAAAGCTATCTAAGTATTACTATTTCAGGTGAGCAATGTAACAAAGCAATAGGAAAGGCAAGTCAGATGCTTGTTTGCATAGGTTAAAGAACCAGTAGCAGAAAAAAGTAATACAGGTTGAGTATCCCATATCCAAATATTCCGAAATACGGAATATTCCGAAATACGGACTTTTTTGAGTGAGACTGAGATAGTTAAACCTTTGTGTTTTGATGGCTCAGTGTACACAAACTTTGTTTAATACTCAAAGTTATTAAAAATATTGTATTAAATGAACTTCAGACTGTGTGTATAAGGTGTATATGAAACATAAATGAATTCTGTGAATGTACACACACTTTGTTTAATGCACAAAGTTATAAAAAATATTGGCTAAAATGACCTTCAGGCTGTGTGTATAAGGTGTATATGAAACATAAATGCCTTCTGTGCTTAGATTTAGGTCCCATCACCATAATATCTCGTTATGGTATGCAATTATTCCAAAATACAGAAAAATCCGATATCCAAAATTCCTCTGGTCCCAAGCATTTTGGATAAGGGATACTCAACCTGTAATGCCACTGTATAGGTCCTTGGTACAGCCACATTTAGAATCCTGTGTTCAGTTCCAGAAGCCATATCTCCAGAAGGCTGTAAATACATTAGGGCAACTAAAATTGTGCATGCCCTACATCACAAAACTTACCTGGAAATACTAAAAAATGTTGATGTGTATAGTTTGGAGAAGGGAAGAGGGAACATACAGTAATAGAAACATTTAAATATATAGGGAGGAATGTAATAGGGTGTGAGAATCAGAAAGTGAGAGATTTTGTGTTTTTTCCTGTTGTTTTTTGTTTTTTTTGTTTGATTGTTTGTTTTTAAAGTGGCAATCCTTTACATGGCAAAACCAGGTTGATATTTGCCATGTAAAGGATTGCCACCGTGGGCATGTGTAGAAGGGGCACTGCTACTGTTGGCATTATGTGTGTAAGCTGCACTGATATGGTGGTTATGTGTATAAAGGGCACTGCGACTGTGGGTATTATTATTATTATTATTATTATTACATGCGGTGTAATGACAATAAGATAGTGCTACTGTGTGGCGTATTTTGATTTGGGGTGCTATTGTGTGGCCATGCCCCTTCCTTGTGATACCACACCTTCTTTTTTTAAGGAGCGCACTGTCCCTTTATTAAGTATTGGAGAGAGGGCCCAAATTAATAGTTTGCAGGGAGGCGCCAAACACCCTAGCACTGGCCCTTTGGTAGGGGACAGGATTTGCTTCTGCTTGTGCACATATGTTATGATTGCCAGCCAACAGCACTGGTTTTGCCTATAACACTAACTATAAATATTTTGAATTGGTCCTGGACCACCAATCCAAGGCACCCCTGCAAGTGTCCTGAGGCACCCCAGGGTGCAGTTTGAGAACCACTGGTATAGTGAGTACCCAGGATAATTATTGTAGCTGGTCTGCGGGTAACAGCTCTCAGATCCACTTCTAGAAAAAATGCAGCAATGTAATTTGAGTGACAAACTGCAGAGATGAACCCTTTCTGTGACTGCTGCACAGGGATCACACAAACTCTATTCATAGGGCTGACTTCACTTAGGGGAGATGTTCTCACCCCGCAAAGAAGTGCGAGTATATACCGCACTTACGGTACCATTGGATTTACAGATATTTTCTTGCAATACACTATGGGGGTCATTCTGAGTTGATTGCTCGCTAGCAGTTTTTAGCAGCCATGCAAACGCATTGTCGCTGCCCACTGGAGAGTGTATATTCACTTTGGAGAAGTGCGAATACTTGAGTAGCAGAGCGCCTGCAAAATCGTTTCAAAATAAGACCAGCACTGTAGTTACACTTCGTGTGCGTTGATTCTAACAACCGAGGGACGGCTTTTGATGTCACACACCCATCCAGCGAATGCCCAGCCACGTCTGCATTTCTTCTGCCACGCCTGCATTTTTCCAAGCACTCCCTGAAAACGGTCAGTTGACACCCAGAAACGCCCTCTTTCTGTCAATCTCCTTGTGGCCTGTTCTGTGATTGGAATAATCGCTAGAACTAGTGCAAAACCACAATGGACTTTGTACCCGTACGATGCGCATGCACATTACGGAGCATGCGCATGCACAGATTAGCCATTTTTTTTCAACTGATTGCTACGCAGCGAACAACGGCAGCAAGCGATCAACTCGGAATGACCCCCTATATACATAGAAACATGGATTTTTACTGCAGGAATTATGGTTAGTTTAGGGGTATCGGTTAGGGTCAACAGAGGTGTAGCTAGGGGTCCAAGCGCCCCTGGCAAAGTAAGGGACTGGCGCCCCCCCTTTCGATAAAGCATTGCAGTCCATTGGCGGTTACCATGTTGGAGCCACAGCAACTGACCCCCTCCCCCACACGCTGCCCTACATCATCGGCTGGGATTCACTGTTGGTGTGAAGCCACTGGGAACATTCTGGTAGCATTAGCAGCAGCCTGTGTCATAGATAGGGAAGGCAGAAGGTTAACTAGCTAATAGCAGTCTGTTGGCAGCAGAGGCTGGGCGGGGGGCTGAGAATGAGCCAACGCTGATCAGTGTCCAGTCTGCTCAGACAAAAATATTTTGTGATCAGGGCTGGTTCTAGACCAAAGGAGCCAATGGCAAAAATTTCCTTTGGCACCCCCCCCCCCCCCCCCCACACACACACACACATACACACACACACACACACACACACACACACACACACACACCAAAAAAGAACATATCCCAGTTTAACATAACGCTATGTGGTGCAAGGTGTGGAGCTGGTCACTTGTATCAGACCTCTGACATTTGCCTTTTCACCCATATTGCATACTTTTTCTTGCAGGTTGTGTCTTAATTCAAGAAGTGTTCTAAGTACTTCAGCTTAGTATCTTTACTGACCCCTCTTTACCCCACACTACATAACTGACCCCTCTATACCCTACACTACATCACTGACCTTTCTATAACCATCACTGCATTACTGACCCCTCTATTAGAGATCTGCACTTGAAATTTTTCGGGTTTTGTGTTTTGGTTTTGGGTTCGGTTCCGCGGCCGTGTTTTGGGTTCGACCGCGTTTTGGCAAAACCTCACCGAATTTTTTTTGTCGGATTCGGGTGTGTTTTGGATTCGGGTGTTTTTTTCAAAAAACACTAAAAAACAGCTTAAATCATAGAATTTGGGGGTCATTTTGATCCCAAAGTATTATTAACCTCAAAAACCATAATTTCCACTCATTTTCAGTCTATTCTGAATGCCTCACACCTCACAATATTATTTTTAGTCCTAAAATTTGCACCGAGGTCGCTGGATGACTAAGCTAAGCGACCCTAGTGGCCGACACAAACACCTGGCCCATCTAGGAGTGGCACTGCAGTGTCACGCAGGATGGCCCTTCCAAAAAACACTCCCCAAACAGCACATGACACAAAGAAAAAAAGAGGCGCAATGAGGTAGCTGTGTGAGTAAGCTAAGCGACCCCAGCGGCCGACACAAACACCTGGCCCATCTAGGAGTGTCACTGCAGTGTCACGCAGGATGGCCCTTCCAAAAAACACTCCCCAAACAGCACATGACGCAAAGAAAAAAAGAGGCGCAATGAGGTAGCCGTGTGAGTAAGATAAGCGACCCTAGTGGCCGACACAAACACCTGGCCCATCTAGGAGTGGCACTGCAGTGTCACGCAGGATGGCCCTTCCAAAAAACACTCCCCAAACAGCACATGACGCAAAGAAAAAAAGAGGCGCAATGAGGTAGCTGTGTGAGTAAGATAAGCGACCCTAGTGGCCGACACAAACACCTGGCCCATCTAGGAGAGGCACTGCAGTGTCACGCAGGATGGCCCTTCAAAAAAATACTCCCCAAACAGCACATGACGCAAAGAAAAATGAAAGAAAAAAGAGGTGCAAGATGGAATTGTCCTTGGGCCCTCCCACCCACCCTTATGTTGTATAAACAGGACATGCACACTTTAACCAACCCATCATTTCAGTGACAGGGTCTGCCACACGACTGTGACTGAAATGACGGGTTGGTTTGGACCCCCACCAAAAAAGAAGCAATTAATCTCTCCTTGCACAAACTGGCTCTACAGAGGCAAGATGTCCACCTCATCATCATCCTCCGATATATCACCGTGTACATCCCCCTCCTCACAGATTATCAATTCGTCCCCACTGGAATCCACCATCTCAGCTCCCTGTGTACTTTGTGGAGGCAATTGCTGCTGGTCAATGTCTCCACGGAGGAATTGATTATAATTCATTTTAATGAACATCATCTTCTCCACATTTTCTGGAAGTAACCTCGTACGCCGATTGCTGACAAGGTGAGCGGCGGCACTAAACACTCTTTCGGAGTACACACTTGTGGGAGGGCAACTTAGGCAGAATAAAGCCAGTTTGTGCAAGGGCCTCCAAATTGCCTCTTTTTCCTGCCAGTATAAGTACGGACTGTCTGACGTGCCTACTTGGATGCGGTCACTCATATAATCCTCCACCATTCTTTCAATGGGGAGAGAATCATATGCAGTGCCAGTAGACGACATGTCCGACTCCGTAATCGTTGTCAGGTCCTTCAGTCCGGACCAGATGTCAGCATCAGCAGTCGCTCCAGACTGCCCTGCATCACCGCCAGCGGGTGGGCTCGGAATTCTGAGCCTTTTCCTCGCACCCCCAGTTGCGGGAGAATGTGAAGGAGGAGATGTTGACAGGTCGCGTTCCGCTTGACTTGACAATTTTCTCACCAGCAGGTCTTTGAACCCCAGCAGACTTGTGTGTGCCAGAAAGAGAGATCCAAGGTAGGTTTTAAATCTAGGATCGAGCACGGTGGCCAAAATGTAGTGCTCTGATTTCAACGGATTGACCACCCGTGAATCCTTGTTAAGCGAATTAAGGGCTCCATCCACAAGTCCCACATGCCTAGCGGAATCGCTCTGTGTTAGCTCCTCCTTCAATGTCTCCAGCTTCTTCTGCAAAAGCCTGATGAGGGGAATGACCTGACTCAGGCTGGCAGTGTCTGAACTGACTTCACGTGTGGCAAGTTCAAAGAGCAGCAGAACCTTGCACAACGTTGAAATCATTCTCCACTGCGCTTGAGACAGGTGCATTCCACCTCCTATATCGTGCTCAATTGTATAGGCTTGAATGGCCTTTTGCTGCTCCTCCAACCTCTGAAGCATATATAGGGTTGAATTCCACCTCGTTACCACTTCTTGCTTCAGATGATGGCAGGGCAGGTTCAGGCGTTTTTGGTGTTGCTCCAGTCTTCTGTACGTGGTGCCTGTACACCGAAAGTGTCCCGCAATTCTTCTGGCCACCGACAGCATCTCTTGCACGCCCCTCTCGTTTTTTAAATAATTCTGCACCACCAAATTCAAGGTATGTGCAAAACATGGGACGTGCTGGAATTTGCCCATATTTAATGCACACACAATATTGCTGGCGTTGTCCGATGCCACAAATCCACAGGAGAGTCCAATTGGGGTAAGCCATTCCGCGATGATCTTCCTCAGTTGCCGTAAGAGGTTTTCAGCTGTGTGCGTATTCTGGAAACCGGTGATACAAAGCTTAGCCTGCCTAGGAAAGAGTTGGCGTTTGCGAGATGCTGCTACTGGTGCCGCCGCTGCTGTTCTTGCGGCGGGAGTCCATACATCTACCCAGTGGGCTGTCACAGTCATATAGTCCTGACCCTGCCCTGCTCCACTTGTCCAGATGTCCGTGGTTAAGTGGACATTGGGTACAACTGCATTTTTTAGGACACTGGTGAGTCTTTTTCTGACGTCCGTGTACATTCTCGGTATCGCCTGCCTAGAGAAGTGGAACCTAGATGGTATTTGGTAACGGGGGCACACTACCTCAAGAAATTGTCTAGTTCCCTGTGAACTAACGGCGGATACCGGACGCACGTCTAACACCAACATAGTTGTCAAGGCCTCAGTTATCCGCTTTGCAACAGGATGACTGCTGTGATATTTCATCTTCCTCGCAAAGGACTGTTGGACAGTCAATTGCTTGGTGGAAGTAGTAAAAGTGGGCTTACGACTTCCCCTCTGGGATGAGCATCGACTCCCAGCAGCAACAACAGCAGCGCCAGCAGCAGTAGGCGTTACACGCAAGGATGCATCGGAGGAATCCCAGGCAGGAGAGGACTCGTCAGAATTGCCAGTGACATGGCCTGCAGGACTATTGGCATTCCTGGGGAAGGAGGAAATTGACACTGAGGGAGTTGGTGGGGTGGTTTGCGTGAGCTTGGTTACAAGAGGAAGGGATTTACTGGTCAGTGGACTGCTTCCGCTGTCGCCCAAAGTTTTTGAACTTGTCACTGACTTATTATGAATGCGCTGCAGGTGACGTATAAGGGAGGATGTTCCGAGGTGGTTAACGTCCTTACCCCTACTTATTACAGCTTGACAAAGGCAACACACGGCTTGACACCTGTTGTCCGCATTTCTGTTGAAATACTTCCACACCGAAGAGCTGATTTTTTTGGTATTTTCACCAGGCATGTCAATGGCCATATTCCTCCCACGGACAACAGGTGTCTCCCCGGGTGCCTGACTTAAACAAACCACCTCACCATCAGAATCCTCCTGGTCAATTTCCTCCCCAGCGCCAGCAACACCCATATCCTCCTCATCCTGGTGTACTTCAACACTGACATCTTCAATCTGACTATCAGGAACTGGACTGCGGGTGCTCCTTCCAGCACTTGCAGGGGGCGTGCAATGGTGGAAGGCGCATGCTCTTCACGTCCAGTGTTGGGAAGGTCAGGCATCGCAACCGACACAATTGGACTCTCCTTGTGGATTTGGGATTTCGAAGAACGCACAGTTCTTTGCTGTGCTTTTGCCAGCTTGAGTCTTTTAATTTTTCTAGCGAGAGGCTTCCATCCTCATGTGAAGCTGAACCACTAGCCATGAACATAGGCCAGGGCCTCAGCCGTTCCTTGCCACTCCGTGTGGTAAATGGCATATTGGCAAGTTTACGCTTCTCCTCCGACAATTTTATTTTAGATTTTTGAGTCCTTTTTTTACTGATATTTGGTGTTTTGGATTTTACATGCTCTGTACTATGACATTGGGCATCGGCCTTGGCAGACAACGTTGCTGGCATTTCATTGTCTCGGCCATGACTAGTGGCAGCAGCTTCAGCACGAGGTGGAAGTCGATCTTGATCTTTCCCTATTTTTGGAACCTCAACATTTTTGTTCTCCATATTTTAATAGGCACAACTAAAAGGCACCTCAGGTAAACAATGGAGATGGATGGATACTAGTATACTTATGGATGACGAGCGACTGCCGACACAGAGGTAGCTACAGCCGTGGACTACCGTACTGTGTCTGCTGCTAATATAGACTGGATGATAATGAGATAAAATTAAAATATATATATATATATCACACTAGTACTGCAGCCGGACAGGTATATATTATGTAATGACGGACCTGCTGGACACTGTCTGTCAGCACTGCAGACTCCTAAAGTAAGCTACTAGTATCAAGAAGATAGAAAAAAAAAACCACGGGTAGGTGGTATACAATTATGGATGGACGAGCGACTGCCGACACAGAGGTAGCTACAGCCGTGGACTACCGTACTGTGTCTGCTGCTAATATAGACTGGATGATAATGAGATAAAATTAAAATATATATATATATATATATATCACACTAGTACTGCAGCCGGACAGGTATATATTATGTAATGACAGACCTGCTGGACACTGTCTGTCAGCACTGCAGACTCCTAAAGTAAGCTACTAGTATCAAGAAGATAGGGGGGGAAAAAACCACGGGTAGGTGGTATACAATTATGGATGGACGAGCGACTGCCGACACAGAGGTAACTACAGCCGTGGACTACCATACTGTGTCTGCTGCTAATATAGACTGGATGATAATGAGATAAAATTAAAATATATATATATATCACACTAGTACTGCAGCCGGACAGGTATATATTATGTAATGACGGACCTGCTGGACACTGTCTGTCAGCACTGCAGACTCCTAAAGTAAGCTACTAGTATCAAGAAGATAGAAAAAAAAAACCACGGGTAGGTGGTATACAATTATGGATGGACGAGCGACTGCCGACACAGAGGTAGCTACAGCCGTGGACTACCGTACTGTGTCTGCTGCTAATATAGACTGGATGATAAAGAGATAAAATTAAAATATATATATATATCACACTAGTACTGCAGCCGGACAGGTATATATTATGTAATGACGGACCTGCTGGACACTGTCTGTCAGCACTGCAGACTCCTAAAGTAAGCTACTAGTATCAAGAAGATAGAAAAAAAAAAAACCACGGGTAGGTGGTATACAATTATGGATGGACGAGCGACTGCCGACACAGAGGTAGCTACAGCCGTGGACTACCGTACTGTGTCTGCTGCTGATATAGACTCGATGATAATGAGATAAAATTAAAATATATATATATATATATCACACTAGTACTGCAGCCGGACAGTTATATATTATGTAATGACGGACCTGCTGGACACTGTCTGTCAGCACTGCAGACTCCTAAAGTAAGCTACTAGTATCAAGAAGATAGAAAAAAAAAAAACCACGGGTAGGTGGTATACAATTTTGGATGGACGAGCGACTGCCGACACAGAGGTAGCTACAGCCGTGGACTACCGTACTGTGTCTGCTGCTAATATAGACTGGATGATAATGAGATAAAATTAAAATATATATATATTATATATCACACTAGTACTGCAGCCGGACAGGTATATATTATGTAATGACGGACCTGCTGGACACTGTCTGTCAGACTCAGCACTGCAGACTCCTAAAGTAAGCTACTAGTATCAAGAAGATAGAAAAAAAAAACCACGGGTAGGTGGTATACAATTATGGATGGACGAGCGACTGCCGACACAGAGGTAGCTACAGCCGTGGACTACCGTACTGTGTCTGCTGCTAATATAGACTGGATGATAATGAGATAAAATTAAAATATATATATATATCACACTAGTACTGCAGCCGGACAGGTATATATTATGTAACGACGGACCTGCTGGACACTGTCTGCAGAATGCGTTTATAAAAACACCACACGACGAGTGTTTAACTTTTTCAGGCAGACAATCACAATATACTGGTGGTCAGCAGACAATCACAATACTGGTGGTCAGTGGTCACTGGTCAGTCACACTGGCAGTGGCACTCTGGCAGCAAAAGTGTGCACTGTACTTAAAATATGTACTCCTGCTATAACTGCTCCCCAGTCTCCCCCACAATTAAGCTGTGTGAGCAGTGAGCACTCAGCACAGTCAGATAATGATATACAGTATTACATATAATGCAGCACACTGGGCTGAGCACAGATATGGTATGTGACTGTGTCACACTGTGTATCGTTTTTTTTCAGGCAGAGAATGGATTAATTAAACTGGTGGTCACTGGTCACACTATAAGCAGCAAGTAGTACTCCTCCTAATAATATGCTCCCCAAAATTTGTGTCTCTCTCTAGTACTCTAGTCTAAACGGAGAGGACCCCAGCCACGTCCTCTCCCTATCAATCTCAATGCACGTGTGAAAATGGCGGCGACGCGCGGCTCCTTATATAGAATCCGAGTCTCGCGATAGAATACGAGCATCGCGAGAATCCGACAGCGGGATGATGACGTTCGGGCGCGCTCGGGTTAACCGAGCAAGGCGGGAAGATCCGAGTCGCTCGGCCCCGTGTAAAAAAACCTGAAGTTCGGGCGGGTTCGGATTCCGAGGAACCGAACCCGCTCATCTCTACCCTCTATACAGTACCTCTATATACCTGCTAGTACATCCCTGATGCCTATATTCCCTAAGCTAAATCCCTGACGCCTCTATTCCCTACGCTACATCCCTGACGCCTCTATTCCCTATGCTACATCCCTGACGCCTCTATACCCTACTCTACATCCCTGATGCCTCTATTCCCTACGCTACATTCCTGATGCCTCTATAACCTACGCTACATCCCTGACGCCTCTATACAGTACAATGCATTACTGATCCCTCTAGACCATACATCCTCATTACATCAGAGAGATAGTGAAACACTGGAAAAAATAAGGATAAAGTGGACTACAGAAACTGATGCTCTAAACAAAGGAGAGAGAGAGAGAGAGAAAAGCACAAGGGAAAGTGGGCAATCGGAACACCATAGAGAGAGGAGAGATAGAAATGCCTGAAAAAGTAAAGGGGGTTGGGTATGGCATCCGGCGCTCGGGATTCCAGCAGTCACATGATACCTAATCCTAACCCTCTGGGGGGGTGGCGGATAGGGCTAACCCTCAGGGGGTGGCAGCTAGGACTAACCCCCCCCCCCCCCCTCCTAGTGCCTTCCCTAACACCCCCTCCCCCGGTCCTAACCCTCCCTCCAATACTCGCCTTCGGGATGTTGGCTGTCTGTGTGCCGGCACCAGTCTCCCAAGTGGTGTCAGGATTCCAACATCGGTCAAATGACCGCCGGTATACCGTCTGCCGGGATGGTAAATGTATCCTGAGGACAGGTAGTGAGTGTGGAGGGATAGGTGGTTCAGTAAAATGTAACAGCTCAAACTGCGATCATTCACTGATAAATTGATTTATAGCTCTCCCTTTTTAACCATTGCAGTCATAAAAGCAATGTTTTTTAAACTTTTAAATAAAGCTTGTTAGCATCCCCAGCACACTGTATATGCTGGGAGATGTAGTTCTCAATATGAAAACATTTAATTACTGTATGAACTCTAATTCCCCAACTGAAACCTCTCACAAACACACACTCCTAAATCTAGTACACACACACACACACACACACACACACACACATTTCCCCAATACTGACAACTCTCATCACTTCCACACACTGACAACTCCCTCCTGCTCCTCTCCCCACTGACACTGACAGCTCCCTCACAGTCACACACATCCTCCACCCCCCCACACACACACTGATAGCACACATGCACAAATCCCCCCCTCCTCGACACTAACTGTCACGGACTGCTTGGGCAGCAGGGGGCAGGCTCTGACTTGAAGTGCTGAAATTCAACAGCTCTCTCGAACTTGCAAGGCATGGCTGTGCAGCTGTCTCCAGCCATCTCCTTGCCCACTGTGTAATTTGTGGCGTTCTCTGATGTTCCCCGCTCTGCCTCTACAACCGGCACATAATGTACAGCAGTGGTGACTCCTGAGTATGGGCCTGGAGAACTCCGCCTACCGGGGGGTAGGGATTAATAATTTCAAAGGGGCAGAGCTAGGAGTGAAGCAGTGACAGCAGTTGAGGGGCGTTTCAAACTGTAACAGGGTTGGGACAATTTCAGTATCCTTCCCTCACCGTCTAATTGGTCAGTCCCACGCCGAGACTGCAGAACTCTATCCCTTAGCCACGGTTGGCACAGCTGGATGGTGCCCCTGGCAAGTGCCATCCTGGCCAAGGGGTAGATACGCCCCTGAGGGTCAGGGCCAGCAACAGAAATCTCGGGGCCCAGTACACTGATATCTCTGGGGCCCCCTCAACCCCCCCTTAACTTGGCAGAGGGATCTTTAAAAAAAAATGGAGCCTTTGACTCGGACCGTCAGTGAGGCCGGCAGGTGGTTTTCATACTGGGCTATCCAGCTCTTCGGTGGCGGTGGCAGGGACATTCAGAAAAGGGCCAGCACAGCAACATGCATAATAATGGCAATACAGTATGGACCACAGGGACTGGACAAAGTGATGGGGTAAAAGGAGGGGGGAGGGTTTAGTTGGCCTGTTAATTGTTTTCCTGCTTAAATTGAGCAGTTGGTGGATACACTTTAAAAAGCAATATTGGCACTGTGGCCCCATTATTTCTGTTCTTAATACTTGGAGCCCTGAACAAGTGTCCCCTTTGTCCCCCCTGTCACCGGGCCTGTTCAGGCGTTACCTATGGAGAAGCTGCGACATGACATCCTAGGACACGATACTGCACCATGCATCACCATTATATTTCAGTGTGCCTTGTCAATATTTAAATCTTGTTCTGTGTGACGTGAGTTGTAAATGGTTGAAAATCTCTGTGCTACAGTATCGTCACCATGTAGTTATAACAACACCGCAAAACCACCAAAAGACGTGTTTTGGTAGAGGGACTGCTGGAGGGGCCCATTGGGGCCCCCAGTTTGCTACCCCACCCCAGTATACCTGTGCTGTAGCCAGTGGAAGGGGCACTATCTTCCCGGTGATCTCTTCGGGAAGATGGTGCCGCACATAGAAAGCAAAGACTCTGGCTGTACTCTCCTGCCCTCGCTCTAAGCAAGGTGATCGGGCCACAAAAGGACCCCTGTCGGACCCCGGCCTGTGGGCCACAAAAGGATGCATTGGGGGCGGCATGCGGCCCATGGGTTTGACACCCCTGCCCTAGAGTATCAAAATTTGTTTCACGGCACCCCTAGGCCAAAGTTTTTTTTATTGAGAAATTCAGAAAAAAATATAAAATTAAGTAAATTGTGTTTATAGCATGTCATCCTCAGGTTCAGTTATGTTGTGAGGGAATGGTTTTGCCAATTTAATAAAGTATAAATAATTTTAATTGGTCCTGGACCACCAAACTATGCTACCAGTGCAAGAACCCCAGTTTGGAAACTACTGCCATAAAATAAACCTTTTTTGTTTTTTTTAAACTACATGTAATACACCTTAGATCTCAGTTCCTAAAGGTTTTAAACCTTTGCATACAGTAAACTACACATATTTAAAAATCCTACACCGGGCACAAGTGCTCACGGGCCAATTTCATGGCAGTCTCGGATAGGAGGGCATTGTGGATTCACCAAGGGAATGCTGATGCTGACTCCAAGAAGAAAGGGAGTCTCTTCCCTATGAAGGTGAAGCCTTGTTTGGCGACGGCCTAGTTAATTTGATCTCGGCAGCTCCCGCAGGTAAGTCATCCTTCTTGCCCTATGTTCCCTCTCAACGGATGAAGACGCATCATTATCTGACGCAGTCATTTCGGCCCAATAGATATGCAAGAAGTTAAGATTCCCCTTTCTTTGCAGGTAGAGGAAGGAAAAGAGGGAAGAGGTCTGTAGCCTCTTCAAGATCGCAGGAGCAGAGATCGTCCTCTGCTTTTGCCAAATCCACTGCATGACGCTGGGGCTCTCTTGCAGGAGCCCGCACCAGTGGGGGGCACGTCTAAAACTCTTCAGTCAGTTCTGGATTCATTCGGACCTGGACTCGTGGGTTTTACAAATAGTGTCCCAAGGGTACAAACTGGGGTTTCAAGACGTTCCCCCTCACCGATTGTTCAAATCAGCCTTAGTCAGCAGGGAGAAGGTTTTTATTCAAGCCTCTTCGTGGTCCCGAAGCCGGACGGCTCAGTCAGACCAATCTGAAATCTGAAATCCCTTAATTTCTACCTAAAGAAATTCAATTTCAAGATGGAATCTCTCAGGGTAGTGATCTCCAGTCCGGGGGATAAAGGAGATTTCATGGTTTTGGTAGACATAAAGGATGCCTACTTATATGTTCCCATTTAGCCACTGCATCAAGCTACCTGAGGTTTGCAATTCAGGATTGTCATTACCAATTTCAGACGTTGCCGTTTGGTCTGTCCACGGCTCCGAGGATTTTCACCAGGGTGATGGCGGAAATGATGGTTCTCCTTCGCAAGCAAGGAGTCACAATTATCCCGTACTTGGATGATCTCCTGATAAAGGCGAGATCCAGGGACCAGTTGGTGCAAAACATCTACTCTCCCTGACAGTTCTTCAACAACATGGTTGGCTCCTAAACTTGCCAAAATCGCAGTTGGTCCCAATGACGCGGTTGTTGTTTTTGGGAGTGATACTGGACACAGAAGAGGTTTTCTTCTAGTGGAAAGGCTCTGGAGATCCAGAGTCTGGTCAAACAAATTCTGAAACCAGCAAGAGTGTTAATCCATCATTGCATTCAGTTGCTGGGGAAGATGGTTGCGGCCTATGAGGCCATTCAGTTTGGCAGGTTCCATGCCAGAGTGTTCCAGTGGGACCTGTTGGACAAGTGGTCCGGATCCCACCTACACATGCACCGGAGGATAATCCTGTCTTCCAAGACCAGAATCTCACTCCATTGGTGGCTGCACAGTTCTCACCACCTAGAGGGGCGATGGTTCGGGATCCAGGACGGGATCCTAGGGACCACGGATGCAACCCTCTGAGGCTGGAGAGCAGTCACACAGGGGGAAAACATCCAAGGAAGATGGTCAAGTCTTCCTTGGATGTTTTCATCTCCACATAAATTTTCTGGAGTTAAGGGCCATTTAATAACTGCAGACACAGTACGCACTGGGACGGGTGCCCAGCATCCTCTACGGACTAAGAGAAAAGGATTTACCGGTAGGTATTAAAATCCTATTTTCTCTAACGTCCTAGAGGATGCTGTGGACTCCGTAAGGACCATGGGGATAGACGGGCTCCGCAGGAGACATGGGCACTTTAAGAAAGACTTTAGTTCTGGGTGTGCACTGGCTCCTCCCTCTATGCCCCTCCTCCAGACCTCAGTTTGATACTGTACCCAGTGGAGACTGGGTGCTTTTCAGGAGCTCTCCTGAGCTTTCTGACAGAAAGTATTTTGTTAGGTTTTTCATTTTCAGGGAGCACTGCTGGCAACAGACTCCCTCATCGAGGGACTGAGGGGAGAGAAGCAGCCCTACTCTCTGAGTTGCAAGGTCCTGCTTCTTAGGCTACTGGACACCATTAGCTCCAGTGGGATTGGTACGCAGGATCTCACCCTCGCCGTCCGTCCCAGAGCCGCACCGCCGTCCCCCTCGCAGAGCCGGAAGATAGAAGCCGGGTGAGTATGAGAAGAAAAGAAGACTTCAGAGGCGGCAGAAGACTTCATGATCTTCACTGAGGTAACGCACAGCACTGCAGCTGTGCGCCTTTGCTCCCATACACCTCACATACTCCGGTCACTGTAAGGGTGCAGGGCGCAGGGGGGGCGCCCTGGGCAGCAATATAAACCTCTTTCGCAAAAATATAACATATATACAGCTGGGCACTTTATATATGTATAAGCCCCCACCAATTTTACAGTTTAAGCGGGACAGAAGCCCGCCTCCGAGGGGGCAGGCTTCTCCCTCAGCACTCACCAGCGCCATTTTTTCTCCACAGCACCGCTGAGAGGAAGCTCCCCGGACTCTACCCTGCTTATACCACGTTAGACAAGAGGGTTGAAAAGAGGGGGGGGGGGGGGCACATAATTCGCAAATTACATACAGCAGCACTACTGGGCAAACATTAAGTTACTGTTTTATTCCTGGGTTATATAGCGCTGGGGGGTGTGCTGGAATACTCTCTCTCTGTCTCTCCAAAGGGCCTTGTGGGGAAACTGTCTTCAGAAAAAGCATTCCCTGTGTGTGAAGTGTGTCGGTACACGTGTGTCGACATGTCTGAGGAAGAAGGCTATATTAGAGAGGAGCGGGAGCAAATGAATGTGGTGTCTCCGCCGACAGCTGATTGGATGGATATGTGGAATGTTTTAAATGCTAGTGTAAACTCATTGCACAAAAGATTAGACAAGGCAGAAGCTTTGGGACAGTCAGGGTTTCAACCCATGCCTGATCCTATGTTGCAGGGACTGTCAGGGTCTCATAAGCGCCCACTATCCCAGATTGTTGACACAGATACCGACACGTATTCTGACTCCAGTGTCGATTACGATGATGCAAAGTTACAGCCAAAATTGGCAAAATCCATTCGATTTATGATTATGGCAATAAAAGATGTTTTGCACATCACAGAAGAACCCCCTGTCGCTGACAAGAGGGTACATATGTACAAGGGAAAGAAGCCTGAGGTAACCTTTCCCCCCTCACACGAGCTGAACGAGTTATGTGAAAAAGCTTGGGAATCTCCAGATAAAAGACTGCAGATTTCCAAAAGGATTCTTATGGCGTATCCTTTCCCATCAACGGATAGGTTACGATGGGAATCCTCCCCTAGGGTGGACAGAGCATTAACACGCTTATCCAAGAAGGTAGCCCTCCCGTCCCAGGATACGGCTACCCTCAAAGAGTGTGCTGACCGCAAACAGGAGATTACCCTGAAGTCCATTTATACACATTCAGGTACCTTACTCAGACCGGCAATTGCGTCGGCCTGGGTGTGTAGTGCTGTAGCGGCATGGACAAATACCTTATCTGAGGGGATGGATAGCCTAGACAAGGATACTATTTTATTGACCCTGGGGCATATAAGAGATGCTGTCCTATATATGTGTGTATGCAAACTACAGGTGGTGCTGCAGGGCCCACACCCTTTTACTTGTCTTGTAGAGCAGCTCTGAAGCTGTTACAGTGCCCAGCTGCTGCAAGAAATCAGCTTGAATGCTTCAGGGGCTTGGGCATGGCCAACACGAGCCCCTAGCCCGAAGGAGGGTGGGGGTGTTTAATGCAAACTTGGGGTTATCCAAGCGCCGCAAAAGGCCGCCATGCCCTGCATGCCCCTTTTCTCTTTTCATATACAGATGAGGGTTCCAGCCAACTTTGGCCCACTGCTTGGATGACATCACCGTATGCAAATCCGTCTGCTGCAGACCTTCCCCCAGGAATGCTTGCAATAGTTTTTGCAAATTGTTTAATGTCTGAGGGTGCTTCAGTATTAGGCAGCCTTCCGCCCTCCCATGTTCATCTGAAAAGATGTGGTCTCCCTGCAGTTGTTGTCCCCAGACGAGAGTTCCCTTGTGCTTCCTCAGTTAAATCTCCTTAACTTGACGGGGGTGTGCCCGAGCAGCCACCCTCCCCAGCCCTATCCCAACACATACTTATCTTGCATATGAGATCTCTTGATCATGAAGATAGTTCTCACAGGTTGAGGTTCATCCTGGCCCCGCTCCCCGCTGGAGAGCGCTGATGGGGACAGCAGCGGGGCTTCAGCAGAAGGGTGAGTACGTGTGGCCAGAGACCTCCCTTCCCATGTGCAGGCCTGCAGAGTCTGCCGCGCAGGATGGGGCATGTGGCACTCTCCCTCCCAGGGGCTCTTCCAGATGTAGCTCCTCAGCAGTATTTTTCCCGGGCTGCGCGGCGCTCTCCCCGACTGGCATCCGCCCTGGAACACTGCCTTCCTCAACGCAACATCAGCAGGGGGCCCTGGCCTCATCACCATCCCAGGTCTTTCTCATGTATGTATCATGTATGTGTGTGTGATATATGTATGAATCATATATGTTTGTGATAGATAGATAGATACATATATATATATTTATCTATCTATCTATCTATCTATCTATCTATCTATCTATCTATCTATCGTATGTGTGTGTATATATATGTATCTATCATGTATGTATGTATGTATCTATCTTGTATGTATGTGTTCTATCTATCTATCTATCTATCTATCTATCGTATGTGTGTGTATATATATGTATCTATCATGTATGTATGTATGTATCTATCTTGTATGTATGTGTTCTATCTATCTATCTATCTATCTATCTATCTATCTATCTATCTATCGTATGTGTGTGTATATATATGTATCTATCATGTATGTATGTATGTATCTATCTTGTATGTATGTGTTCTATCTATCTATCTATCTATCTATCTATCGTGTGTGTGATATATGTATGTATCTATCATGTATGTGTTATATGTATGTATCACACCTTCCTCTATACATATACATACATACATACATACATACATACACACACACACCTATATCTGTACGTACACTGACATACACACACCAACATCTATACATTAACACGCTGACCCCTAAACGTACACCAACGTACCCACACCTGCATCTATACCTACACATGCTGACACGTGGACGTACACCGGCTTACCCACATGTGAATCTATACATACATGTGCTGACACCTGGACATACACTGATGTACCCACACCTAACATCTATACATACACATGCTAACACCTGGACGTATACAGACGTACCCACATTTGCATCCATGCATATATAGATGTAGGTGTGTGTACGTCAGTGTACGTCCAGGTGTCAACGCGTGTATGTATAGATGCAGGTGTGGGTACGTCTGTGTATGTCCAGGTGTCAGAATGTGTATGTATAGATGCAGGTGTGGGAAGGTCAGTGTAGGTTCAGGTGTCAGCGCGTGTATGTATAGATGCAGGTGCTTGTATGTCCAGATGTCAGTGCATGTATGTATAGATGCAAGTGTGGGTACGTCGGTGTATGTCCATTTGTCAGCGCGTGTATATATAGATGCAGGTGCTTGTATGTTGGTGTATGTCCAGGTGTCAGCATGTGTATGTATAGATGCAGGTGTGGGAATGTTGGTGTATGTCCAGGTGTCAGGGCGTGTATGTATGGATATTAGGTGTGGGTACATCAGTGTATGTCCAGGTGTTAGCGCATGTATGTATAGTAGAGATGAGCGCCTGAAATTTTTCGGGTTTTGTGTTTTGGTTTTGGGTTCGGTTCCGCGGCCGTGTTTTGGGTTCGAACGCGTTTTGGCAAAACCTCACCGAATTTTTTTTGTCGGATTCGGGTGTGTTTTGGATTCGGGTGTTTTTTTCCAAAAACACTAAAAAACAGCTTAAATCATAGAATTTGGGGGTCATTTTGATCCCAAAGTATTATTAACCTCAAAAACCATAATTTACACTCATTTTCAGTCTATTCTGAATACCTCACACCTCACAATATTATTTTTAGTCCTAAAATTTGCACCGAGGTCGCTGTGTGAGTAAGATAAGCGACCCTAGTGGCCGACACAAACACCGGGCCCATCTAGGAGTGGCACTGCAGTGTCACGCAGGATGTCCCTTCCAAAAAACCCTCCCCAAACAGCACATGACGCAAAGAAAAAAAGAGGCGCAATGAGGTAGCTGTGTGAGTAAGATTAGCGACCCTAGTGGCCGACACAAACACCGGGCCCATCTAGGAGTGGCACTGCAGTGTCACGCAGGATGGCCCTTCCAAAAAACCCTCCCCAAACAGCACATGACGCAAAGAAAAAAAGAGGCGCAATGAGGTAGCTGTGTGAGTAAGATTAGCGACCCTAGTGGCCGACACAAACACCGGGCCCATCTAGGAGTGGCACTGCAGTGTCACGCAGGATGGCCCTTCCAAAAAACCCTCCCCAAACAGCACATGACGCAAAGAAAAAAAGAGGCGCAATGAGGTAGCTGACTGTGTGAGTAAGATTAGCGACCCTAGTGGCCGACACAAACACCGGGCCCATCTAGGAGTGGCACTGCAGTGTCACGCAGGATGTCCCTTCCAAAAAACCCTCCCCAAACAGTACATGACGCAAAGAAAAAAAGAGGCGCAATGAGGTAGCTGTGTGAGTAAGATTAGCGACCCTAGTGGCCGACACAAACACCGGGCCCATCTAGGAGTGGCACTGCAGTGTCACGCAGGATGTCCCTTCCAAAAAACCCTCCCCAAACAGCACATGACGCAAAGAAAAAAAGAGGCGCAATGAGGTAGCTGACTGTGTGAGTAAGATTAGCGACCCTAGTGGCCGACACAAACACCGGGCCCATCTAGGAGTGGCACTGCAGTGTCACGCAGGATGTCCCTTCCAAAAAACCCTCCCCAATCAGCACATGATGCAAAGAAAAAGAAAAGAAAAAAGAGGTGCAAGATGGAATTGTCCTTGGGCCCTCCCACCCACCCTTATGTTGTATAAACAAAACAGGACATGCACACTTTAACCAACCCATCATTTCAGTGACAGGGTCTGCCACACGACTGTGACTGATATGACGGGTTGGTTTGGACCCCCCCCAAAAAAGAAGCAATTAATCTCTCCTTGCACAAACTGGCTCTACAGAGGCAAGATGTCCACCTCATCTTCACCCTCCGATATATCACCGTGTACATCCCCCTCCTCACAGATTATCAATTCGTCCCCACTGGAATCCACCATCTCATCTCCCTGTGTACTTTGTGGAGGCAATTGCTGCTGGTCAATGTCTCCGCGGAGGAATTGATTATAATTCATTTTAATGAACATCATCTTCTCCACATTTTCTGGATGTAACCTCGTACGCCGATTGCTGACAAGGTGAGCGGCGGCACTAAACACTCTTTCGGAGTACACACTTGTGGGAGGGCAACTTAGGTAGAATAAAGCCAGTTTGTGCAAGGGCCTCCAAATTGCCTCTTTTTCCTGCCAGTATAAGTACGGACTGTGTGACGTGCCTACTTGGATGCGGTCACTCATATAATCCTCCACCATTCTATCAATGTTGAGAGAATCATATGCAGTGACAGTAGACGACATGTCCGTAATCGTTGTCAGGTCCTTCAGTCCGGACCAGATGTCAGCATCAGCAGTCGCTCCAGACTGCCCTGCATCACCGCCAGCGGGTGGGCTCGGAATTCTGAGCCTTTTCCTCGCACCCCCAGTTGCGGGAGAATGTGAAGGAGGAGATGTTGACAGGTCGCGTTCTGCTTGACTTGACAATTTTGTCACCAGCAGGTCTTTCAACCCCAGCAGACCTGTGTCTGCCGGAAAGAGAGATCCAAGGTAGGCTTTAAATCTAGGATCGAGCACGGTGGCCAAAATGTAGTGCTCTGATTTCAACAGATTGACCACCCGTGAATCCTTGTTAAGCGAATTAAGGGCTGCATCCACAAGTCCCACATGCCTAGCGGAATCGCTCCGTGTTAGCTCCTCCTTCAATGCCTCCAGCTTCTTCTGCAAAAGCCTGATGAGGGGAATGACCTGACTCAGGCTGGCAGTGTCTGAACTGACTTCACGTGTGGCAAGTTCAAAGGGCATCAGAACCTTGCACAACGTTGAAATCATTCTCCACTGCACTTGAGACAGGTGCATTCCACCTACTATATCGTGCTCAATTGTATAGGCTTGAATGGCCTTTTGCTGCTCCTCCAACCTCTGAAGCATATAGAGGGTTGAATTCCACCTCGTTACCACTTCTTGCTTCAGATGATGGCAGGGCAGGTTCAGTAGTTTTTGGTGGTGCTCCAGTTTTCTGTACGTGGTGCCTGTACGCCGAAAGTGTCCCGCAATTCTTCTGGCCACCGACAGCATCTCTTGCACGCCCCTGTCGTTTTTTAAAAAATTCTGCACCACCAAATTCAAGGTATGTGCAAAACATGGGACGTGCTGGAATTGGCCCAGATTTAATGCACACACAATATTGCTGGCGTTGTCCGATGCCACAAATCCACAGGAGAGTCCAATTGGGGTAAGCCATTCCGCTATGATCTTCCTCAGTTGCCGTAAGAGGTTTTCAGCTGTGTGCGTATTCTGGAAAGCGGTGATACAAAGCGTAGCCTGCCTAGGAAAGAGTTGGCATTTGCGAGATGCTGCTACTGGTGCCGCCGCTGCTGTTCTTGCGGCGGGAGTCCATACATCTACCCAGTGGGCTGTCACAGTCATATAGTCCTGACCCTGCCCTGCTCCACTTGTCCACATGTCCGTGGTTAAGTGGACATTGGGTACAGCTGCATTTTTTAGGACACTGGTGACTCTTTTTCTGAGGTCTGTGTACATTTTCGGTATCGCCTGCCTAGAGAAATGGAACCTAGATGGTATTTGGTACCGGGGACACAGTACCTCCAACAAGTCTCTAGTTGGCTCTGCAGTAATGATGGATACCGGAACCACGTTTCTCACCACCCAGGATGCCAAGGCCTCAGTTATCCGCTTTGCAGTAGGATGACTGCTGTGATATTTCATCTTCCTCGCAAAGGACTGTTGAACAGTCAATTGCTTACTGGAAGTAGTACAAGTGGGCTTACGACTTCCCCTCTGGGATGACCATCGACTCCCAGCGGCAACAACAGCAGCGCCAGCAGCAGTAGGCGTTACACGCAAGGATGCATCGGAGGAATCCCAGGCAGGAGAGGACTCGTCAGAATTGCCAGTGACATGGCCTGCAGGACTATTGGCATTCCTGGGGAAGGAGGAAATTGACACTGAGGGAGTTGGTGGGGTGGTTTGCGTGAGCTTGGTTACAAGAGGAAGGGATTTACTGGTCAGTGGACTGCTTCCGCTGTCACCCAAAGTTTTTGAACTTGTCACTGACTTATTATGAATGCGCTGCAGGTGACGTATAAGGGAGGATGTTCCGAGGTGGTTAACGTCCTTACCCCTACTTATTACAGCTTGACAAAGGGAACACACGGCTTGACACCTGTTGTCCGCATTTCTGGTGAAATACCTCCACACCGAAGAGCTGATTTTTTTGGTATTTTCACCTGGCATGTCAACGGCCATATTCCTCCCACGGACAACAGGTGTCTCCCCGGGTGCCTGACTTAAACAAACCACCTCACCATCAGAATCCTCCTGGTCAATTTCCTCCCCAGCGCCAGCAACACCCATATCCTCCTCATCCTGGTGTACTTCAACACTGACATCTTCAATCTGACTATCAGGAACTGGACTGCGGGTGCTCCTTCCAGCACTTGCAGGGGGCGTGCAAATGGTGGAAGGCGCATGCTCTTCACGTCCAGTGTTGGGAAGGTCAGGCATCGCAACCGACACAATTGGACTCTCCTTGTGGATTTGGGATTTCGAAGAATGCACAGTTCTTTGCTGTGCTGCTTTTGCCAGCTTGAGTCTTTTCATTTTTCTAGCGAGAGGCTGAGTGCTTCCATCCTCATGTGAAGCTGAACCACTAGCCATGAACATAGGCCAGGGCCTCAGCCGTTCCTTGCCACTCCGTATGGTAAATGGCATATTGGCAAGTTTACGCTTCTCCTCCGACAATTTTATTTTAGGTTTTGGAGTCCTTTTTTTACTGATATTTGGTGTTTTGGATTTGACATGCTCTGTACTATGACATTGGGCATCGGCCTTGGCAGACGACGTTGCTGGCATTTCATCGTCTCGGCCATGACTAGTGGCAGCAGCTTCAGCACGAGGTGGAAGTGGATCTTGATCTTTCCCTAATTTTGGAACCTCAACATTTTTGTTCTCCATATTTTAATAGGCACAACTAAAAGGCACCTCAGGTAAACAATGGAGATGGATGGATTGGATACTAGTATACAATTATGGACGGGCTGCCGAGTGCCGACACAGAGGTAGCCACAGCCGTGAACTACCGCACTGTACTGTGTCTGCTGCTAATATATAGACTGGTTGATAAAGAGATAGTATACTCGTAACTAGTATGTATGTATAAAGAAAGAAAAAAAAACCACGGTTAGGTGGTATATACAATTATGGACGGGCTGCCGAGTGCCGACACAGAGGTAGCCACAGCCGTGAACTACCGCACTGTACTGTGTCTGCTGCTAATATAGACTGGTTGATAAAGAGATAGTATACTCGTAACTAGTATGTATGTATAAAGAAAGAAAGAAAAAACCACGGTTAGGTGGTATATACAATTATGGACGGGCTGCCGAGTGCCGACACAGAGGTAGCCACAGCCGTGAACTACCGCACTGTACTGTGTCTGCTGCTAATATATAGACTGGTTGATAAAGAGATAGTATACTCGTAACTAGTATGTATGTATAAAGAAAGAAAAAAAAACCACGGTTAGGTGGTATATACAATTATGGACGGGCTGCCGAGTGCCGACACAGAGGTAGCCACAGCCGTGAACTACCGCACTGTACTGTGTCTGCTGCTAATATAGACTGGTTGATAAAGAGATAGTATACTCGTAACTAGTATGTATGTATAAAGAAAGAAAAAAAAACCACGGTTAGGTGGTATATACAATTATGGACGGGCTGCCGAGTGCCGACACAGAGGTAGCCACAGCCGTGAACTACCGCACTGTACTGTGTCTGCTGCTAATATATAGACTGGTTGATAAAGAGATAGTATACTCGTAACTAGTATGTATGTATAAAGAAAGAAAAAAAAACCACGGTTAGGTGGTATATACAATTATGGACGGGCTGCCGAGTGCCGACACAGAGGTAGCCACAGCCGTGAACTACCGCACTGTACTGTGTCTGCTGCTAATATATAGACTGGTTGATAAAGAGATAGTATACTCGTAACTAGTATGTATGTATAAAGAAAGAAAAAAAAACCACGGTTAGGTGGTATATACAATTATGGACGGGCTGCCGAGTGCCGACACAGAGGTAGCCACAGCCGTGAACTACCGCACTGTACTGTGTCTGCTGCTAATATAGACTGGTTGATAAAGAGATAGTATACTACTAATATTATATACTGGTGGTCAGGTCACTGGTCACTAGTCACACTGGCAGTGGCACTCCTGCAGCAAAAGTGTGCACTGTTTAATTTTAATATAATATTATGTACTCCTGGCTCCTGCTATAACCTATAACTGGCACTGCAGTAGTGCTCCCCAGTCTCCCCCACAATTATAAGCTGTGTGAGCTGAGCAGTCAGACAGATATATAATATATATAGATGATGCAGCACACTGGCCTGAGCCTGAGCAGTGCACACAGATATGGTATGTGACTGACTGAGTCACTGTGTGTATCGCTTTTTTCAGGCAGAGAACGGATATATTAAATAAACTGCACTGTGTGTCTGGTGGTCACTCACTATATAATATATTATGTACTCCTGGCTCCTGCTATAACCTATAACTGGCACTGCAGTAGTGCTCCCCAGTCTCCCCCACAATTATAAGCTGTGTGAGCTGAGCAGTCAGACAGATATATATAATATTATATATAGATAATAGATGATGCAGCACACTGGCCTGAGCCTGAGCAGTGCACACAGATATTGTATGTGACTGAGTCACTGTGTGCTGTGTATCGCTTTTTTCAGGCAGAGAACGGATTATATTATGTACTCCTGGCTCCTGCTATAACCTATAACTGGCACTGCAGTAGTGCTCCCCAGTCTCCCCCACAATTATAAGCTGTGTGAGCTGAGCAGTCAGACAGATATATATAATATTATATATAGATAATAGATGATGCAGCACACTGGCCTGATCCTGAGCAGTGCACACAGATATGGTATGTGACTGAGTCACTGTGTGCTGTGTATCGCTTTTTTCAGGCAGAGAACGGATTATAAATAAAAGTGGTGGTCACTGGTCACTATCAGCAAAACTCTGCACTGTACACTACTGAGTACTCCTAATGCTCCCCAAAATTAGTAAATCAAGTGTCTCTCTAATCTATTCTAATTCTAAACGGAGAGGACGCCAGCCACGTCCTCTCCCTATCAATCTCAATGCACGTGTGAAAATGGCGGCGACGCGCGGCTCCTTATATAGAATCCGAGTCTCGCGATAGAATCCGAGCCTCGCGAGAATCCGACAGCGTCATGATGACGTTCGGGCGCGCTCGGGTTAACCGAGCAAGGCGGGAAGATCCGAGTCGCTCGGACCCGTGAAAAAAAACATGAAGTTCTGGCGGGTTCGGATTCAGAGAAACCGAACCCGCTCATCTCTAATGTATAGATGTATATATACACACACATACGATAGATAGATAGATAGATAGATAGATAGATAGATAGATATTATAAGGGCACGGTCGTGCCCTTATATTAAGGCTGAATCGAACAAACGGAATTCTCCCATAGGGAACTTCTGAGATGGGGGCATGGTGTTTGAGGGGCTACACCTCAAAACTGATTGGACGTACTGAGCTAAAATTTGGCATGGGCGTGTAGAATCGTCACCCGGTGCTGCATGCCAAATTTCAGGGCAAAATAATAAAAAATGAGGAATTGGGAGTAACCTAAAGTTCCAACTGTCAGTTTTTTTCTGTGACTTCCTTTGTGGCTTTTTGACACCGTTTTCCTATAGAGTGAATTAGATATTTTTTGGGAAGGCATAACTCCGGATAGAGGACGAATTAAGACTTGGGGTTTGTTTTACTAGATAGAGTATGCCCCAGTGTAGTGCCTTTTGGGGTTGTGGTTTTTCAGAAAGTTATAGGGGTATATGCAATTCACGGCGAATCGCGGCAATTTTTCGCCGTTTTTTAATTCGACTAAATTCGCCAGGTGAATTCCGGAAGGTGGCTTCCGGAATTCACCATATTCAATGAAAAACGGATTCGCCAGAGTCGCGGGCGAAAATCGGCCGATTTGGCGGATTTTGCCGCGATTGTAAAAAACGGGAAAAAACGGGAAAAACCCGGAAAAAAAAATGGCGTAGGGTCCCCCCTCCAAAGCATAACCAGCCTCGGGCTCATCGAGCTGGTCCTGGTTCTAAAAATCCGGGGAAAAATTGGCCAGGGATCCCCCGTATTTTTAAAACCAGCACCGGGCTCTGCGCCTGGTGCTGGTGCCAAAAATACGGGGGACAAAAAGAGTAGGGGTCCCCCGTATTTTTAACACCAGCATCGGGCTCCACTAGCTGGACAGATAATGCCACAGCCGGGGGTCACTTTTATGCCGTGCCCTGCGGCCGTGGCATTAAATATCCAACTAGTCACCCCTGGCCGGGGTACCCTGGGGGAGTGGGGACCCCTTCAATCAAGGGGTCCCCCCCCCCAGCCACCCAAGGGCCAGGGGTGAAGCCCGAGGCTGTCCCCCCCATCCAATGGGCTGCGGATGGGGGGGCTGATAGCCTTTTGTGATAATAAAAAGATATTGTTTTTTCCAGTAGTACTACAAGTCCCAGCAAGCCTCCCCCGCAAGCTGGTACTTGGAGAACCACAAGTACCAGCATGCGGGAGAAAAAGGGGCCCGCTGGTACCTGTAGTACTACTGGGAAAAAAATACCCCCAAAAAAACAGGACACACACACCGTGACAGTAAAACTTTATTACACACTACCGACACACACATACTTACCTATGTTGACACGCCGACTGCCACGGTCTCCGACGATCCGAGGGTACCTGTGAAAAAATGATACTCACCTTCCAGCGTCCAGAGATAAATCCACGTCCAGAGAGATAAATCCACGTACTTGTAAAAAAAAAAGAAAACGCAAATACCCGCTCCATACCGGACTAGAAAGGGGTCCAATGCTTTCACATCAGACCCCTTTCTCCCGAATGCCGGGACATCACGTGACTCCTGTCACTGAAGTCCCTTCAGCCAATCGGGAAGCGCTACTTCCGTGGCGCTCACCTGATTGGCTGTGCGCTGTCTGTACTGTGACAGCACATCGCAAAGCCGCTCCATTACTTTCAATGGTGGGAACTTTGCGGGTAGCGGTGGGGTCACCCGCCGGTCAGCCGCTGACCGGCGGGTGACCTTACCGCTAGCCGCTAAGTTCCCACCATTGAAAGTAATGGAGCGGCTTTGCGATGTGCTGTCACAGTACAGACAGCGCACAGCCAATCAGGTGAGCGCAACGAAGTTGCGCTTCCTGATTGGCTTAGAGACCTTTCTGTGACAGCTGTCACTGACAGGTCTCATTCGTGGAAAGGTGTCCCATGTGTCAGCATGGGACCCCATTCAGTCCGGCATGGAGCGGGTGTTCGGTTTGTTTTTTTGCCAAGTACGTGGATTTATCTCTGGACCATGGCTGAGGTGAGTATATTGATCTTTTCTTTTCAGGTATCCGTGGATTCTACATGGAGAAGAGGACCGATGTCGGCGTGTGAACATAGGTAAGTATGTGTGTCGACGTATGAAATAAAGTTTTACTGTCGACGGTGTGTGTCCTGTTTTTATTTGGGTATTTTTTCCCCAGTAGTACTACAGGTACCAGCGGGCCCGTTTTTCTCCCGCATGCTGGTACTTGTGGTTCTCCAAGTACCAGCTTGCGGGGGAGGCTTGCTGGGACTTGTAGTACTACTGGAAAAAACAATATCTTTTTATTATCACAAAAGGCTATCAGCCCCCCCATCCGCAGCCCATTGGATGGGGGGGGACAGCCTCGGGCTTCACCCCTGGCCCTTGGGTGGCTGGGGGGGGGGGACCCCTTGATTGAAGGGGTCCCCACTCCCCCAGGGTACCCCGGCCAGGGGTGACTAGTTGGATATTTAATGCCACGGCCGCAGGGCACGGCATAAAAGTGACCCCCGGTTGTGGCATTATCTGTCCAGCTAGTGGAGCCCGATGCTGGTGTTAAAAATACGGGGGACCCCTACTCTTTTTGTCCCCCGTATTTTTGGCACCAGCACCAGGCGCAGAGCCCGGTGCTGGTTTTAAAAATACGGGGGATCCCCTGTCAATTTTTTCCCCGCATTTTTAGAACCAGGACCAGCTCGAAGAGCCCGAGGCTGGTTATGCTTTGGAGGGGGGACCCCACGCCATTTTTTTTTATGATTTCACCGTTCCAGCATAAAAAAAAAAAAATAATAATAATATTTTAAAAAATATATAAATAATATTTGTGCCTCCAAAAAAAAAAAAAAAAAAGTACCTAATCCCTTCTAATATAAATAGATCTGCTATTCCCCCCCAAAAAAACAAAAAAAAAACATGTTTAAAATTTTTTTATTTGTTTTCACCCTCCAAAGTGTGGCGGATTGAAAATGACGAATTTGCTGTCTAAAAGCACTGCTGTCGAATTTCCAAACTTGAATTGAATATGCTTTGGTCGAATTGCAGCACTTGTATCATTGCAGAAAAGTCGAATTTGCAAAAATTCGAATTTCAAAAAGTCGAATTTTGAAAGTCTGTTTTTTGGTCGGAAAGCACTGAATTGCATAGGCGATTTTTTTTTTTGGTCGAAAATGACCCGAAATGCGACAATTTCGGGAATTCGACCGCAATTGCATATACCCCATAGGGTTTTTTTAATTAAGAGAAATATGCCCCATTATAGAGATAGGGCTTTTCAATTTGTTGCGGCTGCGCAGTGGCCGCCAGGAGAGCGAGAGTGAGTGAGGGAAGGGGTCTCGTGCAGGCTGAGGTTATAAAAGTAGCTGCTGGCGGCGGGAGGAGAGCCAGCGGTTCCTGGGTGTGTGCACCTGCGGTCCCTTACAGACTGCAGCGACCCATTAGGACTGTGGAGGAGAGGGGTAGCGGCATAGCAGCCGCAGGCTTACCGAAAGTGCTCACTACTGAGCAATATGGTCCCCTTACCCGAAGTGGGAGCCGCAGCGGGAGGAATAGCTGGAGTTGCGCCGCAGGAGAAAGTCAGAGGACATCCAGAAGAGACATCCGGTGCAGCGCTGACTCCTGACTGACAGCGCTTGCCTACTGAGCGGTGTGGTACCCCCACACCTGAAGCGGGTGCGGGAGCAGCAGCCGGAGAAGACAGCTGTGCTGCACGGAAGAAGTCAGGCAGCAGCAGCAGCACCAGCGGGCTGAGGTGGGAGGATCAGTATGGTCCCTTACGTGCGGCTCACATTCAGATCCATCCGGCTCCCTTCCCCTCCTCCCCTGCACCCTTAGCAGCCTGCCCCCACATCTCATTCACCCACCGCCGCAGACTCCTCCCCCACACGGTTATTATAATAAGGCCACCCCCCTACCCCCTTCCCTCCCTGCTGTGTGTCCAGCCACCCCCCCCCTCACCTGCTGTGTGTCCGGCCTACCCCCCCCCCCCTCACCTGCTATGTGTCCAGCCCCCCCCCTCACCTGCTGTGTGTCCAGCCCCCCCCCCCCCTCACCTGCTGTGTGTCCGGCCTACCCCCCCCCCTCCCTGCTGTGTGTTCAGCCACCCCCCCCCCCCCCTCGCCTGCTGTGTGTCCGGCCTACCCCCCCCCCTGCTGTGAGTCCAGCCATCCCCCCCCTCCCTGCTGTGTGTCCGGCCTACCCCCCCCCTCCCTGCTGTTTGTCCGGCCTACCCCCCCCCCTCCCTGCTGTGTGTCCAGACCCCCCCCTCACCTGCTGTGTGTCCAGCCCCCCCCCCCTCACCTGCTGTGTGTCCAGCCTACCCCCCCCTCCCTGCTGTTTGTCCGGCCACCCTCTTCTCCCCTGCTGTGTGTCCGGCGGCCTACCCCCCCCCTCCCTGCTGTGTGTCCGGCCTACCCCCCCTCACCTGCTGTGTGTCCAGCCCCCCCCCTTACCTGCTGTGTGTCCTGCCCCCCCCTCCTCCCCTGCTGTGTGTCCGGCCTACCCCCCCCCTCCCTGCTGTTTGTCCGGCCACCCTCCCCTCCCCTGCTGTGTGTCCGGCCACCCTCCCCTCCCCTGCTGTGTGTCCGGCCACCCTCCCCTCCCCTGCTGTGTGTCCGGCCACCCTCCCCTCCCCTGCTGTGTGTCCAGCCTACCCCCCCCTCCCCTGCTGCGTGTCCAGCCCCCCCCCTCACCTGCTGCGTGTCCAGCCCCCCCCTCACCTGTTGTGTGTCCAGCCCCCCCCCCTCACCTGCTGTGTGTCCAGCCCCCCCCCCTCACCTGCTGTGTGTCCAGCCCCCCCCTCACCTGCTGTGTGTCCAGCCCCCCCCCTCACCTGCTGTGTGTCCAGCCCCCCCCCCTCACCTGCTGTGTGTCCAGCCCCCCCCTCACCTGCTGTGTGTCCAGCCCCCCCCCCCCTCACCTGCTGTGTGTCCAGCCCCCCCCCCCTCACCTGCTGTGTGTCCAGCCCCCCCCTCACCTGCTGTGTGTCCAGCCCCCCCCCTCACCTGCTGTGTGTCCAGCCACCCCCCCTCCCCTGCTGTGTGTCCGGCCTACCCCCCCCCCCCTCCCTGCTGTTTGTCCGGCCACCCTCCCCTCCCCTGCTGTGTGTCCTGCCTACCCCCCCCTCCCTGCTGTGTGTCCAGCCACCCCCCCCCCCCTCACCTGCTGTGTGTCCGGCCTACCCTCCCCCCCTCCCCTCCCCTGCTGTTTGTCTGGCCACCATCCCCTCCCCTCCCCTGCTGTGTGTTCGGCAACTCCCCCCTCTTCCCGCTGTGTTCGGCCACCCCCTACCCCCTCCCCTCCCTGCCGTGTGTCCGGTCACCCTCCCCTCTCTGCTGTGTGTCCAGCCACCCCCCCCCTCTCTGCTGTGTGTCCGGCCACCCCCCCAGACACGCAGCGCCTGACACACACAGACATGCAACGCCTGACACGCATACGCATATGCAGCGCCTGACACACACGCACACACACAGCACCTGACACACACACACACACAGCACCTGACACACACGCACACACACAGCACCTGACACACACACACAGCACCTGACACTCACACGGACCTGACACTTGCGCACACACACTCACACGCAGCACCTGACACACACGCAGCACCTGACACACGCACACACAGACGCAGCACCTGACACTCACACGGACCTGACACACACGCACACACTCACAAGCGGCGCCTGACGCACATAGACATGCGGCGCCTGACGCACACGCGGCGCCTGACGCACACGCGGCGCCTGACTCACACGCGGCGCCTGACTCACACGCGGCGCCTGACGCACACGCGGCGCCTGACAGACACGCGGCGCCTGACAGACACGCGGCGCCTGACAGACACGCGGCGCCTGACACACACGCGGCGCCTGACACACACGCACAGGCAGCGCCTGGCACACCTGCACAGGCAGCGCCTGGCACACACGCACAGGCAGCGCCTGACACACACGCAGCGCCTGACACACACAGACACGCAGCGCCTGACACACACAGATACGCAGCGCCTGACACACACAGACACGCAGCGCCTGACGCACAGGCAGCGCCTGACACACACGCACACGCACAGGCAGCGCCTGACACACGCAGCGCCTGACACACGCAGCGCCTGACACTCACATGCTCCTGACACACGCAGCACCTGACATACTCACACGCAGCACCTGACACACACGCAGACACGCAGCATCTGACACACACACACGCAGCACCTGACACACACACGCAGCACCTGACACACAAACACGCAGACACGCAGCGCCTGACACACACGCAGACACGCAGCGCCTGACACACACGCAGACACGCAGCGCCTGACACACACGCAGCGCCTGACACACACGCAGCGCCTGACACACACGCAGACACGCAGCGCCTGACACACACGCAGACACGCAGCGCCTGACACACACGCAGACACGCAGCGCCTGACACACACGCAGACACGCAGCGCCTGACACACACGCAGACACGCAGCACCTGACAGACACGCAGACACGCAGCACCTGACAGACACGCACACACACACACACACACACAGCACCTGACACAGATATGCAGCGCCTGACACACACACGCAGACATACAGCGCCTGACACACAAACACGCAGACATGCAGCACCTGACACACACATGCAGCACCTGACAGACACACAGACACACACACACACACACACAGACATGCAGCACCTGACACACCCACACACACACACATGCATCACCTGACACACCCACACACACAGACATGCATCACCTGACACACCCACACACATATACAGACATGCAGCACCTGACACACACACACACACACACAGACATGCAGCGCCTGACACACACACACATACAGACATGCAGCACCTGACACACACACACACATACAAACATGCAGCACCTGACACACACACACACGCAGCACCTGACACACATATATACATGTGGCATTTAACGCACACACGCACAGCACCTGACACACAATCATATACACTCAGAGCACCTAACACACACATACACTCGCAGCACCTCACACACACTCGTATACACACGCAGCACCTGCCACTCACACATATATACACATGCAGCACCTGCCACTCCCACATACATGAACAGCACCTGACACACACATACACGCGCAGCACCTGACGGTCACACACATACAGATGCGACAGCTGACACAAACACATACACGCTCAACACCTGACACCCACGTGGCAGCTGACGCATACAAATGCAGCACCTGAAATACACACATATACACGTGCAGCACCTGAGACACACACACACACATGTATGTACACGCGCGGCTCCAGGCACACACATACGTACGTACACACGCGGCACTTGACACACACACGTACACGCGCTGCACCTGACACACACACACACACACACACACACACGTACGTACTTACGTACATGTGTGGCACCTGACACACATGTATGCACACGTGTGGCTCCTGACACACACGCGCGTTGCTCCTGACACACACACATGTACGTACACGCTCGGCTCCTGACACACACACGTATGTATACGCGTGGCACCTGAAACCTACACGTATGTACGTATATGCGCGGCTCCTGACACCCTCACGCATGTACACGCGTGGCTCCTGGCACACACACACACACACACAGGTACACGCGCGGCACCTGACACATACACGCGTGTACGTACACACATGCACAGCACCTGACATACACACATGTAGGTACGCGCCACCTGACACACACACACACGTACACGCACGACACCTGACACACACGTACGTACGTACGTACGTACGTACGTACGTACGTACGCGCACGGCACCTGACACACACGTACATACTAGTGATGAGTGGGTTCGGTTCGTCGGAATCCGGACCCCCCGAACTTCACCCATTTTACATGGGTCCGAGGCAGGTTCGAACCTTCCCGCCTTGCTCGGCTAACCCGAGCGCGCCCGAACGTCATCATCCCGCTGTCGGATTCCCGCGAGATTCGGATGTCTGCATTCGTGGAAAGGGGTCCCATGTGTAAACATGGGACCCCTTTCAGTCCGTCTGGTCCGGGTGTTCGGTTTGTTGTTTTGCCAAGTACGTGGATTTAATCTGGAACCTGGATCAGGTGAGTATAATTATCTTTTATTTTCAGGTACCCGTGGATTCTACTTGGAGAAGAGGACCGACTGCTTCGTGTCAACATAGGTAAGTATGTGTGTGTCGGCAGGTGTGAAATAAAGTTATACTTTCACGGTGTCTGTGTCCTGTTTTTATTTGGGTATTTTTCCCCCAGTAGAACTACAGGTACCAGCGGGCCCGTTTTTCTCCCGCATGCTGGTACTTGTGGTTCTCAAAGTACCAGATTGCGGGGGAGGCTTGCTGGGACTTGTAGTACTACTGGAAAAAACAATATTCTTTCAATTTTCTCAAGGCTATCAGCCTCCCATCCGCAGCCCTTGGATGGGGGGGACAGCCTCGGGCTTCACCCCTGGCCCTTGGGTGGCTGGGGGGGACCCCTTGATTGAAGGGGTCCCCACTCCCCCAGGGTACCCCGGCCAGGGGTGACTAGTTGGATATTTAATGCCACGGCCGCAGGGCACTGTATAAAAGTGACCCCCGGCTGTGGCATTATCTGTCCAGCTAGTGGAGCCCGATGCTGGTGTAAAAATAATGGGGGACCCTACTCTTTTTGTCCCCCGTATTTTTTGCACCAGCACCAGGCGCAGAGCCCGGAGCTGGTTTTAAAAATACGGGGGATCCCCTGTCCGTTTTTCCCCCGGATTTTTAGAACCAGGACCAGCTCGAAGAGCCCGAGGCTGGTTATGCTTTGGAGGGGGGACCCCACGCAATTTTTCTTTTCCGGGTTTTTCACATTCCATTTACAAAAAAAAATAATAATAATAATCTTTTAAAAAATATATAAATAATACTTGTGCCTCCAAAAAAGACAAATCAAGTACCTAATCCCTTCTAATATAAATAGATATGCTATTACCCCAAAAAAAACATGTTTTAAATTTTTTTTATTAGATTCCGCCTGCAAAGTGTGGCGGATTGAAAATGACGAATTTACTGTTTAAAAGCACTGTTGTCGAATTTACAAACTTCAATTGAATATACTTTTGTTGAATTGCCGCATTTGTACCATTGCAGAAAAGTCGAATTTGTCAAATGTCGAATTTTAAAAAGTCGAATTTTGAAAGGATGCAAGAATAGGCCCCGCCCCCTTCTTCACATCAGCCGTCCCCTTCTACCCCTGTACCTTGCTCTCTCCTGTCTGTGCTCTCTCCCGTCTGTAGGACTAGG
The DNA here is from genome assembly GCF_028390025.1 of Pseudophryne corroboree. Classification (NCBI taxonomy): domain Eukaryota; kingdom Metazoa; phylum Chordata; class Amphibia; order Anura; family Myobatrachidae; genus Pseudophryne; species Pseudophryne corroboree. The sequence goes on along the minus strand of NW_026970325.1, from coordinate 176,390 downwards.
CCCCGCCCCCTTCTTACCCTCCAGTGACTGCTCTCTCCTGACAAGTGGACCAGGCCTGCCCCCTACACGCTGCTGGTGTCTTCATTGTTACTTGGTCTGGAGCTCCGTTGGGGAGAGAACTCACGTGAGCTCATTAAGAATGAGGAACTGGGATGTTTTAATTTTATTGTGAGTAGTGTAGTGTGGTGATGTAGTATGTTGTATGGGGGGTATAGTGTAACTATGAAGTGCAGCATATGGGAGGGCTATAGCATAGTGATGTAGTGTGGCATATGGGGGGTGGTAGCGCATAGGCGTGCGTACAGGGGGTGCCTGGTGCGCACAGGCACTCCCTAATGTCCAGCATCGCTGCACGCCACGCTTGCTGTGGCACAGTGATCGCTGAGTGTGTGATCGGTGGAGCCTAGCCTGTAGCTCATTTCCGTACCTCCCACCACCGCTGCGCCCGCCCCCCCTCTGCCTGCTGCTAATACTATGCTGAGTGCATTCGTCGGCGGCCTCACTGGGGGGACTGGTGTCACCTTGCAATGTGACGTGGTGATGTCCGCCTATGCTCTCCTCCCGCCCACCCGTGCTTTCCTCCCGCTGCGGTCTCTCAGTCCTAGTTTGCCGCGGCTGCCACACCACTGGCAGTGTTCCTCTAGGGGGGACTGGGAGCCGCCGGCAGACACATTCTGCTGAGACTTACTTGTCAGTGCGGGTTCCGGATGGCAGGCGGCGGGTGGGAGGGCAGACGGGGAGCAGGTGTCACAAGGAGTGTGTGGGTAACTAATTCACAATACTTCCGCTCAACGTGGCACTGCTGGTCCTTCATCTCCCATGTCTCTTCACCAGGTGGCGGGCGGCCCGGAAATTAAGTGATGTGTTGTGCAGCAGTCAGTGTGAAGTGACTGTGAGTAACACTGATGGTGCTGATGATGCTGCTGCAGAATCGGGAAGCAATTAATTCATAAATATAATGTACTCTATCAGTGTATTATACATACATAAACATGTACATACGTGTATTTGTGTATACATGTATATACATGAGTGTGTGTGCATATATATATATATATATATATATATACAGCCAGTTCCCAGGAACAAAAGTCCTCCCCCGCTTCCGCTAAGTCCACAGCATGACGCTGGGGCTCCACTGGTGGAGCCAGGTGCGGTGGGGGCCCGTCTCAAGTGCTTCAGCAATCAGTGGGCTTGCTCACAGGTGGATCCCTGGATTCTACAAGTAGTGTCTCAGGGATTCAAGCTGGAATTCGAGACGTCTCCCCCTCGCCGTTTCCTAAAATCTGCCTTGCCAACATCTCCCTTGGACAGGGAGGCTGTGATAGAGGCAAATTCACAAGCTGTATTTGCAGCAGGTGATAGTCAAGGTACCCCTCCTTCAACAAGGAAGGGGTTACTATTCCACAATGTTTGTGGTACCGAAACCGGACGGTTCGGTGAGACCCATTTTAAATTTTAAATCTTTGAACACGTATATAAAACGGTTCAAGTTCAAGATGGAATCGCTCAGGGCGGTTATCTCAAGCCTGGAGGAAGGGGATTACATGGTATCACTGGACATCAAGGATGCTTACCTGCATGTCCCCATTTACTCTCCTCACCAGGAGTACCTCAGATTTGTGGTACAGGACTGTCATTACCAATTCCAGACGCTGCCGTTTGGTCTGTCCACGGCACCGAGGGTGTTTACCAAGGTAATGGCCGAGATGATGATACTCCTGCGAAAAAAGGGAGTTATAATTATCCCGTACTTGGACGATCTCCTGATAAAGGCGAGGTCCAAGGAACAGTTGTTGATCGGAGTAGCACTTGCTCGGCAGGTGCTACAACAGCACAGCTGGATCCTGAATATTCCAAAGTCGCAGCTGGTTCCTGCAACACGTCTATTGTTCCTGGGGATGGTTCTGGACACAGAACAGAAAAGGGTGTTTCTCCCGGAGGAGAAGGACAAGGAGTTGTCATCGCTAGTCAGAGACCTCCTAAGACCAAAACAGGTGTCGGTGCACCACTGCACGCGAGTCCTGGGAAAGATGGTAGCTTCTTACGAAGCAATTCCGTTCGGAAGGTTCCATGCACGGATCTTTCAGTGGGATCTGTTGGACAAGTGGTCCGGATCGCATCTTCAGATGCATCAGAGGATAACCCTGTCTGCAAGGACCAGGGTGTCTCTACTGTGGTGGCTGCAGAGTGCTCATCTTCTGGAGGGCCGCAGATTCGGCATACAGGACTGGGTCCTGGTAACCACGGACGCCAGCCTTCGAGGCTGGGGAGCAGTCACACAGGGAAGAAATTTCCAGGGACTATGGTCAAGCCAGGAAATGTCCCTACACATAAATATTCTGGAACTAAGAGCTATTTACAATGCCCTAAGTCAGGCAAGACCCCTGCTTCAAAGTCAGCCAGTACTGATTCAGTCAGACAACATCACGGCGGTCGCCCATGTAAACCGACAAGGCGGCACGAGAAGCAGGATGGCGATGGCAGAAGCCACGAAGATTCTCCGATGGGCGGAAAATCACGTGTTAGCACTGTCGGCAGTGTTTATTCCGGGAGTGGACAACTGGGAAGCAGACTTCCTCAGCAGATACGACCTCCACCCGGGAGAGTGGGGACTTCATCCAGAAGTCTTCCGGCTGATTACAAACCGATGGGAATGGCCACAGGTGGACATGATGGCATCCCGCCTCAACAAAAAGCTAGAAAACTATTGCGCCAGGTCAAGGGACCCTCAGGCGATAGCGTTGGACGCTCTAGTGACACCGTGGGTGTACCGGTCGGTTTATGTGTTTCCTCCTCTTCCTCTCATACCAAGGGTGCTGAGGATAATAAGAAGGAGAAGAGTAAGAACTATACTCATTATTCCGGATTGGCCAAGAAGAGCTTGGTACCCAGAACTTCAAGAAATGATCTCGGAGGACCCATGGCCTCTACCGCTCAGACAAGACCTGCTGCAGCAGGGGCCTTGTCTGTTCCAAGACTTACCGCGGCTGCGTTTGACGGCATGGCTGTTGAACACCGGATCCTGAAGGAAAAGGGCATTCCGGAGGAAGTCATTCCTACGCTGATCAAAGCCAGGAAGGACGTGACCGCAAAACATTATCACCACATATGGCGAAAATATGTTGCTTGGTGTGAGGACAGGAAGGCCCCAACGGAGGAATTTCAACTGGGTCGATTCCTGCACTTCCTACAGTCAGGGGTGAATATGGGCCTCAAATTGGGGTCCATTAAGGTCCAGATTTCGGCTCTGTCGATTTTCTTCCAAAAAGAACTGGCTTCCCTGCCGGAAGTTCAGACTTTTGTTAAAGGAGTGCTGCATATTCAGCCTCCTTTTGTGCCTCCAGTGGCACCTTGGGATCTCAACGTGGTGTTGGATTTCCTTAAATCACATTGGTTTGAGCCACTTAAAACCGTGGAGTTAAAATATCTCACGTCGAAAGTGGTCATGCTATTGGCCCTGGCTTCGGCCAGGCGTGTGTCAGAGTTGGCGGCTTTGTCATGTAAAAGCCCTTATGTGATTTTCCATATGGATAGGGCGGAATTGAGGACTCATCCCCAATTTCTGCCTAAGGTGGTTTCAGCGTTTCATTTGAACCAACCTATTGTGGTGCCTGCGGCTACTCGGAACTTGGAGGATTCCAAGTTGCTGGATGTAGTCAGGGCCCTGAAAATTTATGTTTCCAGAATGGCTGGAGTCAGGAAAACTGACTTGCTGTTTATCCTCTACGCACCAAACAAGATGGGTGCTCCTGCTTCAAAGCAGACTATTGCTCGCTGGATATGTAGCACAATTCAGCTTGCACATTCTGCGGCGGGACTGCCGCATTCTAGATCAGTAAAAGCCCATTCCACGAGGAAGGTGGGCTCTTCTTGGGCGGCTGCCCGAGGGGTCTCTGCTTTACAACTTTGCCGAGCTGCTACTTTGTCGGGGTCAAACACATTTGCAAGATTTTACAAGTTTGACACCCTGGCTGAGGAGGACCTGGAGTTCGCTCATTCGGTGCTGCAGAGTCATCCGCACTCTCCCTCCCGTTTGGGAGCTTTGATATAATCCCCATGGTCCTTACGGAGTCCCAGCATCCACTTAGGACGTCAGAGAAAATAAGATTTTACTCACCGGTAAATCTATTTCTCGTAGTCCGTAGTGGATGCTGGGCGCCCATCCCAAGTACTTGTACATAGTTATTGTTAACAAAAGGGTTATTGTTGAGAGCCATCTGTGCAGAGGCTCCGTTGTTGTCATACTGTTAACTGGGTATAATATCACGAGTTGTACGGTGTGATTGGTGTGGCTGGTATGAGTCTTACCCGGGATTCAAAATCCTTCCTTAGTGTCAGCTCTTCCGGGCACAGTATCCTAACTGAGGTCTGGAGGAGGGTCATAGGGGGAGGAGCCAGTGCACACCAGGTAGTCCTAAAGCTCTCTTTAGTTGTGCCAAGTCTCCTGCGGAGCCGCTATTCCCCATGGTCCTTACGGAGTCCCAGCATCCACTACGGACTACGAGAAATAGATTTACCGGTGAGTAAAATCTTATTATATATATATATATATATATATATATATATGACTTGGGGTTTGTTTTATTAGATAGAGCATGTCCCTGTGAAGTGCCTTTTGGGGTTGTGGTTTTTCAGAAAGTTACAGGTTTTTTTTAATTAAGAGAAATATGCCCCATTATAGAGATCGGGCATTTCAATTTGTTGCGCCTGCGCAGTGGCCGCCAGCAGGGGGTGTACTAGAGTGCCTTCTCTTGAGAGCCGCAATATGGCCGCCTTCTCCCCGGTTATTCTGTAAATAGGAAAATAACCTCACAGGTTCACATAGGGCAGAGTTGCCACTACTAGTGCAGGGCTGTAACTTACAGTACTAAGGAAAAGCCATATACTAAAGCGGCACGGTGACCTCACCCCTCTCAGAGACACCAGGGCGCAGCACACTGGTACACACACCTGTTAGCTCAGGGCAGCACTATAGGACCCTCCTGTAATGCTGTGCTGGCGGCGTGTAGTGATCAGGGCACTGGGAGACTGGCTGGCTGGTCTCCGTCTCTGCTGCCTATAGAACTTCCACCTCTGTTATATATCAGGGCTGCTCTCCTGTTGTTATGATTCCAATACTCTGGTCTGGGGATATCTTATAGCAAGGACCTGAGTACTGGAACGTAATGCTTGGAAAGGGAGTGGGAACGGGAATAGCCCCTGGCGCCCTATCTCCGTTGTCTCGCCCGTGCTGTCAGAAATCTCTTGCGAGACTATGGTTGCTTGGGCCCATGGCAGCCGCGTTTGAAGGGCGGATTACGTCTGCCCAACTCCGATGCCCCCTCAGGTCTTAATGGGAGACAAAGAGAAATCCGAGACAGGGTGATAACAAGGGGCCCTCTACTAAACAACAAAGCCAGGGGCTCAAAACTAACTTTAAACTAGAGTATTTGCGGAAAACCGCCAGGGAAAAGGACAACCAAAATACCCACTTGTCCACTCTTCTACCCGGCACAGGCGAGTTCTGGAGAGGAGTGTGGGAGCGTAAACCTCCGCAAATGCACCAACACAGAATACAAAATAAAGCGGCCTAGGCCGCAGCACGCGGCAGAGCCGCCACTCACGAAAACCACACGAGATCCTCTAGCGACTGTTGCGGGTAAATGAGGACTGGAAGACTCCTTGGGAAGAGATGACAACACTAAGATTCAGGAACTCTGAGGACAGGAATGACCGGACACAGCAGAACTGGAACAGACGTCAGCAAACCAAAGCAGCATGCAGGAAGCTATTACCGGCGTCTGTGTGAAGCACTGAGAAGGTATTTAGCAGGGAGTCCTTCAATCAGAAGTTCAGAGCCTGATTAGCACAATGCCGTGCAGCTGCCTTGCTGCACGACCAGAAGACAAGTGTGTGTGTGTAGTTCACTTGATTGACCCTGCAAGGGGAGCGCAGTCCGTCCGTGGCGTCCCCGTTGCTAGGGTCCAGGGGGCTCAGCGCGCCCGGCGTCCTAGCGTTGCTAGGGAGCCGGCGGCTAGCACGCTCGGCGTCCCTAGTTGCTAGGCGCCGGGCCGCGAGGACATCGCGGACCACGGCGCCTAACACCTGTGTGTTCTCTTCCTCTCCTACCTCACACTGGAACTGGCCGCCCAGAGAACGAGAGGGCAGCGGCTGACATCAGAGAGGGTGCAGCAATCTGTGTGGGCAGAGCCCCTCACAGCAAGGTGTCCTTATGCTGTGCCCCGTGTAATCACTGTGATCCATACAGACTCTCACCCTGGTATGCTCTCTATTATTTATTTTTTTACACTGCGGCATGCTCGAGGGAAGGGAGCAGGCACCACCCCACCGCCACTACTCCTCCGCCAGCATCACTGCCGAGCCGGTCAGTGTTCCGGCGGCAATGAGCAGTAGGCAGCCACCAGCAACAACAGTCAGGAAGCTGTTACTCCTGGCAGCAGTAGCGTCAAGCTGCAATTCAGCCAGCGGCACGATGATCCGGGAGACAGTGGCAGCACAGGGAAGCAGTACCCCCTCCAATCGCAGCACCAACTAGGAGACTGAGGCAGCAACCTGCCCCCAGCAGCAGCACCACCCTGATGATAGGTAAGATGCATTTTGGTGTCACAAGAAGGTGGCCGGAGTAGTGGCTGGCTGTTGTCACACCCCGGGGAAAAGTGATAGTGATTTCAGTGTTCCCTTGCGCGGGGATTGGATGTGTAGATGTATGGAGGCTATGTATGTATAGATGTGAGCGGCAGTGTGCGGATGTATGAGAGCGGCAGTGTGCGGATGTATGAGAGCGGCAATGTACGGCTGTATAACTGCGTCGGTGTGCGGCTGTATGAGTGCGATGGTGTGCGGCTGTATGCGTGCGGCGGTGTGCTGCTGTAAGAGTGCGGCAGTGTGCGGCTGTAAGAGTACGGCTGTAAGAGTGCGGCTGTAAGAGTGCGGGGTTGTATGGATGTATGAGAGCGGGGTTGTACGGATGTATGAGAGCGGGGTTGTACGGATGTATGAGAGCGGCAGTGTATGGATGTATGTGAGCAACAGTGTACAGTTGTGTGAGAGCGGCAGTGTGCGGATGTATGAGAGTGGCGGTGTACGGATGTATGAGAGCGGCAGTGTATGGATGGCAGCGTCATAGGGAGGGATGTCGGAATGCTGTTATAGGGTTCCTAATACAAAATGCCACGTTGGGCTTGATGGGCAGGTAGTGCGGCAAGCACACCCAAATTGGCATCTGACGTCGCCTGCAGTCCACACTGTTGTGAGGAGTCAGAGTTAATTTTGACTGTGTAGTGTACTCACAGAGGACATACCGCCCGTCCCCTCCTCGCATCTGAGCAGCAGGTCAGGCTCTTATTTTCTTTTTAATCAGGAGAGGCCGAGTGAACTGTGAGCAGGGGGGCAGACTACATGGGACCCAGAGGGGCTGCTGTGCTGTCAGAGAGGGAGAGGAAGAGAGAGATGAAGCTACTGCAGATCCCCAGCTGATTGTGAGGTACCGGGTTGAAGGGTGATGTGATCACCCTTCTCCCTCGCTGCCGCTGGGGACCGCATCTAGGCTTCCTCCATCGAGGGCATGCGGCGCAGCAGTGGGCAGCGTGTAATGAGTTTGTCTGACTCATTATACTGCTGCCTGTTGTGGACACCTCCGTCCGTACGGACTGGTGTACATGCCCAGCACAGAGGTGACAGTGTTGGTGGAAGTGCTGCCCAGTTCTGACCCTGCAGGCCTCCCTGACCTGACTGCGGCCGCTGCTACTGCTGCGGCCCGAAACCCCTGCCGGTCCCCTCCATAGACTTCTGCCTGTCCAGCGCTGAGGTACTAGGGGTATCCCAGCTGCGGGAAGGGTATGTCTCTGGCTTTCTCTCCGGCAGGGGAAGGTGACAGCGGCGGAGGAAGTGTTGCCCACCTCAGACACTGCAGGCCTCCCCGATCCAGCTGCGGCCACAGCTGATGCTGCCAGAACCCCCTGCTGGTCTCCTTTGTTGACTGCCGCATGGCCAGTGCTGAAGTACTGGGGGTAGGCCAGCTACGGGAAGAGTGTCTCTGCCTCGGGCTCTCTCTCTCTGTCAGGGGAAGGAAGGGCTGATTCTCTGGCACAACAGGGAGGGCTAGGCTGCAGGAACACAGCACTGGAAGAAACAGGAGGCCGAACTCATGACCAAAAAGTGAGCAGTGCAGTGATCAGCCCCCTAGTCTTTCCCTCTCTCTGGGTGCAGAGCTGTATTCTACAGAGAGAGCTGGGATGGGAAGAAGGGGAACGGCACCTGACACACACATACACGCGCGGCACCTGACACACACATACACGCGCAACACCTGACACACACACATACACGTGCGGCACCTGACACACACACACGTAGCATCAGACACAATAAAATAAACATGCAGCACCTGACCCACACATACACGCGCAACACCTGACACACACACATACACGTGCGGCACCTGACACACACACACACACACGTAGCATCAGACACAATAAAATAAACATGCAGCACCTGACCCACACATACACGCGCAACACCTGACACACACACATATACACGTGCGGCACCTGACACACACACGTACCATCAGACACAATAAAATAAACATGCAGCACCTGACACATGCATATACACGCAGCACCTGACACATGCATATACACGCAGCACCTGACACAAGCATATACACGCAGCACCTGACACATGCATATACACGCAGCACCTGACACATGCATATACACGCACACCATCAGACACACACATACACACGCAGTGCCTTACTCACACACACATAGACACGTGCAGCACCTGAGGCACACACATGTACACGCGCAGCACCTGACGCACACACATGTACACGCGCAGCACCTGACGCACACTCATGTACACACGCAGCACCTGACGCACACTCATGTACACGCGCAGCACCTAATGCACACTCATGTACACGCGCAGCACCTGACGCACACTCATGTACACGCGCATCACCTGACACAGACATACGTATTCATGCACAGCACCAGACATACACTTGTACACACGCGGAGCACCTGATACTCACACACATATACACCCGCAACACCTGACACACACACACACACACGTGCGGCAGCTGACGCATACACACGCACCATCAGACACACTCATATATACACGCAGCACCTGACACACACATACACACAGGAGCTGACACACACACACAGGCAGCACCTGACACACACACACACATATACACGCGCAGCACCTGACACCACGCACTCACACGTACAAGCAATGCATTTCACGCCTACCTCCAGCCTCAGTTACAGGCTGCTGCCGCCTACCCCCCTCCCTGCATCAGCTGCAAAGGCAGCAAAATATTTTGACCAAAGTCTAAAGGCCCGTACACATTAAACGATGTCGCTCTGTGAGCTACATCGTCTAATGTTTCCCCTCCCGGGCCGGCCGGCGGCCGACTGTACACACTGAGCGATATGACCGCTCATATCGCTCAGTGACGTCACGCCCCCGCCAGCCCTGCATGAAGGTCGTGGACGACAGTCCACATCCTTCCTGCATGCCCTACCGACAGCGAAGATTGTTGCCGACCCGCGGGGCCGCGCATCGTTTGTCGCTGGCTGTATACACACTTAACGATAAAATGAGCGACGTCGCTCATTAAATCGTTAAGTGTGTACGGACCTTAAACAATTTGGTTTGGTTAATAAAATAATTTTGCACAGAACAGTGATGTTATACGAACATTTTCATTAAACATTTAAAAAATCAAATGTTTATTCTTACAGTGAAATTTTACATTTCTGAATAAAAAAAATAAATTTAAAAAAAGCGATGAAATTCCATAGACAAAAAACCTTACGGTTTCACATGTCCCATTAAGGCTTCTTAGACATGATCGAAATTTCAGAAACCTGTTGTAACTCTTCCACTCAAACTCCAAAAAGCAATGAAATTCCGATCATTAAGGCTGACGCCTTAATGGACGTGTTCCTTGCGCAATACAGATATGGTATGCCATCACAGCCTGTGGGTAAGTGCAGATTCAGCACTCTCACAGAGTGAGATTGCTGTCACTCACACAATGGTGGAGCTGCTAATTCACAGATTTGTGTGCTCATTGGAATACACACATGCAGTCTATGCAAATGAAGGTCTGAGCGGAAGACAAAGCTGCTCAGATGAGGTAAGAGTGTTGTTGATTGGAGGGAGGAGAGCGGTGTGGATGGGGGAACAGAAGTGTGTGGATAGAGGGAACACTAAGCAGCACTAATGGGGGGGACAGAGAAACACAGGGGGTAATTCAGACCGCAGCAGCAGCAGCGATTGCAGTCTGAATTAGTTTGTGAGGTGCGCACGTGCAATGGCCGCACTGCGCATGCGTACCCCAGGAGCCCAGTGAGATGCTATCACCCTGCCTGATTTATAGGCAGAGGTGGTTGCGGGGAAGGAGGGGGGCGTGCAAACAGCGTTAGAATGCCATTGGCAGGGCATGGTCTGCACAACGGAGGCGTTTCCGGACCACTGGGGGGTGGGCTGTGGCGGTTATCCCCCTGCCAAGAGCGCAGGATCCACTAAATTTACCTTCAGGATGTCAGCTACATGAATAGGGTAAGAGTGGTGTGGATAGGGGGTAGATTAAGCAGCAAGTATGGGAAGGGAGACAGAGCTGTGCAGATGGGGGAAATGGTGCAGATGGGTTGAAAACACTGGCATGGATGGGTAGAAAACTGGTGCAGATGGGAGAGAAGACAGTGTGCCATGTACTGGAGGAGGCAGAGTGACGTTGAAGAAGGAAACACTGAGCAGCACAGAGAGAAGGAAACGGTGGTACAGACAATGCACAGGTGGGGAAAGACAGATGGTACAGATAAGTTAGTACAGACTAGCACAGATGGGAGAACACAGCAGTAGGGATTGGGGAAGACCGGGCAGCATGGGGGTGTATAGGGGAAGTAAGTGTAGATGCATAGACCGTAGATGGGGTATTATAGTTTAGCAATTAACCAAGATGTTTGAGGGAGCTAAATGTGTATACTAAGTGAGATGGATGTATGGAGTTAGAAGGATGTTGTAACAAGGTGGCTTTGTTGTGTTGACTGAATGGGATGGTTGTGGGCACTGTGTGGGATGGGAGCACCACAAAACTGCTCAGACCTTCAGTTGCATAGACTGCATGTGTGTATTCCAATGAGCACACAAATCTGTGAATTAGCAGCTCCACCATTGTGTGAGTGACAGCAATCTCACTCTGTGAGAGTGCTGAATCTGCACTTACCCACAGGCTGTGATGGCATACCATATCTGTATTGCGCAAGGTACACGTCCATTAAGGCGTCAGCCTTAATGATCGGAATTTCATTGCTTTTTGGAGTTTGAGTGGAAGAGTTACAACAGGTTTCTGAAATTTCGATCATGTCTAAGAAGCCTTAATGGGACATGTGAAACCGTAAGGTTTTTTGTCTATGGAATATATATATATATCACAAACATATATGATTCATACATATATCACACACACACACATACATGATACATACATGAGAAAGACCTGGGATGGTGATGAGGCCAGGGCCCCCTGCTGATGTTGCGTTGAGGAAGGCAGTGTTCCAGGGCGGATGCCAGTCGGGGAGAGCGCCGCGCAGCCCGGGAAAAATACTGCTGAGGAGCTACATCTGGAAGAGCCCCTGGGAGGGAGAGTGCCACATGCCCCATCCTGCGCGGCAGACTATGCAGGCCTGCACATGGGAAGGGAGGTCTCTGGTCACACATACTCACCCTTCTGCTGAAGCCCCGCTGCTGTCCCCATCAGCGATCTCCAGCGGGGAGCGGGGCCAGGATGAACCTCAACCTGTGAGAACTATCTTCATGATCAAGAGATCTCATATGCAAGATAAGTATGTGTTGGGATAGGGCTGGGGAGGGCGGCTGCTCGGGCACACCCCCGTCAAGTTAAGGAGATTTAACTGAGGAAGCACAAGGGAACTCTCGTCTGGGGACAACAACTGCAGGGAGACCACATCTTTTCAGATGAACATGGGAGGGCGGAATGCTGCCTAATACTGAAGCACCCTCAGACATTAAACCATATGCAACAACTATTGCAAGCATTCCTGGGGGAAGGTCTGCAGCAGACGGATTTGCATACGGTGATGTCATCCAAGCAGTGGGCCAAAGTTGGCTGGAACCCTCATCTGTATATGAAAAGAGAAAAGGGGCATGCAGGGCATGGCGGCCTTTTGCGGCGCTTGGATAACCCCAAGTTTGCATTAAACACCCCCACCCTCCTTCGGTGTGGGGCTCATGTTGGCCATGCCCAAGCCCCTGAAGCATTCAAGCTGATTTCTTGCAGCAGCTGGGCACTGTAACAGCTTCAGAGCTGCTCTACAAGACAAGTAAAAGGGTGTGGGCCCTGCAGCACCACCTGTAGTTTGCATACACACATATATAGGACAGCATCTCTTATATGCCCCAGGGTCAATAAAATAGTATCCTTGTCTAGGCTATCCATCCCCTCAGATAAGGTATTTGTCCATGCCGCTACAGCACTACACACCCAGGCCGACGCAATTGCCGGTCTGAGTAAGGTACCTGAATGTGTATAAATGGACTTCAGGGTAATCTCCTGTTTGCGGTCAGCACACTCTTTGAGGGTAGCCGTATCCTGGGACGGGAGGGCTACCTTCTTGGATAAGCGTGTTAATGCTTTGTCCACCCTAGGGGAGGATTCCCATCGTAACCTATCCGTTGATGGGAAAGGATACGCCATAAGAATCCTTTTGGAAATCTGCAGTCTTTTATCTGGAGATTCCCAAGCTTTTTCACATAACTCGTTCAGCTCGTGTGAGGGGGGAAAGGTTACCTCAGGCTTCTTACCCTTGTACATATGTACCCTCTTGTCAGCGACAGGGGGTTCCTCTGTGATGTGCAAAACATCTTTTATTGCCATAATCATAAATCGAATGGATTTTGCCAATTTTGGCTGTAACTTTGCATCATCGTAATCGACACTGGAGTCAGAATCCGTGTCGGTATCTGTGTCAACAATCTGGGATAGTGGGCGCTTATGAGACCCTGACAGTCCCTGCAACATAGGATCAGGCATGGGTTGAAACCCTGACTGTCCCAAAGCTTCTGCCTTGTCTAATCTTTTGTGCAATGAGTTTACACTAGCATTTAAAACATTCCACATATCCATCCAATCAGCTGTCGGCGGAGACACCACATTCATTTGCTCCCGCTCCTCTCTAATATAGCCTTCTTCCTCAGACATGTCGACACACGTGTACCGACACACTACACACACAGGGAATGCTTTTTCTGAAGACAGTTTCCCCACAAGGCCCTTTGGAGAGACAGAGAGAGAGTATGCCAGCACACCCCCCAGCGCTATATAACCCAGGAATAAAACAGTAACTTAATGTTTGCCCAGTAGTGCTGCTGTATGTAATTTGCGAATTATGTGCCCCCCCCCCTCTTTTCAACCCTCTTGTCTAACGTGGTATAAGCAGGGTAGAGTCCGGGGAGCTTCCTCTCAGCGGTGCTGTGGAGAAAAAATGACGCTGGTGAGTGCTGAGGGAGAAGCCCCGCCCCCTCGGAGGCGGGCTTCTGTCCCGCTTAAACTAAAATTGGTGGGGGCTTATACATATATAAAGTGCCCAGCTGTATATATGTTATATTTTTGCGAAAGAGGTTTATATTGCTGCCCAGGGCGCCCCCCCTGCGCCCTGCACCCTTACAGTGACCGGAGTATGTGAGGTGTATGGGAGCAAAGGCGCACAGCTGCAGTGCTGTGCGTTACCTCAGTGAAGATCATGAAGTCTTCTGCTGCCTCTGAAGTCTTCTTTTCTTCTCATACTCACCCGGCTTCTATCTTCCGGCTCTGCGAGGGGGACGGCGGCGCGGCTCTGGGACGGACGGCGAGGGTGAGATCCTGCGTACCAATCCCACTGGAGCTAATGGTGTCCAGTAGCCTAAGAAGCAGGACCTTGCAACTCAGATAGTAGGGCTGCTTCTCTCCCCTCAGTCCCTCGATGAGGGAGTCTGTTGCCAGCAGTGCTCCCTAAAAATTAAAAACCTAACAAAATACTTTCTGTCAGAAAGCTCAGGAGAGCTCCTGAAAAGCACCCAGTCTCCACTGGGTACAGTATCAAACTGAGGTCTGGAGGAGGGGCATAGAGGGAGGAGCCAGTGCACACCCAGAACTAAAGTCTTTCTTAAAGTGCCCATGTCTCCTGCGGAGCCCGTCTATCCCCATGGTCCTTACGGAGTCCCCAGCATCCTCTAGGACGTTAGAGAAAATAGGATTTTAATACCTACCGGTAAATCCTTTTCTCTTAGTACGTAGAGGATGCTGGGCACCCGTCCCAGTGCGTACTGTGTCTGCAGTTATTAAATGGCCCTTAACTCCAGAACATTTATGTGGAGATGAAAACATCCAAGGAAGACTTGACCATCTTTCTTGGATGTTTTCCCCCTGTGTGACTGCTCTCCAGCCTCGGAGGGTTGCATCCGTGGTCCCTAGGATCCCGTCCTGGATCCCGAACCATCGCCCCTCTAGGTGGTGAGAACTGTGCAGCCACCAATGGAGTGAGATTCTGGTCTTGGAAGACAGGATTATCCTCCGGTGCATGTGTAGGTGGGTTCCGGACCACTTGTCAAACAGGTCCCACTGGAACACTCTGGCATGGAACCTGCCAAACGGAATGGCCTCGTAGGCCGCAACCATCTTCCCCAGCAACTGAATGCATTGATGGATTAACACTCTTGCTGGTTTCAGAATTTGTTTGACCAGACTCTGGATCTCCAGAGCCTTTCCACTAGAAGAAAACCTCTTCTGTGTCCAGTATCACTCCCAAAAACAACAACCGCGTCATTGGGACCAACTGCGATTTTGGCAAGTTTAGGAGCCAACCATGTTGTTGAAGAACTGTCAGGGAGAGTAGATGTTTTGCACCAACTGGTCCCTGGATCTCGCCTTTATCAGGAGATCATCCAAGTACGGGATAATTGTGACTCCTTGCTTGCGAAGGAGGACCATCATTTCTGCCATCACCCTGGTGAAAATCCTCGGAGCCGTGGACAGACCAAACGGCAACGTCTGAAATTGGTAATGACAATCCTGAATTGCAAACCTCAGGTAGCTTGATGCAGTGGCTAAATGGGAACATATAAGTAGGCATCCTTTATGTCTACCAAAACCATGAAATCTCCTTTATCCCCCGGACTGGAGATCACTACCCTGAGAGATTCCATCTTGAAATTGAATTTCTTTAGGTAGAAATTAAGGGATTTCAGATTTCAGATTGGTCTGACTGAGCCGTCCGGCTTCGGGACCACGAAGAGGCTTGAATAAAAACCTTCTCCCTGCTGACTAAGGCTGATTTGAACAATCGGTGAGGGGGAACGTCTTGAAACCCCAGTTTGTACCCTTGGGACACTATTTGTAAAACCCACGAGTCCAGGTCCGAATGAATCTAGAACTGACTGAAGAGTTTTAGACGTGCCCCCACTGGTGCGGGCTCCTGCAAGAGAGCCCCAGCGTCATGCAGTGGATTTGGCAGAAGCAGAGGACGATTTCTGCTCCTGCGATCTTGAAGAGGCTACAGACCTCTTCCCTCTTTTCCTTCCTCTACCTGCAAAGAAAGGGGAATCTTAACTTCTTGCATATCTATTGGGCCGAAATGACTGCGTCAGATAATGATGCGTCTTCATCCATTGAGAGGGAACATAGGGCAAGAAGGATGACTTACCTGCGGGAGCTGCCGAGATCAAATTAACTAGGCCGTCGCCAAACAAGGCTTCACCTTCATAGGGAAGAGACTCCCTTTCTTCTTGGAGTCAGCATCAGCATTCCCTTGGTGAATCCACAATGCCCTCCTATCCGAGACTGCCATGAAATTGGCCCGTGAGCACTTGTGCCCGGTGTAGGATTTTTAAATATGTGTAGTTTACTGTATGCAAGGGTTTAAAACCTTTTAGGAACTGAGATCTAAGGTGTATTACATGTAGTTTAAAAAAAACAAAAAAGGTTTATTTTATGGCAGTAGTTTCCAAACTGGGGTTCTTGCACTGGTAGCATAGTTTGGTGGTCCAGGACCAATTAAAATTATTTATACTTTATTAAATTGGCAAAACCATTCCCTCACAACATAACTGAACCTGAGGATGACATGCTATAAACACAATTTACTTAATTTTATATTTTTTTCTGAATTTCTCAATAAAAAAAACTTTGGCCTAGGGGTGCCGTGAAACAAATTTTTATACTCTAGGGCAGGGGTGTCAAACCCATGGGCCGCATGCCGCCCCCAATGCATCCTTTTGTGGCCCACAGGCCGAGGTCCGATAGGGGTCCTTTTGTGGCCCGATCACCTTGCTTAGAGCGAGGGCAGGAGAGTGCAGCCAGAGTCTTTGCTTTCTATGTGCGGCACCATCTTCCCGAAGAGATCACCGGGAAGATAGTGCCCCTTCCACTGGCTACAGCACAGGTATACTGGGGTGGGGTAGCAAACTGGGGGCCCCAATGGGCCCCTCCAGCAGTCCCTCTACCAAAACACGTCTTTTGGTGGTTTTGCGGTGTTGTTATAACTACATGGTGACGATACTGTAGCACAGAGATTTTCAACCATTTACAACTCACGTCACACAGAACAAGATTTAAATATTGACAAGGCACACTGAAATATAATGGTGATGCATGGTGCAATATCGTGTCCTAGGATGTCATGTCGCAGCTTCTCCATAGGTAACGCCTGAACAGGCCCGGTGACAGGGGGGACAAAGGGGACACTTGTTCAGGGCTCCAAGTATTAAGAACAGAAATAATGGGGCCACAGTGCCAATATTGCTTTTTAAAGTGTATCCACCAACTGCTCAATTTAAGCAGGAAAACAATAAACAGGCCAACTAAACCCTCCCCCCTCATTTTACCCCATCACTTTGTCCAGTCCCTGTGGTCCATACTGTATTGCCATTATTATGCATTTTGCTGTGCTGGCCCTTTTCTGAATGTCCCTGCCACCGCCACCGAAGAGCTGGATAGCCCAGTATGAAAACCACCTGCCGGCCTCACTGACGGTCCGAGTCAAAGGCTCCATTTTTTTTAAAGATCCCTCTGCCAAGTTAAGGGGGGGTTGAGGGGGCCCCAGAGATATCAGTGTACTGGGCCCCGAGATTTCTGTTGCTGGCCCTGACCCTCAGGGGCGTATCTACCCCTTGGCCAGGATGGCACTTGCCAGGGGCACCATCCAGCTGTGCCAACCGTGGCTAAGGGATAGAGTTCTGCAGTCTCGAAAGGGCGCTATGGCAATCAGCGTGGGACTGACCAATTAGACGGTGAGGGAAGGATACTGAAATTGTCCCAACCCTGTTACAGTTTGAAACGCCCCTCAACTGCTGTCCACTGCTTCACTCCTAGCTCTGCCCCTTTGAAATTATTAATCCCTACCCCCCGGTAGGCGGAGTTCTCCAGGCCCATACTCAGGAGTCACCACTGCTGTACATTATGTGCCGGTTGTAGAGGCAGAGCGGGGAACATCAGAGAACGCCACAAATTACACAGTGGGCAAGGAGATGGCTGGAGACAGCTGCACAGCCATGCCTTGCAAGTTCGAGAGAGCTGTTGAATTTCAGCACTTCAAGTCAGAGCCTGCCCCCTGCTGCCCAAGCAGTCCGTGACAGTTAGTGTCGAGGAGGGGGGGATTTGTGCATGTGTGCTATCAGTGTGTGTGTGGGGGGGGGGTGGGGGGGTGGAGGATGTGTGTGACTGTGAGGGAGCTGTCAGTGTCAGTGGGGAGAGGAGCAGGAGGGAGTTGTCAGTGTGTGGAAGTGATGAGAGTTGTCAGTACTGGGGAAATGTGTGTGTGTGTGTGTGTGTGTGTGTGTGTACTAGATTTAGGAGTGTGTGTTTGTGAGAGGTTTCAGTTGGGGAATTAGAGTTCATACAGTAATTAAATGTTTTCATATTGAGAACTACATCTCCCAGCATATACAGTGTGCTGGGGATGCTAACAAGCTTTATTTAAAAGTTTAAAAAACATTGCTTTTATGACTGCAATGGTTAAAAAGGGAGAGCTATAAATCAATTTATCAGTGAATGATCGCAGTTTGAGCTGTTACATTTTACTGAACCACCTATCCCTCCACACTCACTACCTGTCCTCAGGATACATTTACCATCCCGGCAGACGGTATACCGGCGGTCATTTGACCGATGTTGGAATCCTGACACCACTTGGGAGACTGGTGCCGGCACACAGACAGCCAACATCCCGAAGGCGAGTATTGGAGGGAGAGTTAGGACCGGGGGAGCGGGTGTTAGGGAAGGCACTAGGAGGGGGGGGGGGTTAGTCCTAGCTGCCACCCCCTGAGGGTTAGCCCTATCCGCCACCCCCCCAGAGGATTAGGATTAGGTATCATGTGACTGCTGGAATCCCGAGCGCCGGATGCCATACCCAACCCCCTTTACTTTTTCAGGCATTTCTATCTCTCCTCTCTCTATGGTGTTCCGATTGCCCACTTTCCCTTGTGCTTTTCTCTCTCTCTCTCTCTCTCCTTTGTTTAGAGCATCAGTTTCTGTAGTCCACTTTATCCTTATTTTTTCCAGTGTTTCACTATCTCTCTGATGTAATGAGGATGTATGGTCTAGAGGGATCAGTAATGCATTGTACTGTATAGAGGCGTCAGGGATGAAGCGTAGGGTATAGAGGCGTCAGGGATGTAGCGTAGGTTATAGAGGCATCAGGAATGTAGCGTAGGGTATAGAGGCGTCAGGGATGTAGCATAGGGAATAGAGGCGTCAGGGATGTAGCGTAGGGAATAGAGGCATCAGGGATTTAGCTTAGGGAATATAGGCATCAGGGATGTACTAGCAGGTATATAGAGGTCAGTGTACTGTATAGAGGGGTCAGTAATGCAGTGATGGTTATAGAAAGGTCAGTGATGTAGTGTAGGGTATAGAGGGGTCAGTTATGTAGTGTGGGGTAAAGAGGGGTCAGTAAAGATACTAAGCTGAAGTACTTAGAACACTTCTTGAATTAAGACACAACCTGCAAGAAAAAGTATGCAATATGGGTGAAAAGGCAAATGTCAGAGGTCTGATACAAGTGACCAGCTCCACACCTTGCACCACATAGCGTTATGTTAAACTGGGATATGTTCTTTTTTGGTGTGTGTGTGTGTGTGTGTGTGTGTGTGTGGGGGGGGGGGGGGGGGCAGCCAAAGGAAATTTTTGCCATTGGCTCCTTTGGTCTAGAACCAGCCCTGATCACAAAATATTTTTGTCTAAGCAGACTGGACACTGATCAGCGTTGGCTCATTCTCAGCCCCCCGCCCAGCCTCTGCTGCCAACAGACTGCTATTAGCTAGTTAACCTTCTGCCTTCCCTATCTATGACACAGACTGCTGCTAATGCTACCAGACTGTTCCCAGTGGCTTCACACCAACAGTGAATCCCAGCCGATGATGTAGGGCAGCGTGTGGGGGAGGGGGTCAGTTGCTGTGGCTCCAACATGGTAACCGCCAATGGACTGCAATGCTTTATCGAAAGGGGGGGCGCCAGTCCCTTACTTTGCCAGGGGCGCTTGGACCCCTAGCTACACCTCTGTTGACCCTAACCGATACCCCTAAACTAACCATAATTCCTGCAGTAAAAATCCATGTTTCTATGTATATAGGGGGTCATTCCGAGTTGATGGCATGCTGCCGTTGTTCGCTGCGTAGCAATCAGTTGAAAAAAAAATGGCTAATCTGTGCATGCGCATGCTCCGTAATGTGCATGCGCATCGTACGGGTACAAAGTCCATTGTGGTTTTGCACTAGTTCTAGCGATTATTCCAATCACAGAACAGGCCACAAGGAGATTGACAGAAAGAGGGCGTTTCTGGGTGTCAACTGACCGTTTTCAGGGAGTGCTTGGAAAAATGCAGGCGTGGCAGAAGAAATGCAGACGTGGCTGGGCATTCGCTGGATGGGTGTGTGACATCAAAAGCCGTCCCTCGGTTGTTAGAATCAACGCACACGAAGTGTAACTACAGTGCTGGTCTTATTTTGAAACGATTTTGCAGGCGCTCTGCTGCTCAAGTGTTCGCACTTCTCCAAAGTGAATATACACTCTCCAGTGGGCAGCGACAATGCGTTTGCATGGCTGCTAAAAACTGCTAGCGAGCAATCAACTCAGAATGACCCCCATAGTGTATTGCAAGAAAATATCTGTAAATCCAATGGTACCGTAAGTGCGGTATATACTCGCACTTCTTTGCGGGGTGAGAACATCTCCCCTAAGTGAAGTCAGCCCTATGAATAGAGTTTGTGTGATCCCTGTGCAGCAGTCACAGAAAGGGTTCATCTCTGCAGTTTGTCACTCAAATTACATTGCTGCATTTTTTCTAGAAGTGGATCTGAGAGCTGTTACCCGCAGACCAGCTACAATAATTATCCTGGGTACTCACTAGACCAGTGGTTCTCAAACTGCACCCTGGGGTGCCTCAGGACACTTGCAGGGGTGCCTTGGATTGGTGGTCCAGGACCAATTCAAAATATTTATAGTTAGTGTTATAGGCAAAACCAGTGCTGTTGGCTGGCAATCATAACATATGTGCACAAGCAGAAGCAAATCCTGTCCCCTACCAAAGGGCCAGTGCTAGGGTGTTTGGCGCCTCCCTGCAAACTATTAATTTGGGCCCTCTCTCCAATACTTAATAAAGGGACAGTGCGCTCCTTAAAAAAAGAAGGTGTGGTATCACAAGGAAGGGGCATGGCCACACAATAGCACCCCAAATCAAAATACGCCACACAGTAGCACTATCTTATTGTCATTACACCGCATGTAATAATAATAATAATAATACCCACAGTCGCAGTGCCCTTTATACACATAACCACCATATCAGTGCAGCTTACACACATAATGCCAACAGTAGCAGTGCCCCTTCTACACATGCCCACGGTGGCAATCCTTTACATGGCAAATATCAACCTGGTTTTGCCATGTAAAGGATTGCCACTTTAAAAACAAACAATCAAACAAAAAAAAAAAAACAACAGGAAAAAACACAAAATCTCTCACTTTCTGATTCTCACACCCTATTACATTCCTCCCTATATATTTAAATGTTTCTATTACTGTATGTTCCCTCTTCCCTTCTCCAAACTATACACATCAACATTTTTTAGTATTTCCAGGTAAGTTTTGTGATGTAGGCCATGCACAATTTTAGTTGCCCTAATGTATTTACAGCCTTCTGGAGATATGGCTTCTGGAACTGAACACAGGATTCTAAATGTGGCTGTACCAAGGACCTATACAGTGGCATTACAGGTTGAGTATCCCTTATCCAAAATGCTTGGGACCAGAGGAATTTTGGATATCGGATTTTTCTGTATTTTGGAATAATTGCATACCATAACGAGATATTATGGTGATGGGACCTAAATCTAAGCACAGAAGGCATTTATGTTTCATATACACCTTATACACACAGCCTGAAGGTCATTTTAGCCAATATTTTTTATAACTTTGTGCATTAAACAAAGTGTGTGTACATTCACAGAATTCATTTATGTTTCATATACACCTTATACACACAGTCTGAAGTTCATTTAATACAATATTTTTAATAACTTTGAGTATTAAACAAAGTTTGTGTACACTGAGCCATCAAAACACAAAGGTTTCACTATCTCAGTCTCACTCAAAAAAGTCCGTATTTCGGAATATTCCGTATTTCGGAATATTTGGATATGGGATACTCAACCTGTATTACTTTTTTCAGCTACTGGTTCTTTAACCTATGCAAACAAGCATCTGACTTGCCTTTCCTATTGCTTTGTTACATTGCTTACCTGAAATAGTAATACTTAGATAGCTTTCCTCTTGCCATTATAATGCCCTTAATATTATAGTTAGCCTTTGCATTTTTGAGACGTGTATGATTTTGCATTTTTTGGCATTAAATGTTGCCATGTTCTTGACCATTCCTCTAGTCCAGGGGCGGAACTGCCAGAGACAACGGAGTCAGTTGCCGCCGGGCTCCAGCCCTAAAGGGGCTTCCTCCTTTGCCCCCCGGCTGTTACGTGCCCTTCCTACTAAATAGACAAAGGCGCTACCAGCAGGGTCTCGCAGTTTGTACATTCCATGCCGTAACACCCTTCTTTCCACCTTCACAATGAAGCTATTGGTACTTTGCAAAAAAAAAAATTATTAGCATTGCAACTCAGCAGATCAATGCAGTGTGCAGCCACACACTCCATATATCTGCTCAGCCACAAAGCTGATTATTTCTTCACAAAGTACAAGGTGAGCTCCAAATAGAATTCTCTAGCTTAGATTATACCTTTCTATGCAAGGGTAAATAGCTCAATTGTTTGACTGCAATGCCACAGGAAATGGTTTGGATCCAAGACAGTGTGACTGAATAATAAAGAAACCTTAAGATGAGTTCATGAATGTTGTATAAGTATTAGTGAGAGAAGGGGTCAGGAGCATGCTAGGCTGCAAAAAATAAGGTAGGCTGCAAGTGAAAGTAATGATCTCCTATATATTTTCCCAGATCTGTCACTCTGTGTGGCTAACTCTGGGGGAAGTCACAGCAATGGGCGGAGACGGCAACTGCAGGACGATACACCAGTGCCAGCAGCAGACCGTAACAAAGTGACAGATCAGGGAGAATATATAGGAGGTAGGGAGGTGGCCATGGTACATGGCTGGCCAAGGGACACTAGCTCATGTACCCCTTTACCACTGAGGCTGGCCACCAAGGATGGACCTGTCACCAGTGCACATGCAATAACCTCTTCTGCTGCCCTCTTTGCAACTCAGATTGCCCAGTGCTCCCCTTCGCTAACAGTCCACAAAGTTTCCCCATCTCACGATCTGCCTCCTCACCCCCACTTTCATCTCTACAGCACACGCGCATATCATACAAGATCCCATCATGCGTACGTAGGTCTGAAATGCAAGAGGGAGGTTGGGGGGAGATTGGCATGCGCCAGCAACACCACACAGCTCACTGTGACCACAGTGGAGAGGCGCTGCAACAGGACAATACACCAACCTCGGAGCAAGGAACTGCGTCGGTCAGGAGGAGAACTATTTCAATAGCATAAAAAGGTTAATGCGTCCCACCCTATGGACACCAGACTCATCTAGTCACTGTTGCCAGAGTCTCATACAATGACTCTGAACCTCTAAGCACACTATTTGACTGTCCACACCCTGCTGTGCCTATTACCCATCTCCTCCACCACCCTCAACACTGACCCACACATCATTCACCCACAAAGATACAATAAAGGTAGTTTGGATAAATTAGCTAAATGAAATGGATTTAACCAATTTATCTAAATGACCATTTTTGGATGTTTTCCAGTGTTTGTGAGCAAATGGTCAATTGTCATTTGCTGCCACATATTAGCATAATTTTGTTTCAACTAGAAAAAAAAATTGGACAGATAATCTAAGTGTGGATCCAGTTTAAAGGTCCGTATTCACGGCCCGATTTTGGGGAGAAATGTGTGCTGAGCGAACTGCTCAGCACACATCTCTCCCCCCGCTCAGCACAGCGTGATGTGTGCTGAGCGTACGGGGGTGGGGGGGGCGCTCATTTCACCCCCTGTGTAGGGCATTCTGTGTGTATCCAGCTTAACAGGTGTGAGCATCATACAACTACTGACTTGCGAGTAACTATACAGCAGCTCCATACCTTGTGACTTGAAGAAACACCAGTTAACCCCGGGAATGCTGCAGTCAAAGCAACAATTCCTCTTCTTACATTCCGCTGCACTTATTGTGGGGTAGCCGCAATCCCTTCTGCTGTACGGTTCCACATTACATTGTTTCTTGTCACTTCCTGTTGATGCAGTAAGGAAACATCAAGGAATTACAGCAGCTTAGTTTTTTTTTTTTTTTAACTGGGGCAATTTAGCTAGATCACAGGGCAATTTAGCTCCTTTGGTCCTTTTTTAGGACCAGTTAATCAGACAGTTGAGCAAACTGAAAAACAGCTAACAGGAAATTTCCACTTAAATGGTATTTTCTAATCTTATCTGACCATGACTAAGAATAAAGGATACACAAGATAAACTCTTAGAGCCATGGACCTTATCCATGTTTAAGCTCCATCAAATCTGTAATCAATAGCACTACATGCTCCCACTTTACCACTGTACTATATACTCTACCTGTGTTTTTAAGGTAAAAACACCATTTAACCCCAGTGACACTTGAATTAAAGCAGCAGCCTCTGGAATAGCATTCCTTAGCATTAATCCCAGGAAATCTGCAATCTTCACGCT
This sequence comes from Pseudophryne corroboree, assembly GCF_028390025.1. NCBI lineage: Eukaryota > Metazoa > Chordata > Amphibia > Anura > Myobatrachidae > Pseudophryne > Pseudophryne corroboree. The sequence continues at coordinate 152,114 of NW_026970325.1, read as the reverse complement.
CTTTGATAGCCATGCTACATTGCTGTTTACTTGGATGGAGCAGAGAGCACAACATCAGGACATAGGAAATATTACAATGCATGATAAGAAAGGTGTGAGCTCTACAGCAAGGCCTCTAACCCTTTGCCAGTGCCAAATACATAGGGCTTAACTCAGATCTGATCACAGCAGCAAATTTATTAGCTAAAACCATGTACACTGCAGGGGGGGGGGGTGTATAATATGTGCAGAGAGAGTTAGATTTTGGTGCGGTGTGTTCAAACTGAAATCTAAATTGCAGTGTAAAAACAAAACAGCCAGTATTTACCCTGCACACAAACAATATAACCCACCTAAATCTCTCTGCAAATGTTATATCTGCCCCCCCCCCATCCCTGCAGTGCACATGGTTTTGCCCACTAGCTAACAAATTTGCTGCATCTGGGAATTACAGCAGCTTAATATTTCTTTTTACAGAAGGTTCAGCAAATTAAATTATTTAGTGAAATACTGTAATCATAACAGTTACAGGGATATTGTAGGTAGATTTATTGTCAGTGGATAAATGTAAAAATTAAACCCTTAGGCATAGTTCCAAAATGCTGTCATTGCAATCCAGATTTTAAGGATATCATGCTTGAGCACAGGTGACTTAATTAGAACTTCGGTCAATGTGAATTAACCATTGGACTCAACCATGGTTATCCTTAAAACCCAGGGGTCTATTTAAGATCGATCTTAATCGATGTTGGGCTTCCAGGTTGAAAAAAACACACACATTTACTAACATTTTAAAATTTATATAAAAAAATCATCTGTTCGTAAATGCAGTGCACATGGTTTTGCCCAACTGCTAACAAAAATCCTGCTGCGATCAACTCAGAATTACCCCCCATGGCCCTCATTCCGAGTTGTTCGCTCGCAAGCTGCTTTTAGCAGCATTGCACACGCTAAGCTGCCGCCTACTGGGAGTGAATCTTAGCATCTTAAAATTGCGAACGAAAGATTTGCAATATTGCGATAAGACATCTCTGTGCAGTTTCTGAGTAGCTCGAGACTTACTCTGCCAGTGCGATCAGTTCAGTGCTTGTCGTTCCTGGTTTGACGTCACAAACACACCCAGCGTTCGCCCAGACACTCCTCCGTTTCTCCAGCCACTCCCGCGTTTTTCCCAGAAACGGTAGCATTTTTTCCCACACGCCCCTAAAGCGGCCTGTTTCCGCCCAGAAACACCCACTTCCTGTCAATCACATTACGATCACCAGAACGATGAAAAAACCGTGAGTAATATTCCTAACTGCATAGCAAATTTACTTGGCGCAGTCGCAGTGTGAACATTGCGCATGCGCATTAAGCGGAAAATCGCTGCGATGCGAAGAAAATTACCGAGCGAACAACTCGGAATGACCACCTATGTGCACTGCAGGGAAGGCAGATTTAACATGTGCAGAGAGAGTTAGATTTGGGTGTGGTGTGTTCAATCTGCAATCTAATTTGCAGTGTAAAAATAAAGCAGTCAGTATTTACCCTGCACAGAAACAAAATAACTCACCCAAATCTAACTCTTTCTGCACATGTTATATCTGCCTCCCCTGCAGTACACATGGTTTTGCCCAACTGCTAACAAAATTCCTGCTGCAATCATCTTGGAATTACCCCCATCGATTGATGTTTTCACACTGCTCGTGTATATAAGACATAGGGCCTAATTCAGTTTGGATCGTAATACGCGTTCCAACCGCAAAAACTATGAAGAGGATGGGGGCATATACGCAGGGTCCATCCTGTGCGTGTGCCTACATTTTCTCCGGGTGCCCCGCAGAAAATGCGAATGCCTCTGCCTGTCAATCAGTAGAGGGCGTACCTTCGCAGGTATATCGCGATCATGAGCCATGTCTCCCATTTTTGTCATTATAGGTGCTCTGTGAGCTGCTGGCCATGCCCCAGCCCCTCTGTCTCCCGTGAATAGACATTGAGGCTTATTCAGACCAGATCGCTTCAATTTATTTTCACCCAGCGGGCAATCTGGTCTGCACTGCACATGCGTATGCGCCACAATGCGTAAGTGCGACGGTCCGGAGATCACAAGAAGATTGACAAGAAGAGGGTGTTTGTGTGGGTGGCAACTGAATGTTTCTAGGGAGTGTCCGGAAAAACACTGGAGGGACCCGGCGTTTTGTGGGAGGATTTGTGACGTCACCTCAATGGCTGAGTAAGTGCTGAGCTGTGCAGCTCTTGTGCACATGTGATCACACACCTGCACAGCAAATTTTCCCTTCCGCTGTAGGCGGCAACTACCTGATTACAGGGATGCAAAAAACACACCCTAGCGATCAGGTCTGAATTACCCACAATGTGCATATTTGCAGAGCAACAAGCTACAGGGAGCCTTCCACCCCCCCCCCCCCCCTTCCCCATGGGAAGGGGGGGGGGGGGTTGTTTGGGTTAGCTGGACATTCCCCAAAAAAGTGACTGTCCTGCAAAAATTGGGATAGTTGGGAGGTATGTTCAAATACATTTATTGTTTTGCATGCAGGGTAAATACTGGCTTCTTTGACATTTAGCCACAAATGCTGCACAGCTGAATTACAGTATTACACTGCAATTAACAGTTATGCTAGGACATTCCCCCTCCCAAATCTACCTCTCTCTGCATGTTACATCTGTCCCACAGTGGCGTGCGGTGAGGTCAGTGGCTAGTGAGGCACTACAGCCATAATGTCCGCCGAATCCTGCCGATGACCCTTAGCCAATGCCCGCTACTGCCTCTGAGCCGATACCCGCTGCGACCGCCAATGGCTTACAAACTCGCCCACAATCAACTGACCCAGCCCTCCACCACTAATTTCTATCTCAGTCCGATGCCGCCAATGCCCGCTGCCTGCCTGCTCATTGTTCTCGTTATATATTATACATTTTTAAAGAAAAAAAAAATGAGTGTTTGGGACTGGGAAGGGTGAGGGAGGAGGACATGAATGCAATTTTGTTGTCCAGGGCTTCCATTAACTTAAAGGAGAAGGGTCTGAATGGGTTAAAAAAAATGCGTGAGGTCCCCCCTCCTTAGTATAACCAGCCTCGGGCTCTTTGAGCCGGTCCTGGTTATTTAAATACTGGGGGAAAAATTGGACAGGGGTTCCCCGTATTTAGACAACTAGCACCGGGCTCTTAGACCGGTCCAGGTTCCAAAAATACGTGGGACAATAGATGTAGGGGTCCCCCATATTTTTAAAACCAGCACCGGGCTCCACTAGCCAGAGAGATAATGCCACAGCCGGGGGACACTTTTATGTAGGTCCCTGCGGCCCTGGCATTACCCCTCCAACTAGTCACCCCTGGCCGGGGTTCCCTGGAGGAGTGGGGACCCCTTAAATCAAGAGGTTCCTCCCCTCGAGGCACCCAAGGGCCAGGGGTGAAGCCAGAGGCTGTCCCCAGCACCCCTGGGTGGTGGGTGCCGGGCTGATAGCCATGTGTGTAAAAAAAGAATATTGTTTTTTCGTTGTGGAACTACAAGGCCCAGCAAGCCTCCCCCGCTTGCTGGTACTTGGAGAACCTCAAGTACCAGCAGGCGGGGAAATAACGGGCTTGCTGGTACCTGTAGTTCTACAACAACAAAAAATACCCAAATAAAAACACAAACACACACAGCGTGACAGTAAAATTATTGAGACAGGCTGTAGCATGTGGGTGCATGTAACCCTATAAAAGTGATGGATTGGGTGACTATTACAATACCCACTGTTGCTGTCTGAAAAATGATGGATTTATAGATTGCTCTGCCGAGACATGTTTTTTTCTAAAATGCACCACAGGTATGGATGGATAGTATACTTGACGACACAGAGGTAGGTAGAGCAGTGGCCTACTGTACCGTACTGCTATATATTATATTATTTATTATTATTATTATTATCCTTTATTTCTCTGACGTCCTAAGTGGATGCTGGGGACTCCGTCAGGACCATGGGGATTAGCGGCTCCGCAGGAGACAGGGCACAAAAGTAAAAGCTTTAGGATCAGGTGGTGTGCACTGGCTCCTCCCCCTATGACCCTCCTCCAAGCCTCAGTTAGATTTTTGTGCCCGGCCGAGAAGGGTGCAATCTAGGTGGCTCTCCTAAAGAGCTGCTTAGAGTAAAAGTTTTGTTAGGTTTTTTATTTTCAGTGAGTCCTGCTGGCAACAGGCTCACTGCTACGAGGGACTTAGGGGAGAAGAAGTGAACTCACCTGCGTGCAGGATGGATTGGCTTCTTAGGCTACTGGACACCATTAGCTCCAGAGGGATCGAACACAGGCCCAGCCATGGAGTCCGGTCCCAGAGCCGCGCCGCCGACCCCCTTGCAGATGCCGAAGAGTGAAGAGGTCCAGAAACCGGCGGCAGAAGACTTTTCAGTCTTCATGAGGTAGCGCACAGCACTGCAGCTGTGCGCCATTGTTGTCAGCACACTTCACACCAGCGGTCACTGAGGGTGCAGGGCGCTGGAGGGGGCGCCCTGGGCAGCAATGAAATACCTAAACTGGCTAAAAGATACATCACATATAGCCCCTGGGGCTATATGGATGTATTTAACCCCTGCCAGGTCTCAGAAAAACGGGAGAAGAAGCCCGCCGAAAAGGGGGCGGGGCCTATTCTCCTCAGCACACAGCGCCATTTTCCCTCACAGAAATGCTGGTGGGAAGGCTCCCAGGCTCTCCCCTGCACTGCACTACAGAAACAGGGTTAAAACAGAGAGGGGGGCACTTATTTGGCGATATGATTATATATATTAAGATGCTATAAGGGAAAAACACTTATATAAAGGTTGTCCCTGTATAATTATAGCGTTTTGGTGTGTGCTGGCAAACTCTCCCTCTGTCTCTCCAAAGGGCTAGTGGGGTCCTGTCCTCTATCAGAGCATTCCCTGTGTGTGTGCTGTGTGTCGGTACGTGTGTGTCGACATGTATGAGGACGATGTTGGTGAGGAGGCGGAGCAATTGCCTGTAATGGTGATGTCACTCTCTAGGGAGTCGACACCGGAATGGATGGCTTATTTAAGGAATTACGTGATAATGTCAACACGCTGCAAGGTCGGTTGACGACATGAGACGGCCGGCAAACCAATTAGTACCTGTCCAGGCGTCTCAAACACCGTCAGGGGAGTTAAAACGTCCTTTTACCTCAGTCGGTCGACACAGACACGGACACAGACTCCAGTGTCGACGGTGAAGAAACAAACGTATTTTCCTTTAGGGCCACACGTTACTTGTTAAGGGCAATGAAGGAGGTGTTACATATTTCTGATACTACAAGTACCACAAAAAAGGGTATTATGTGGAGTGTGAAAAAACTACCTGTAGTTTTTCCTGAATCAGATAAATTAAATGAAGTGTGTGATGATGCGTGGGTTTCCACCGATAGAAAATTATTGGCGGTATACCCTTTCCCGCCAGAAGTTAGGGCGCGTTGGGAAACACCCCTTAGGGTGGATAAGGCGCTCACACGCTTATCAAAACAAGTGGCGGTACCGTCTCCAGATACGGCCGCCCTCAAGGAGCCAGCTGATAGGAGGCTGGAAAATATCCTAAAAAGTATATACACACATACTGGTGTTATACTGCGACCAGCGATCGCCTCAGCCTGGATGTGCAGCGCTGGGGTGGCTTGGTCGGATTCCCTGACTGAAAATATTGATACCCTTGACAGGGACAGTATTTTATTGACTATAGAGCATTTAAAGGATGCATTTCTATATATGCGAGATGCACAGAGGGATATTTGCACTCTGGCATCAAGAGTAAGTGCGATGTCCATATCTGCCAGAAGATGTTTATGGACACGACAGTGGTCAGGTGATGCAGATTCCAAACGGCACATGGAAGTATTGCCGTATAAAGGGGAGGAGTTATTTGGGGTCGGTCCATCGGACCTGGTGGCCACGGCAACAGCTGGAAAATCCACCTTTTTTACCCCAAGTCACATCTCAGCAGAAAAAGACACCGTCTTTTCAGCCTCAGTCCTTTCGTCCCCATAAGGGCAAGCGGGCAAAAGGCCAGTCATATCTGCCCAGGGATAGAGGAAAGGGAAGAAGACTGCAGCAGGCAGCCCATTCCCAGGAACAGAAGCCCTCCACCGCTTTTGCCAAGTCCTCAGCATGACGCTGGGGCCGTACAAGCGGACTCAGGTGCGGTGGGGGGTCGTCTCAAGAGTTTCAGCGCGTAGTGGGCTCACTCGCAAGTGGACCCCTGGATCCTACAAGTAGTATCCCAGGGGTACAGATTGGAAATTCGAGACGTCTCCCCCTCGCAGGCTCCTGAAGTCTGCTTTACCAACGTCTCCCTCCGACAGGGAGGCAGTATTGGAAACAATTCACAAGCTGTATTCCCAGCAGGTGATAATCAAAGTACCCCTCCTACAACAAGGAAAGGGGTATTATTCCACACTATATTGTGGTACTGAAGCCAGACGGCTCGGTGAGACCTATTCTAAATCTGTAATCTTTGAACACTTACATACAAAGGTTCAAATCAAGATGGAGTCACTCAGAGCAGTGATAGCGAACCAGGAAGAAGGGGACTATATGGTGTCCCTGGACATCAAGGATGCTTACCTCCATGTCCCAAATTGCCCTTCTCACCAAGGGTACCTCAGGTTCGTGGTACAGAACTGTCACTATCAGTTTCAGACGCTGCTGTTTGGATTGTCCACGGCACCCCGGGTCTCTACCAAGGTAATGGCCGAAATGATGATTCTTCTTCAAAGAAAAGGCATCTTAATTATCCCTTACTTGGACGATCTCCTGATAAGGGCAAGGTCCAGAGAACAGTTGGAGGTCGGAGTAGCACTATCTCAAGTAGTTCTACGACAGCACGGGTGGATTCTAAAAATCGCAGCCGTTTCCGACGACACGTCTGCTGTTCCTAGGGATGATTCTGGACACAGTCCAGAAAAAGGTTTTCTCCCGGAGGAGAAAGCCAGGGAGTTATCCGAGCTAGTCAGGAACCTCCTAAAACCAGGAAAAGTGTCAGTGCATCATTGCACAAGGGTCCTGGGAAAAATGGTGGCTTCTTACGAAGCGATTCAATTCGGCAGATTCCACGCAAGAACTTTTCAGTGGGATCTGCTGGACAAATGGTCCGGATCGCATCTTCAGATGCATCAGCGGATAACCCTATCTCCAAGGACAAGGGTGTCTCTCCTGTGGTGGTTACAGAGTGCTCATCTTCTAGAGGGCCGCAGATTCGGCATTCAGGATTGGATGCTGGTGACCACGGATGCCAGCCTGGAAGGCTGGGGAGCAGTCACACACGGAAAAAATTTCCAGGGAGTGTGATCAAGTCTGGAGACTTCTCTCCACATAAATATACTGGAGCTAAGGGCAATTTACAATGCTCTAAGCTTAGCAAGACCTCTGCTTCAAGGTCAGCCGGTATTGATCCAGTGGGACAACATCACGGCAGTCGCCCACGTAAACAGACAGGGCGGCACAAGAAGCAGGAGGGCAATGGCAGAAACTGCAAGGATTCTTCGCTGGGCGGAAAATCATGTGATAGCACTGTCAGCAGTGTTCATTCCGGGAGTGGACAACTGGGAAGCAGACTTCCTCAGCAGGCACGGCCTCCACCCGGGAGAGTGGGGACTTCATCGGGAAGTCTTCCACATGATTGTGAACCGTTGGGAAAGACCAAAGGTGGACATGATGGCGTCCCGCCTGAACAAAAAACTGGACAGGTATTGCGCCAGGTCAAGAGACCCTCAGGCAATAACTGTGGACGTTCTGATAACACCGTGGGTGTACCAGTCGGTGTATGTGTTCCCTCCTCTGCTTCTCATACCCAAGGTATTGAGAATTATAAGACGTAGAGGAGTAAGAACTATACTCGTGGCTCCGGATTGGCCAAGAAGGACTTGGTACCCGGAACTTCAAGAGATGCTCACAGAGGACTCATGGCCTCTGCCGCTAAGAAGGGACTTGCTTCAACAAGTACCATGTCTGTTCCAAGACTTACCGCGGCTGCGTTTGACGGCATGGCGGGGGAACGCCGGATCCTAAGGGAAAAAGGCATTCCGGAAGAGGTCATTCCTACCCTGGTCAAAGCCAGGAAGGAGGTGACCGCACAACATTATCACCACATGTGGCGAAAATATGTTGCATGGTGTGAGGCCAGGAAGGCCCCACGAAGAGATTTCAACTCGGTCGATTCCTGCATTTCCTGCAAACAGGAGTGTCTATGGGCCTCAAATTGGGGTCCATTAAGGTTCAAATTTCGGCCCTGTCGATTTTCTTCCAGAAAGAATTGGCTTCAGTTCCTGAAGTCCAGAAGTTTGTCAAGGGAGTACTGCATATACAACCCCCTTTTGTGCCTCCAGTGGCACTGTGGGATCTCAACGTAGTTCTGGGATTCCTCAAATCACATTGGTTTAAACCGCTCAAATCTGTGGATTTGAAATATCTCACATGGAAAGTGACCATGCTGTTGGCCCTGGCCTCGGCCAGGCGAGTGTCAGAATTGGCGGCTTTGTCTCGCAAAAGCTCATATCTGATTGTCCATTCGGACAGGGCAGAGCTGCGGACTCGTTCCCAGTTTCTCCCTAAGGTGGTGTCAGTGTTTCACCTGAACCAGCTTATTGTGGTACCTGCGGCTACTAGGAACTTGGAGGACTCCAAGTTGCTAGATGTTGTCAGGGCCCTGAAAATATAGGTTTCCAGGACGGCTGGAGTCAGGAAAACTGACTTGCTGTTATCCTGTATGCACCCAACAAACTGGGTGCTCTTGCTTCTAAGCAAACGATTGCTAGTTGGATGTGTAGTACAATTCAGCTTGCACATTCTGTGGCAGGCCTGCCACAGCCAAAATATGTAAATGCCCATTCCACAAGGAAGGTGGGCTCATCTTGGGCGGCTGCCCGAGGGGTCTTGGCTTTACAACTTTGCCGAGCTGCTACTTGGTCAGGGGCACACCCTGACTGAGGAGGACCTGGAGTTCTCTCATTCGGTGCTGCAGAGTAATCCGCACTCTCCCGCCCGTTTGGGAGCTTTGGTATAATCCCCATGGTCCTGACGGAGTCCCCAGCATCCACTTAGGACGTCAGAGAAAATAAGAATTTACTTACCGATAATTCTATTTCTCGTAGTCCGTAGTGGATGCTGGGCGCCCATCCCAAGTGCGGATTGTCTGCAATACTTGTACATAGTTATTGTTACAAAAATCGGGTTATTATTGTTGTGAGCCATCTTTTCAGAGGCTCCGCTGTTATCATGCTGTTAACTGGGTTCAGATCACAGGTTGTACAGTGTGATTGGTGTGGCTGGTATGGGTCTTACCCGGGATTCAAAATCCTTCCTTATTGTGTACGCTCGTCCGGGCACAGTATCCTAACTGAGGCTTGGAGGAGGGTCATAGGGGGAGGAGCCAGTGCACACCACCTGATCCTAAAGCTTTTACTTTTGTGCCCTGTCTCCTGCGGAGCCGCTAATCCCCATGGTCCTGACGGAGTCCCCAGCATCCACTACGGACTACGAGAAATAGAATTATCGGTAAGTAAATTCTTATTTTATATGGCGCCACAAGGGTTCCGCAGTGCCCAATTACAGAGTACATAAACAAATAATCAAACAGGAAAACAGCAACTTACAGTTGACGACAATATAGGACAAGTACAGGGTAAATAAACATAGCTACATCAGCAGATGACACTGGAATAAGTATCAGGTGGCAGAAGACTGCTGGATTTGGTGCAGTTGAAGATTATTAAAGTAAGAAAAGAGTAAGCACATGAGGGAAGAGGGCCCTGCTCGTGAGAGCTTACATTCTAAAAGGGAGGGGTAGACAGACAGGGGTGAGACAGATGGGGTACATAGAGAGCATGGAACAGAGGTTTAGGATGAGATTTGGCTGGGTTTGGTGAAGAAGTGGGTCTTGAGAGCCCGTTTGAAGTTTTGTAGAGAGGTGGAGATTCTGAGGGGGAGAGGTAGGGAATTCCAGAGAAGTGGTGCAGCACGTGAAAAATCTTGGAGGTAGGAGTGGGAGGAAGTAATCCGTAGGCAGGAAAGTCGGTGTGCATTAGCAGAGCGAAGAGGACGGGTGGGAGTGTAAAGCGAGATAAGATCAGAGATGTAGATGGGAGAGGAGTTGGTGAGGGCTTTGTAAGCAAGTGTGAGAAGCTTGAAATGGATTCTGAAAGGGAAGGGGAGCCAGTGAAGGACTAGTAAGAGAGGAGAGGTGGACGTAGTGCGTTTGGTGAGGAAAATGAGCCGGGCAGCAGCATTGAGGATAGATTGGAGTGGAGAGAGGTATTTGTCAGAAATGCCAGTCAGGAAGAGATTACAGCAGTCCAGTCTGGAGATGACCAGTGAGTGGATAAGAGTCTTAGTAGCATCCTGGGTCAGAAAGGGTCTGATCCTGGAAATATTTTTTAGATGAAAACGGCAGGTTTGTGAGAGGTGCTGAATGTGTGGTTTGAAGGAGAGGGAGGAGTCAAAGATTACTCCAAGACAGCGCGCTTGGGGGGTAGAGGAGATAGTAGTGCGATTGTAGGAGGTGAGATTATGCGGGAGGGAGGGAAGATGATCAGCTCGGTCTTAGACATGTTAAGTTTAAGAAAGCGCTGGGACATCCAGGAAGAGATAGCAGAGAGACAGTTGGAGATACGAGTGAGGAGAGTAGGGGAGAGGTCTGGAGAGGAAAGATAGATTTGAGTGTCATCAGCATAGAGATGATATTGGAAACCAAAAGAACTAATGAGCTTACCTAGTGAGGACGTATAGAGAGAGAAGAGAAGAGGACCAAGGACAGAACCTTGGGGTACCCCTACAGTTAGTGGAAGTGAGGGGGAGGTGGAGTCATGAGAGGAGACAGAGAATGAACGGTCAGAAAGGTAGGACGACAACCAAGAGAGGGCAGTGTTACGCAGACCAATGGAGTGAAGGATTTGCAGTAGGAGAGGATGGTCTACAGTGTCAAAAGCAGCAGAGAGATCAAGTAGAATAAGTAGAGAGTAGTGTCCCTTAGATTTAGCAGCATGGAGGTCATTGCATACTTTTGTAAGGGCAGTTTCAGTGGAGTGGAGAGGACGGAAGCCAGACTGGAATGGGTCAAGCAGTGAGTGTGAGGAAAGAAAGGAAGTAAGGCGGTTGTAGACAATACGCTCAAGGAGTTTGGAGGCAAAAGGGAGGAGAGAGATGGGTCGGTAGTTGGAGAGAGTGTTTGGATCAAGGGTAGGTTTTTTAAGAATAGGAGAGATGAGAGCGTGCTTGAAGGCAGAGGGGACAGTGCCTGATGAGAGGGAGAGATTGAGAAGGTGGGAAAGATGGGAACAAGCAGAAGAAGAGAGGTGGCAAAGGAGGCGGGAGGGGATAGGGTCAAGTGGGGAGGTGGTTGTGGGCGGAAAGGAACGAATGAGGGCCATGACTTCCTCTCCAGATGCATGGGAGAAAGATGACAGAGTTGGTACGAGGGATGGGGAGGGTTGGTAAGGGATGGGAGAAGGCTGGTTACTGATAGTCTGGTGTGATGTGATGTCCTGACGTATGGAGTCAATTTTGGATGTGAAGTAAGTGGCAAAGTCAAGAGCAGAGAGTGAGGAAGGGAGACGAGGTGGAGGTGGGCAGAGGAGTGAGTTGAGAGTGGCAAAGAGGCGCCGGGGGTTGGAAGACTGGGAGGAAATGAGGTTCTTGAAGTATGACTGTTTAGCAAGAGAAAGGGCAGCACTGAAGGATGAGAGCATAAGTTTGAAATGGAGGAAGTCTGCCTTAGAGCGTGATTTCCTCCAGTGTCGCTCAGCAGTACATGAGCATTTTTGCAGATATCTGGTGCATTTGGTGTGCCAGGGTTGAGGTGTTAATTTGCAAGGGTGAATAGTGGTTGGTGGAGCAACAGAGTCAAGAGCAGAAGTAAGGGAAGCATTGTATGTGGAAGTGGCTTGTTCAGAGCATGAGAGAGAGAGAATAGGAGAGAGAAGTGAGTCAAACAGGGAGGAAAGGAATGTGGTGTCAATAGCTTCAATGTTACGCTTAGTGATGGTAGCCTTAGGAGGTAGAGATGGGGAAGTCGAGAGAGATAGGTTGAAGGAGAGCAGGTGGTGGTCAGAGAGGGGAAATGGGGAGTTGGAAAAATCAGAAATATCACAGCGGTGAGTGAAGACCAGATACAGTGAGCTCCCATTCACATGGGAGGGTGAGGAGGTCCACTGGGAGAGACCAAGTGAAGAGGTGAGGTTAAGGAGTTTAGAGGCAGGGGATTGTGTGGGGATGTCAATAGGGATGTTGAAATCGCCTAGGATAATGGTGGGAATGTCAGAAGAGAGGAAGTGAGGAAGCCAGGAAGCAAAGTTGTCGATGAATTTGGAAGCAGTGCCAGGGGGGCGGTAAATGACAGCTACTCTAAGATGGACTGGTTGGAAGAGGCATATGGCGTGGACCTCAAATGTAGAGAATATAAGGGATGGTTCTGGTGGTATGAGTTGGTAGGAGTAACTAGAAGGTAAAAGGACCCCAACACCACCCCCATGGCGACCCCCAGGTCGGGGTGTGCGTGTGAATGTAAGGCCCCCAGCAGAGAGAGCAGCAGCAGAAGTAGTGTCAGAGGGCGTAATCCAAGTTTCAGTAATGGCTAGTAGGTGTAGGGAGTTGGAAATGAAAAGGTCATGAGTGGGGACCAGTTTGTTACAAACAGATCTGGCATTCCAGAGGGCACAGGATAGGGGGTATGAGTTTGTGGGAGAGATGTGAATTAGATTTTCAGGGTTGCTGTAGCGATGAGGTGGGATTAACTTTGAGGGCAGGGATGATGAGAGAGTAGTGATGGTACGGGTGCCTGAGCTAGGAGGGGAAACTGCAGGAGGTGGGCAGGGAGGGAGGTCAGTGTGATGTGGATGGGGGTGTGGGGAGGTGACAGGGAAGGGAGAGAGGGAGCAGGGCTGAGTTGTGGGGTAGCAGGACCATGGGGCAGAGGTGAATGAAAGTGGGGTAACAGGAAAGGTGGGGGAAGGAAACAGAGGGATGGAGGGGAGACAGAGGAGGGGAGAGAGGAGGAGGTGGAGGAGACTAGTGGGGAAGGATAAAGATACATTATTAGGTAGACACTGAGTGATGTGGGGAGTATAAGAAAACCTTGACATAGTGTTAAGTAGGTAAATAGGTTGAAGTAGTGGAAGTAGGAGAGGAGACTGTAAGGCAATCCGAGCAGAAGAATTGCAGAAATGCAGGTGAGAAAAGCAGTGTAGGCTCAAGGGGTGTAGATTTAGTATGAAATGAGTCAAAAGCGTAGATAAAGTGGGTGCAGAAATGTATTTGGAGTGTAAGAAATGAAAGGATTGTGAGAGGTTTAAGAAGCAATGGTAATTATGTTAGATGTTTTAAGTGTTTGCAGGTAAAATTGCATTGGTGCAGCTGTGCTTAAAAAACAAAATTACAATAATACAGATACAGGCATTTGTAGGTGAAATGGATGGTTTATGAAATGTGCAAGTAAGGTAGTTCTGTGCTATGTAATCAGATGCAACAATCAGGAGGTGAGTGATCTGAGGAGTAAGTGACTCACATTTGTTATTAGTTCTTCAGTTTTCTTTGTTTTGTTAGATTGGTGTGCTTCTGTTTTCCTTCTTTTTCACTTCGATTGAACGCTGATTGAACACTGCTGTTATGTGTCAATTTTATCACGCTTTGATAAAAATGCACACTTAGATCAATAAATGCACAGCCAAATGGCTTTGCACAGCCTACACCATTGGACTTAAGTAGAAGACTATTACAAGTGAAACCAATAATTGAAATCTGTAACCACACCCCACCCCCTCAAATGCCAGGCAATAAATTACCTTAAAAACAACAACCAGGCATTCCACAAAGATTAAACTGGGTCTATATCATTCAAAACTTTAAAAAAGTACTTCAAAATCACATACTATGCAATAATGTTTCAATTTGCATTACCCAGCAGAATTAGCTTTGCATATATAGATATAGTGCAGCAGAATATATTGGTGGTTGTAGTCAATTGTAATTACCTGGAGGTGACAAGAAGAGAAGAAACGTCAATTCACAATCGATATCAGCTGAAGATAAATTAATGCTGATTGAACACTGCTGTTATGTGTCAATTTTATCACGCTTTGATAAAAATGCATGCTTAGATCAATAAATGCACAGCCTACACCATTGGACTTAAGTAGAATACTATTACAAGTGAAACCAATAATTGAAATCTGTAACCACACCCCACCCCCTCAAATGCCAGGCAATAAATTACCTTAAAAACAACAACCAGGCATTCCACAAAGATTAAACTGGGTCTATATCATTCAAAACTTTAAAAAAGTACTTCAAAATCACATACTATGCAATAATGTTTCAATTTGCATTACCCAGCAGAATTAGCTTTGCATATATAGATATAGTGCAGCAGAATATATTGGTGGTTGTAGTCAATTGTAATTACCTGTAGGTGACAAGAAGAGAAGAAACGTCAATTCACAATTGATATCAGTTGAAGATAAATTAATGCTGATTGAACACTGCTGTTATGTGTCAATTTTATCACGCTTTGATAAAAATGCACGCTTAGATCAATAAATGCACAGCCAAACGGCTTTGCACAGCCTACACCATTGGACTTAAGTAGAAGATATTACAAGTGAAACCAATAATTGAAATCTGTAACCACACCCCACCCCCTCAAATGCCAGGCAATAAATTACCTTAAAAACAACAACCAGGCATTCCACAAAGATTAAACTGGGTCTATATCATTCAAAACTTTAAAAAAGTACTTCAAAATCACATACTATGCAATAATGTTTCAATTTGCATAACCCAGCAGAATTAGCTTTGCATATATAGATATAGTGCAGCAGAATATATTGGTGGTTGTAGTCAATTGTAATTAACTGTAGGTGACAAGAAGAGAAGAAACGTCAATTCACAATCGATATCAGCTGAAGATAAATTAACGCTGATTGAACGCTGCTGTTATGTGTCAATTTTATCACGCTTTGATAAAAATGCACGCTTAGATCAATAAATGCACAGCCAAACGGCTTTGCACAGCCTACACCATTGGACTTAAGTAGAAGACTATTACAAGTGAAACCAATAATTGAAATCTGTAACCACACCCCACCCCCTCAAATGCCAGGCAATAAATTACCTTAAAAACAACAACCAGGCATTCCACAAAGATTAAACTGGGTCTATATCATTCAAAACTTTAAAAAAGTACTTCAAAATCACATACTATGCAATAATGTTTCAATTTGCATAACCCAGCAGAATTAGCTTTGCATATATAGATATAGTGCAGCAGAATATATTGGTGGTTGTAGTCAATTGTAATTAACTGTAGGTGACAAGAAGAGAAGAAACGTCAATTCACAATCGATATCAGCTGAAGATAAATTAACGCTGATTGAACGCTGCTGTTATGTGTCAATTTTATCACGCTTTGATAAAAATGCACGCTTAGATCAATAAATGCACAGCCAAACGGCTTTGCACAGCCTACACCATTGGACTTAAGTAGAAGACTATTACAAGTGAAACCAATAATTGAAATCTGTAACCACACCCCACCCCCTCAAATGCCAGGCAATAAATTACCTTAAAAACAACAACCAGGCATTCCACAAAGATTAAACTGGGTCTATATCATTCAAAACTTTAAAAAAGTACTTCAAAATCACATACTATGCAATAATGTTTCAATTTGCATTACCCAGCAGAATTAGCTTTGCATATATAGATATAGTGCAGCAGAATATATTGGTGGTTGTAGTCAATTGTAATTAACTGTAGGTGACAAGAAGAGAAGAAACGTCAATTCACAATCGATATCAGCTGAAGATAAATTAACGCTGATTGAACGCTGCTGTTATGTGTCAATTTTATCACGCTTTGATAAAAATGCACGCTTGGATCAATAAATGCACAGCCAAACGGCTTTGCACAGCCTACACCATTGGACTTAAGTAGAAGACTATTACAAGTAAAACCAATAATTGAAATCTGTAACCAAACCCCCCCCACCTCAAATGCCAGGCAATAAATTACCTTAAAAACAACAACCAGGCATTCCACAAAGATTAAACTGGGTCTTTATCATTCAAAACTTTAAAAAAGTACTTAAAAATCACATACTATGCAATAATGTTTCAATTTGCATTACCCAGCAGAATTAGCTTTGCATATATAGATATAGTGCAGCAGAATATATTGGTGGTTGTAGTCAATTGTAATTACCCAGCAGAATTAGCTTTGCAAATATAGATATAGTGCAGCAGAATATATTGGTGGTTGTAGTCAATTGTAATTACCCAGCAGAATTAGCTTTGCAAATATAGATATAGTGCAGCAGAATATATTGGTGGTTGTAGTCAATTGTAATTACCCAGCAGAATTAGCTTTGCAAATATAGATATAGTGCAGCAGAATATATTGGTGGTTGTAGTCAATTGTAATTACCCAGCAGAATTAGCTTTGCATATATATAGTGCAGCAGAATATATTGGTGGTTGTAGTAAATTGTAATTACCCAGCAGCAGCTCTACTGCACTCAACATCACCAGTGCTCACAATATATATAATGCTATATACTATGCCATAGTGGTGCTTACTATATAACACCTCCTACTGCGTTCCCCCTGGCAATGAGCATGACACCCAGAGAGTGAAACCCCTGGCAATGAGCATGACACCCAGCACGTGAAACTCTTGGCGTTGAGCAGTTTTTGTAAAAGTAATTAGAAGCTTTACTGTAGGGCATAGTGTATCACAGATATTGTGGTGTGTGACATAATATGTTCCAAAGGGCATTAATGTGTGGGGCTTAACATGGTGGAAATTACTGTACTTTTTTCCCTGTGGTGGCCGAGGTCTGTTGGTGCAGGGTCAAGAACTAGGGTGTAAGGTAGTCTTTGCCTGCAAGGCTACGCTCATTTTATGGAGACCATACCCATACATTTAAGTGTGGCATATACCTGCGCTTGCTCGCGGGGTGAGAACATCTCCCTAATTGAATTCAGCGATATGAATAGAGGTTGTGCAGCAGCCACAGAAAGGGTTAATCTCTGCAGCTTGTCACTAAATTACATTGTTGCAATTTTAGCTGGGAGCTGCAATAATTACTCTAATACATAACACAGCCAACACTTCTATATTCACACAATATACTGCATGGTGAATATAGAAGTGGTGCTTGCTAAACAGCACCTCCTACTGCATTCCACATCACCGCTGGTCACACTCATATCAGGCCCATAATGCTGTATACTATGCCATAGTGGTGCTTACTATATAACACCAGGTGCTGTGCAGTGGTCAAAACACACTAACTGGTCCCATGCTGTTGTTGAACTAAAGGCCTATACACACGATGAGATTCGGTCTATGCTAATAGGTTTAAAAAGGTTACATAAAAGCTACTTTATGTATTTATTCATTAAAGTTTTTAAGTTGTATTTTACAACCATACAATGATATGATATATAATGTATCGTATAATCATTACATAATGTTGATGGCATTGAATTGTCTCTGCCTTGACTAGTGGCAGCAGCTTCAGCACTAGGTGGAAGTGGATCTTGATCTTTCCCTATTTTACCCTCCACCTTTTTGTTCTCCATTTTTTAATGTGTGGAATTATATGCTAGTAATATATCTGGAATTAGACGGTGGTAATGTCTGGAATTAGATACCACTAGATAGATACCAGATATCACTGTGACTGGAATGATGACATATGCACAGTGACAGGACACTACCACAGCACCCTACAGCAGCCATATGCGGCACAAGACACTGGAGTATTAGTAATGTACTGTAGTATACTGAGCACCACAAGACAATGAGCAGTGATACGGAGCACTGATGAGATTACTAGAACTGACACTGAGCAGCCAGATGCAGCACTGGACTATTAGTAATGTTCTGTAGTATACTGAGCACCACAATGCAGCACAAGACAATGAGCAGTGATACTGAGCACTGATGAGGATACTAGAACTGACACTGAGCAGCAAGATGCAGCACTGGACTATTAGTAATGTACTCTAGTATACTGAGCACCACATTGCAGCACAAGACAATGAGCAGTGATACTGAGCACTGATGAGGATACTACTGAGAACTGACACTGAGCAGGAGAGACACACTACAATTTCATCTTGCGCCTCTTTTTTTATTTATCTTTGCATCATGTGCTGTTTGGGGCTATTTTTTTAAATGCCATCCTGTCTGACACTGCAGTGCCACTCCTAGATGGGCCAGGTGTTTGTGCTGCCCACTTGGGTCGCTTAGCTTAGTCATCCAGGGACCTTGGTGCAAATTTTAGGACTAAAAATAATATTGGGAGGTGTGAGGTGTTCAGAATAGACTGGAAAGGAGTAGAAATTATGGTTATTGAGCTTAATACTATAGGATCAAAATTACCCCCAAATTCTATGTTTTTAGCTGTTTGAGGTTTTAAAAAAAAATCACCCGAATACAAAACCCGAAAGGGTGGTTTTGCCAAAACGCGTCCGTATCCAAAACACAACTGCGGATCCGAAACCAAAACCAAAACATGAAACACGAAAAATGCCCGCTGCACATCTCTAGTTAGGGGAGAAGCATGTAGCCTTGTAGACTATGCACAGCTATATCTAGAAAAATATACGATCTAATCTTTAACCAACCAATGCAAGAAAGTATTTAATGTGAAAATACGAAACACTAGACTAATTGGAGGTGCGCCCTAAAGCAAATTACAATGTTAGGATTAGGGGGTTCGGAAAGACCTCTAGTGTAAACACCACTATATACATTTTAAGATAGGAAGGTACAAATTACATATTCACATTGCATCTATGGGCTGGATTCAAATGTCCCTTTCCTCACTCAATCGTGCCCGTCAGCAGCTATTCTAATGTTGCTGCCAACGGGTGCGACATGTTTATTTCAGCTCGCTACCCCCAGGGGAAACAAGCTGAAATGTGTGCAAAGAGACCCATTTGGGCAACCAAACGGTGTCTTTTCATGATCGCGCCCATTACTTTATTCAGGTTTAGGTGCTTTGTGCACCTAAACCAGAGTGTAATGGGCGCAATAATTGAGGGCATTTGAATTTCCCTTATATGTGTGTGTGTTAGAGATGAGCGGGTTCGGTTTCTCTGAATCCGAACCCGCCAGAACTTCATGTTTTTTTTCACGGGTCCGAGCGACTCGGATCTTCCCGCCTTGCTCGGTTAACCCGAGCGCGCCCGAACGTCATCATGACGCTGTCGGATTCTCGCGAGGCTCGGATTCTATCGCGAGACTCGGATTCTATATAAGGAGCCGCGCGTCGCCGCCATTTTCACACGTGCATTGAGATTGATAGGGAGAGGACGTGGCTGGCGTCCTCTCCGTTTAGAATTAGAATAGATTAGAGAGACACTTGATTTACTAATTTTGGGGAGCATTAGGAGTACTCAGTAGTGTACAGTGCAGAGTTTTGCTGATAGTGACCAGTGACCACCACTTTTATTTATAATCCGTTCTCTGCCTGAAAAAAGCGATACACAGCACACAGTGACTCAGTCACATACCATATCTGTGTGCACTGCTCAGGCTCAGGCCAGTGTGCTGCATCATCTATTATCTATATATAATATTATATATATCTGTCTGACTGCTCAGCTCACACAGCTTATAATTGTGGGGGAGACTGGGGAGCACTACTGCAGTGCCAGTTATAGGTTATAGCAGGAGCCAGGAGTACATAATATAATCCGTTCTCTGCCTGAAAAAAGCGATACACAGCACACAGTGACTCAGTCACATACCATATCTGTGTGCACTGCTCAGGCTCAGGCCAGTGTGCTGCATCATCTATTATCTATATATAATATTATATATATCTGTCTGACTGCTCAGCTCACACAGCTTATAATTGTGGGGGAGACTGGGGAGCACTACTGCAGTGCCAGTTATAGGTTATAGCAGGAGCCAGGAGTACATAATATATTATATAGTGAGTTACCACCAGACACACAGTGCAGTTTATTTAATATATCCGTTCTCTGCCTGAAAAAAGCGATACACACAGTGACTCAGTCAGTCACATACCATATCTGTGTGCACTGCTCAGGCTCAGGCCAGTGTGCAGCATCATCTATATATATTATATATCTGTCTGACTGCTCAGCTCACACAGCTTATAATTGTGGGGGAGACTGGGGAGCACTACTGCAGTGCCAGTTATAGGTTATAGCAGGAGCCAGGAGTACATAATATTATATTAAAATTAAACAGTGCACACTTTTGCTGCAGGAGTGCCACTGCCAGTGTGACTAGTGACCAGTGACCTGACCACCAGTATATAATATTAGTAGTATACTATCTCTTTATCAACCAGTCTATATTAGCAGCAGACACAGTACAGTGCGGTAGTTCACGGCTGTGGCTACCTCTGTGTCGGCACTCGGCAGCCCGTCCATAATTGTATATACCACCTAACCGTGGTTTTTTTTTCTTTCTTTATACATACATACTAGTTACGAGTATACTATCTCTTTATCAACCAGTCTATATATTAGCAGCAGACACAGTACAGTGCGGTAGTTCACGGCTGTGGCTACCTCTGTGTCGGCACTCGGCAGCCCGTCCATAATTGTATATACCACCTAACCGTGGTTTTTTTTTCATTCTTTATACATACATACTAGTTACGAGTATACTATCTCTTTATCAACCAGTCTATATTAGCAGCAGACACAGTACAGTGCGGTAGTTCACGGCTGTGGCTACCTCTGTGTCGGCACTCGGCAGCCCGTCCATAATTGTATATACCACCTAACCGTGGTTTTTTTTTCTTTCTTTATACATACATACTAGTTACGAGTATACTATCTCTTTATCAACCAGACTATATATTAGCAGCAGACACAGTACAGTGCGGTAGTTCACGGCTGTGGCTACCTCTGTGTCGGCACTCGGCAGCCCGTCCATAATTGTATATACCACCTAACCGTGGTTTTTTTTTCTTTCTTTATACATACATACTAGTTACGAGTATACTATCTCTTTATCAACCAGTCTATATATTAGCAGCAGACACAGTACAGTGCGGTAGTTCACGGCTGTGGCTACCTCTGTGTCGGCACTCGGCAGCCCGTCCATAATTGTATATACCACCTAACCGTGGTTTTTTTTTCATTCTTTATACATACATACTAGTTACGAGTATACTATCTCTTTATCAACCAGTCTATATTAGCAGCAGACACAGTACAGTGCGGTAGTTCACGGCTGTGGCTACCTCTGTGTCGGCACTCGGCAGCCCGTCCATAATTGTATATACCACCTAACCGTGGTTTTTTTTTCTTTCTTTATACATACATACTAGTTACGAGTATACTATCTCTTTATCAACCAGTCTATATATTAGCAGCAGACACAGTACAGTGCGGTAGTTCACGGCTGTGGCTACCTCTGTGTCGGCACTCGGCAGCCCGTCCATAATTGTATATACCACCTAACCGTGGTTTTTTTTTCTTTCTTTATACATACATACTAGTTACGAGTATACTATCTCTTTATCAACCAGTCTATATATTAGCAGCAGACACAGTACAGTGCGGTAGTTCACGGCTGTGGCTACCTCTGTGTCGGCACTCGGCAGCCCGTCCATAATTGTATATACCACCTAACCGTGGTTTTTTTTTCTTTCTTTATACATACATACTAGTTACGAGTATACTATCTCTTTATCAACCAGTCTATATATTAGCAGCAGACACAGTACAGTGCGGTAGTTCACGGCTGTGGCTACCTCTGTGTCGGCACTCGGCAGCCTGTCCATAATTGTATATACCACCTAACCGTGGTTTTTTTTTCTTTCTTTATACATACATACTAGTTACGAGTATACTATCTCTTTATCAACCAGTCTATATATTAGCAGCAGACACAGTACAGTGCGGTAGTTCACGGCTGTGGCTACCTCTGTGTCGGCACTCGGCAGCCCGTCCATAATTGTATATACCACCTAACCGTGGTTTTTTTTTCTTTCTTTATACATACATACTAGTTACGAGTATACTATCTCTTTATCAACCAGTCTATATATTAGCAGCAGACACAGTACAGTGCGGTAGTTCACGGCTGTGGCTACCTCTGTGTCGGCACTCGGCAGCCCGTCCATAATTGTATATACCACCTAACCGTGGTTTTTTTTTCTTTCTTTATACATACATACTAGTTACGAGTATACTATCTCTTTATCAACCAGTCTATATATTAGCAGCAGACACAGTACAGTGCGGTAGTTCACGGCTGTGGCTACCTCTGTGTCGGCACTCGGCAGCCCGTCCATAATTGTATATACCACCTAACCGTGGTTTTTTTTTCTTTCTTTATACATACATACTAGTTACGAGTATACTATCTCTTTATCAACCAGTCTATATATTAGCAGCAGACACAGTACAGTGCGGTAGTTCACGGCTGTGGCTACCTCTGTGTCGGCACTCGGCAGCCCGTCCATAATTGTATATACCACCTAACCGTGGTTTTTTTTTCTTTCTTTATACATACATACTAGTTACGAGTATACTATCTCTTTATCAACCAGTCTATATTAGCAGCAGACACAGTACAGTGCGGTAGTTCACGGCTGTGGCTACCTCTGTGTCGGCACTCGGCAGCCCGTCCATAATTGTATACTAGTATCCAATCCATCCATCTCCATTGTTTACCTGAGGTGCCTTTTAGTTGTGCCTATTAAAATATGGAGAACAAAAATGTTGAGGTTCCAAAATTAGGGAAAGATCAAGATCCACTTCCACCTCGTGCTGAAGCTGCTGCCACTAGTCATGGCCGAGACGATGAAATGCCAGCAACGTCGTCTGCCAAGGCCGATGCCCAATGGCATAGTACAGAGCATGTCAAAACCAAAACACCAAATATCAGTAAAAAAAGGACTCCAAAACCTAAAATAAAATTGTCGGAGGAGAAGCGTAAACTTGCCAATATGCCATTTACCACACGGAGTGGCAAGGAACGGCTGAGGCCCTGGCCTATGTTCATGGCTAGTGGTTCAGCTTCACATGAGGATGGAAGCACTCAGCCTCTCGCTAGAAAACTGAAAAGACTCAAGCTGGCAAAAGCACCGCAAAGAACTGTGCGTTCTTTGAAATCCCAAATCCACAAGGAGAGTCCAATTGTGTCGGTTGCGATGCCTGACCTTCCCAACACTGGACGTGAAGAGCATGCGCCTTCCACCATTTGCACGCCCCCTGCAGTCCAGTTCCTGATAGTCAGATTGAAGATGTCAGTGTTGAAGTACACCAGGATGAGGAGGATATGGGTGTTGCTGGCGCTGGGGAGGAAATTGACCAGGAGGATTCTGATGGTGAGGTGGTTTGTTTAAGTCAGGCACCCGGGGAGACACCTGTTGTCCGTGGGAGGAATATGGCCGTTGACATGCCAGGTGAAAATACCAAAAAAATCAGCTCTTCGGTGTGGAGGTATTTCACCAGAAATGCGGACAACAGGTGTCAAGCCGTGTGTTCCCTTTGTCAAGCTGTAATAAGTAGGGGTAAGGACGTTAACCACCTCGGAACATCCTCCCTTATACATCACCTGCAGCGCATTCATAATAAGTCAGTGACAAGTTCAAAAACTTTGGGTGACAGCGGAAGCAGTCCACTGACCAGTAAATCCCTTCCTCTTGTAACCAAGCTCACGCAAACCACCCCACCAACTCCCTCAGTGTCAATTTCCTCCTTCCCCAGGAATGCCAATAGTCCTGCAGGCCATGTCACTGGCAATTCTGACGAGTCCTCTCCTGCCTGGGATTCCTCCGATGCATCCTTGCGTGTAACGCCTACTGCTGCTGGCGCTGCTGTTGTTGCCGCTGGGAGTCGATGGTCATCCCAGAGGGGAAGTCGTAAGCCCACTTGTACTACTTCCAGTAAGCAATTGACTGTTCAACAGTCCTTTGCGAGGAAGATGAAATATCACAGCAGTCATCCTACTGCAAAGCGGATAACTGAGTCCTTGACAACTATGTTGGTGTTAGACGTGCGTCCGGTATCCGCCGTTAGTTCACAGGGAACTAGACAATTTATTGAGGCAGTGTGCCCCCGTTACCAAATACCATCTAGGTTCCACTTCTCTAGGCAGGCGATACCGAGAATGTACACGGACGTCAGAAAAAGACTCACCAGTGTCCTAAAAAATGCAGTTGTACCCAATGTCCACTTAACCACGGACATGTGGACAAGTGGAGCAGGGCAGGGTCAGGACTATATGACTGTGACAGCCCACTGGGTAGATGTATGGACTCCCGCCGCAAGAACAGCAGCGGCGGCACCAGTAGCAGCATCTCGCAAACGCCAACTCTTTCCTAGGCAGGCTACGCTTTGTATCACCGCTTTCCAGAATACGCACACAGCTGAAAACCTCTTACGGCAACTGAGGAAGATCATCGCGGAATGGCTTACCCCAATTGGACTCTCCTGTGGATTTGTGGCATCGGACAACGCCAGC
The DNA here is from genome assembly GCF_028390025.1 of Pseudophryne corroboree. NCBI lineage: Eukaryota > Metazoa > Chordata > Amphibia > Anura > Myobatrachidae > Pseudophryne > Pseudophryne corroboree. The sequence goes on along the minus strand of NW_026970325.1, from coordinate 127,662 downwards.
AATATTGTGTGTGCATTAAATATGGGCAAATTCCAGCACGTCCCATGTTTTGCACATACCTTGAATTTGGTGGTGCAGAATTTTTTAAAAAACGACAGGGGCGTGCAAGAGATGCTGTCGGTGGCCAGAAAAATTGCGGGACACTTTCGGTGTACAGGCACCACGTACAGAAGACTGGAGCACCACCAAAAACTACTGAACCTGCCCTGCCATCATCTGAAGCAAGAAGTGGTAACGAGGTGGAATTCAACCCTCTATATGCTTCAGAGGTTGGAGGAGCAGCAAAAGGCCATTCAAGCCTATACAATTGAGCACGATATAGTAGGTGGAATGCACCTGTCTCAAGTGCAGTGGAGAATGATTTCAACGTTGTGCAAGGTTCTGATGCCCTTTGAACTTGCCACACGTGAAGTCAGTTCAGACACTGCCAGCCTGAGTCAGGTCATTCCCCTCATCAGGCTTTTGCAGAAGAAGCTGGAGGCATTGAAGGAGGAGCTAAAAGGGAGCGATTCCGCTAGGCATGTGGGACTTGTGGATGCAGCCCTTAATTCGCTTAACAAGGATTCACGGGTGGTCAATCTGTTGAAATCAGAGCACTACATTTTGGCCACCGTGCTCGATCCTAGATTTAAAGCCTACCTTGGATCTCTCTTTCCGGCAGACACAGGTCTGCTGGGGTTGAAAGACCTGCTGGTGACAAAATTGTCAAGTCAAGCGGAACGCGACCTGTCAACATCTCCTCCTTCACATTCTCCCGCAACTGGGGGTGCGAGGAAAAGGCTCAGAATTCCGAGCCCACCCGCTGGCGGTGATGCAGGGCAGTCTGGAGCGACTGCTGATGCTGACATCTGGTCCGGACTGAAGGACCTGACAACGATTACGGACATGTCGTCTACTGTCACTGCATATGATTCTCTCAACATTGATAGAATGGTGGAGGATTATATGAGTGACCGCATCCAAGTAGGCACGTCACACAGTCCGTACTTATACTGGCAGGAAAAAGAGGCAATTTGGAGGCCCTTGCACAAACTGGCTTTATTCTACCTAAGTTGCCCTCCCACAAGTGTGTACTCCGAAAGAGTGTTTAGTGCCGCCGCTCACCTTGTCAGCAATCGGCGTACGAGGTTACATCCAGAAAATGTGGAGAAGATGATGTTCATTAAAATGAATTATAATCAATTCCTCCGCGGAGACATTGACCAGCAGCAATTGCCTCCACAAAGTACACAGGGAGCTGAGATGGTGGATTCCAGTGGGGACGAATTGATAATCTGTGAGGAGGGGGATGTACACGGTGATATATCGGAGGGTGAAGATGAGGTGGACATCTTGCCTCTGTAGAGCCAGTTTGTGCAAGGAGAGATTAATTGCTTCTTTTTTGGGGGGGGTCCAAACCAACCCGTCATATCAGTCACAGTCGTGTGGCAGACCCTGTCACTGAAATGATGGGTTGGTTAAAGTGTGCATGTCCTGTTTTGTTTATACAACATAAGGGTGGGTGGGAGGGCCCAAGGACAATTCCATCTTGCACCTCTTTTTTCTTTTCTTTTTCTTTGCATCATGTGCTGATTGGGGAGGGTTTTTTGGAAGGGACATCCTGCGTGACACTGCAGTGCCACTCCTAGATGGGCCCGGTGTTTGTGTCGGCCACTAGGGTCGCTAATCTTACTCACACAGCTACCTCATTGCGCCTCTTTTTTTCTTTGCGTCATGTGCTGTTTGGGGAGGGTTTTTTGGAAGGGCCATCCTGCGTGACACTGCAGTGCCACTCCTAGATGGGCCCGGTGTTTGTGTCGGCAACTAGGGTCGCTGATCTTACTCACACAGCTACCTCATTGCGCCTCTTTTTTTCTTTGCGTCATGTGCTGTTTGGGGAGGGTTTTTTGGAAGGGACATCCTGCGTGACACTGCAGTGCCACTCCTAGATGGGCCCGGTGTTTGTGTCGGCCACTAGGGTCGCTTATCTTACTCACACAGCGACCTCGGTGCAAATTTTAGGACTAAAAATAATATTGTGAGGTGTGAGGTATTCAGAATAGACTGAAAATGAGTGTAAATTATGGTTTTTGAGGTTAATAATACTTTGGGATCAAAATGACCCCCAAATTCTATGATTTAAGCTGTTTTTTAGTGTTTTTGGAAAAAAACACCCGAATCCAAAACACACCCGAATCCGACAAAAAAAATTCGGTGAGGTTTTGCCAAAACGCGTTCGAACCCAAAACACGGCCGCGGAACCGAACCCAAAACCAAAACACAAAACCCGAAAAATTTCAGGCGCTCATCTCTAGTGTGTGTGTGATATACACACAGACACACATACTGTATTTCTTTATATAATGGACACCTCAGTTTCTATTCATTCATGTCCTGCCCCCTACTCTGTCACTTTCCCTGTCACCCCTGCCTCAGATACCCACTATCTCCCAGTCACCGCTGCCTCAGTCAACCACTATATCTGCGATCCCTGCCTCAGTCACCCACTATACCAGTCACCCCTGCTTTAGTCACCCACTGTCACCCTATCACCCCTGCTTCAGTCACCCACTATCCCTGTCAACCCTGCCTCAGTCACCCACTATCTCCCAGTCACCCCTGCCTCAGTCAGCCACTATCCCTGTCACCCCTGCCTCAGTCTCTTACTGTCCCTGTCACCCCTGCCACAGTCATCCACTATCTCCCTATCACCCCTGCCTTAGTCATTTATTATACCTGTCACCCACTTTCTTCCCATACTTACCCAACCCCTTCCTATCACCCCTCCCTCAGTAACCCACTATCTCCCTGTCACCCACTATCTCCCAGTCACCCCGGCCTCAGTCACCCACTATCTCCCACTCATACATGCTTCAGTCACCCACTATCTCCCAGTCATCCCTGCCTCAGTCACCTACTGACACCAGTGCAGACATTTCTGCTGCGGCCTCTCCACTCTCCAGCGTGAACGTCCTGACGACTGAGGAAATCCGCTTCCTAGTTGAGGACTCCGGGAATGAACACTGCCGATATTGCTGTCAGATGACTTTCTACCTAACGGAGGATTTTTGATACTTCCAGCTTTGCCATGCAGTTTCGAGTGCCGCCTTGATGATTTGTGTACACTACCGTGGTGGCGTTGTCAGATTGTACTTGAACAGGCCTGTTCTGTACTAGAGGCAGGGCCAGTGTCAATTAATTGAACACTGCCTGCAATTCCAGAATGTATATCAGGAGGAGAGATTCCTCCCTGGTCCACCGACCCTGGAGAAAGTGTTGCTCCAACACCATGGCCCAGCCCAAAAGACTGGCATCCATTGTCAGGAGGACACAGTTGGAGATCCAGAAGGGATGGCCCCTGCTCAACTGTTGGTCCTGTAGCCACCAGCTCAGTGTCAGACGAACCTCCGGAGTCAAGGAGATCATTTGAGACATCATCCGATGAGGCAGGCCGTCCCACTTGGAGAGGATTAACCTCTGCAGAGGGCGGTAATGAAATTGAGCGTACTCTACCATATCGAAAGCCGACACCATGAGGTCTAGTACTTGCATCGCTGTGTGTATCAACACTCTTGGGCGAGAGAGGACGATACTGTCCTGAATTTTCAGGACTTTCTCTGGAGACAGAAACAATTGTTGGCTGTGTGTGTCCAGCAGTGCCCCTAGGTGCACAATGTTCCGAGCAGGGACCAGCGAGGACTTTTTTCAGTTGATGAGCCACCCGTGGACTTTTAGGAATTGGACCGCCAGTTCCAGATAACTGTGGAGAACCTCTTGGGAGTTCACCAGGATCAGCAAGTCGTCCAGATTCGGCAGGATCCTGATTCTCTGATGGTGAAGGGTCGTCATCACGGCCATGACCTTGGTGAATATCCGAGGTGCCGTGGCCAAACCAGAAGGCAGGACTTGAAATCCAAAAACAAACCAGGCACAACACTGCTTAGCTTCCATCATCAGATGAGATTGGACCAGTGGCGTAACTACTGCCCCCGCAGTCCTCGCGGTGGCGCCACTGATTTACAGCAGACTGACATGCGGACGAGCGTCCGCATGTCAGTCTGCAGTCTCCTTCCCTCCGCCGCTTTTTGGAGGGACACGGAGGGCACACAGCGCGCCTCCCTGTGTCCCTCCTGCTGCATCATCTCCGGCGGCCGCGGGACTAATAGGGGGAAGTGCCGTCCGTGAGCTCTAATTGGCTCACGAACCGGCACTTCCCCCTATTAGACCCGCGGCCGCCGGAGATGATGCAGCAGGAGGGACACAGGAGAGACGAGCTGTGCCCTCCGTGTCCCTCCAAAAAGCGACGGCGGGGGGGGGGGTAAATATCTGGCACAGGGGGCATATATGGCACGGGGGGGGGAGGGAGGAATATCTGGCACTGGGGCATTTCTGGCACTGGGGGGAATATCTGGCACTGGGGGCATATCTGGCACTGGGGGGGATATCTGGCACTGGGGCATATATGGCACTGGGGGGAATATCTGGCACTGGGGGCATATATGGCACTGGGGGGGTATCTGGCACTGGGGGCATATATGGCACGGGGGGCATATATGGCACTGGGGGGAATATCTGGCACTGGGGGCATATATGGCACTGGGGGGGAATATCTGGCACTGGGGGCATATGTGTACCTGGCACATGGGGGGGACGACTATATTTGGCACTGGGGCATGTAAGTACCTGGCACCGTGGGGGAATATCTGGCACTGGGGACATATGTGGCACTGGGAGCACAGCCCTAGCAACAAGGACTACCTCCTAGCAACGAGCATGACACCCAGTGCATGAAACATCTGGCAACGAGCATGACACCCAGTGCATGAAACACCTGGCAACGAGCATGACACCCAGTGCATGAAACCCCTGGCAACGAGCATGACACCCTGAGCATGAAAACCCCTGGCACCGTGCATGGAACCAAGAGCATGAAACCCCTGGCAACGAGCATGACACCCAGTGCATGAAACCCCTGACAACGAGCAGGTAATTGAAAAGTAATTAGAAGCCTTACTGTAGGACTTAATGTGTAATGGGCATTACGGTGTGTGGCATAATGTATCACGGACATTGCGGTGTGTGTCATAATGTGTCGCAGGCATTACGGTGTATGGTATACTATATCGCGGGCATTGTGATATGTGGTATAATGTCTCAGGGTCATTGCAGTGTGTGGCATAATGTATCACGGACATTGCGGTGTGTGTCATAATGTGTCAGGCATTACGGTGTGTGGTATACTATATCACGGGCATTGTGGTATGTGGTATAATGTCTCAGGGTCATTGCAGTGTGGCATAATACATAACGGGCATTGCGATGTGTGGCATAGGGTATAACGGGCAGGGCATTGCGGTATGTGTCACAGGCATTACGGTGTATGGTATACTATATCACGGGCATTGTGGTATAATGTCTCAAGGTCATTGCAGTGTGTGGCATAATGTGTCACAGGCATTGTATGTGCTATAATGTATCGGGCATTGCAGTGTGTGGCATAATGTATCACGGACATTGCGGTGTGTGTCATAATGTGTCACAGACATTGTATGTGCTATAATGTATCAGGGGCATTGCAGTGTGTAGCATAATGTATAACGGGCATTGCGATTCCTGTCATAATGTGTCACAGGCATTACGGTGTGTGGCATAATGTGTCACAGACATTACGGTGTGTGGCATAATGTGTCGGGGGCATTACAGTGTGTGCATATTGTGTCGTGCATTATTGTGTGCGGCATAATGTCTAAGGGCCATTGCAGTATGAGGCATAATGTATACTGGGCATTACTATAAGGAGGAAAAATGACAAATAATGTAAGGGGCATGAATCAGGATTATTTTTCTTTCCTGTGGTGGCCAACGTATGGGCGTGCAGGTTGCAAAACTGGGGTATAAGGTAGTCTTTTCCTGCAATGCCACGCCCCTTTATGCAAAACCACGCCCACTCCAACAAAACCATGCCCCTTTTTTGACGCGCGCGCCTTAGGCGCGCGCATATTTATCCCTTTCTTGCTCCCAATTATGGAGCATGAAGGGGGGGGGGGGGGGGGCGCCGAAGAATTTTTTGGCTTGGGGGAGAAAAATTTCTAGTTACGCCACTGGATTGGACATATCCAGTGTGATGCGGCTGTAGATGATTTTTGCTGTTTCTAACTTCTACATCAATGAATAAGTTTCAAAATAGAATGCATCAAGAGAACGGTGTTGGTAGTATAAAACTACCTACAGCACCTGGTATTCCCAGGTGGTCTCACATCCAAGAACAAACCAGGCCTAAGATCAGGTGATATTGGGCATATACAGTGTGGTGTGGCTGTAGATGAGCTTAGTGGTTTCTGTTAGAGTTCTTCTACTTCTAACTACTCGTACATAAATGAATAAGCGGACGATTTATTAAACCTGGTGAAATGATAATTTGCATGGTGATAAAGTACCAGCCAATCAGCTCCTAATTGCCATGTCACAGGCTGGGTTTGAAAAATGACAGTTAGGAGCTGACTGGCTGGTACTTTATCACCTTGCACTTTATCAGTTCACCAGGCTTAATAGATCTGCCCCAATGTTTCAAAATGGAATGCATCAAGAGAACGGTGTTGCTATTGTAAAAATACACACAGCTCCTGGTATTTCCTGGTGGTCTCCCATCCAAGTACTAAAACCAGGACCAACACTGCTCAGCTTCCATGATCAGGAGAGATTGGGCAAATCCAGTGTGCTGTGGCTGTAGATGAGCTCGTGGTTTCTGTTAGAGCTCTTCTACTTCTAACTTCTGGTACATAAAAGAATATGTGTAAAAATTAAATGTACAGTACCAAGAAAAGGGTGTTGGTAGTTTAAAAACACCTAAAGAATCTGATAATACATGGATGGGAGACTGCTTGGTAGTAACAAAGTCCAATACTGCTTTGCTTCAAAGATCAAATGAGATTGGGCATATCCAGTGTGGTGTGGCTTTAGATAAGCTTTGTGGTTTCTGTTAGAGCTCTTCTACTTCTAACTACTGGTACATTAATGAATATGTATAAGGTTGTAGTTTATCCAATATCCCTTTACTACCTTACCTCCCACCCCCTCCCCTCCCCTCCCCTCCTTATAGCTTCCTTTGTTCTCTCCTCCTCGTGTGTGCGTTATTTGTTTTCTCATACGTCCTAGAGGATGCTGGGATCACATTAAGAACCATGGGGTATAGACGGGATCCGCAGGAGACATGGGCACTTTAAGACTTTCAAAGGGTGTGAACTGTCTCCTCCCTCTATGCCCCTCCTCCAGACTCCAGTTTTAGAATTGTGCCCAGTGAGACTGGATGCACTACAGGGGAGCTCTACTGAGTTTCTCTGAAAAGACTTATGTTAGTTTTTCTTATTTTCAGGGAGGCTGCTGGCAACAGTCTCCCTGCTTCGTGGAACTTAGGGGAGAGAAGTATGACCAACTTCTAGTGAGTTCAATGGCTCTGCTTCTGGCTGACAGGACACCATTAGCTCCTGAGGGTGCTGATCGCTGGGTACGCCTAGATGCCCACTCCCGTAGCCTGCCATCACCCCCTTACAGAGCCAGAAGTCAGAAGACAGGCGAGTAGCAGAAGAACAGAAGACTTCTTCTCCAGTGACGGCATTCTGAGGTACCACGCAGCGAGCGGAATGCTGTGCGCCATGCTTCCACACAAACACAGGCACTGCAGGGTGCAGGGCATGTGGGTGGGTGGGGGGGGGGGGGGCACCCTGGGCAGCATAAATTCCTCACAAAAGGCTGGCAAAAGTGGACATTAGTGCCTGGGCACTGTCCTTACCCCGCCAGCGTAATTAATTATTTGTTTCTGAGCGGGACAGAAGCGTGCCATTACAGCGGCGGGGCTTCTTCCTCACCTCACCAGCACATCTATAGAGCGTTACAAGTCTATCACTATAGAGTTTATTATTTCCCAGACTGTGTACTTTTGGTGCTGGGTTGTGAGCTGAAAAATCCTCTCTGTCCCTCTGACAGATTTACTGTAGGTCTATCCCCCATAAGCCGATGTGTCTGTGGGTACTTGGTACATGTGTGTCAACATGTCGGTGGCTGAATGTTTTTCCCAAGAGGAAACTATATTAGGAATGCAGACATATGATGGTGGCCCTGTTGGCACCACCAATAACTGACTGGGTGAAAGTTTCAATAATATCAGAGTGAGGTTGGATAAATCTGTGTCCCAGACACAGACGTAGAGAATAGATGTGATGATCATGGCTATGCTTCTTTTCCCTCAGGCCCGCAAAAATGTTACTACACACTGATACTGACTCGGATACTGATTCCTATGTCGACCATAATATTTCCTGATTAGATCCAATATTGGCAAGGAGCATTCAGTACATGATTGTGGATATTAAGGACATATTAACATCACTGAGGACCCTGCTGTTCCTTACAAAGGGGTCTATATGTATGTATATATAGATATATAATGAAAGCTGATGTAACGTTCCTCCATCTCTGTTTGAGAAAGTCTGGGCCAGCTCGACAAGATGGTTTCAAATCCCCAAAAGGTTTCCGATTGTTTATTCATTTCCTGCTGCGGACAGAATAAAGTGGGAGTCACCCCCTGTTCTGCACGGGGCCCTGTCACAAATCCAGCGGATCATATGCAGGAAGCTACATTATTTCTAGTTATGTAACCACGGGTACATTACTTAGACCTGCCATTACATGCGCATGGGTGAGTAGTAGTATTCAAGAATTGGTCGAATACCTTGTCTTCCGATATAGATATCTTGGAGAGATAGGATACTCCTTACGTTGGATCATATCAAGGACACTGCAGCATACTTACGACTGCAAGGGATATAGGACTCTTGAGTTCACGGGCCAATTTCATGGCAGTCTCGGATAGGAGGGCATTGTGGATTCACCAAGGAAATGCTGATGCTGACTCCAAGAAGAAAGGGAGTCTCTTCCCTATGAAGGTGAAGCCTTGTTTGGCAACGGCCTAGTTAATTTGATCTCGGCAGCTCCCGCAGGTAAGTCAACCTTCTTGCCCTATGTTCCCTCTCAACGGATGAAGACCCATCATTGTCTAACGCAGTCATTTTGTCGCAATAGATATGCAAGAAGTTAAGATTCCCCTTTCTTTGCAGGTAGAGGAAGGAGAAGAGGGAAGAGGTCTGTAGCCTCTTCAAGATTGCAGGAGCAGAGATCGTCCTCTGCTTCTGCCAAATCCACTGCATGACGCTGGGGCTCTCTTGCAGGAGCCCACACCAGTGGGGGCACGTCTAAAACACTTCAGTCAGTTCTGGATTAATTTGGACATGGACTCGTGGGTTTTGCAAATAGTGTCACAAGGGTACAAACTGGGGTTTCAAGACGTTCCCCCTCACCGATTGTTCAAATCGGCCTTAGTCAGCAGGGAGAAGGTTTTTATTCAAGCCTCTTCGTGCTCCCGAAGCCGGACGGCTCAGTCAGACCAATCTGAAATCTGAAATCCCTCAATTTCTACCTAAAGAAATTAAATTTCAAGATGGAATCTCTCAGGGTAGGGATCTCCAGTCCGGAGGAAGGAGATTTCATGGTTTTGGTAGACATAAGGATGCCTAATTACATGTTCCCGTTTAGCCACTGCATCAAGCTACCTGAGGTTTGCAATTCAGGATTGTCATTACCAATTTCAGACGTTGCCGTTTGGTCTGTCCACGGCTCCGAGGATTTTCACCAGGGTGATGGTGGAAATGATGGTTCTCCTTCGCAAGCAAGGAGTCACAATTATGCCGTACTTGGATGATCTCCTGATAAAGGCGAGATCCAGGGACCAGTTGGTGCAAAACATCTACTCTCCCTGACAGTTCTTCAACAACATGGTTGGCTCCTAAACTTGCCAAAATCGCAGTTGGTCCCAATGACGCGGTTGTTGTTTCTGGGAGTCATACTGGACACAGAAGAGGCTTTCTTCCAGTGGAAAGGCTATGGAGTTCCAGAGTCTGGTCAAACAAATTCTGAAACCAGCAAGAGTGTTAATCCATCAATGCATTCTGTTGCTGGGGAAGATGGTTGCGGCCTACGAGGCCATTCAGTTTTGCAGGTTCCATGCCAGAGTGTTCCAGTGGGACCTGTTGGACAAGTGGTCCGGATCCCACCTACACATGCACCGGAGGATAATCCTGTCTTCCAAGACCAGAATCTTACTCCATTGGTGGCTGCACAGTTCTCACCTCCTAGAGGGGCGATGGTTCGGGATCCAGGACTGGATCCTAGGGACCATGGATGCAACCCTCCGAGGCTGGGGAGCAGTCACACAGGGGGAAAACATCCAAGGAAGATGGTCTAGTCAGGAAAGTTTTCTCCACATAAATGTTCTGGAGTTAAGGGCCATTTAATAACTGCAGACACAGTACGCACTGGGACGGGTGCCCAGCATCCTCTACGGACTAAGAGAAAAGGATTTACCGGTAGGTATTAAAATCCTATTTTCTCTAACGTCCTAGAGGATGCTGGGGACTCCGTAAGGACCATGGGGATAGATAGGCTCCGCAGGAGACATGGGTACTTTAAGAAAGACTTTAGTTCTGGGTGTGCACTGGCTCCTCCCTCTATGCCCCTCCTCCAGACCTCAGTTTGATACTGTGCCCAGTGGAGACTGGGTGCTTTTCAGGAGCTCTCCTGAGCTTTCTGACAGAAAGTATTTTGTTAGGTTTTTAATTTTCAGAGAGCACTGCTGGCAACAGACTCCCTCATCGAGGGACTGAGGGGAGAGAAGCAGCCCTACTCTCTGAGTTGCAAGGTCCTGCTTCTTAGGCTACTGGACACCATTAGCTCCAGAGGGATTGGTATGCAGGATCTCACCCTCGCCGTCCGTCCCAGAGCCGCGCCTCCGTCCCCCTTGCAGAGCCGGAAGATAGAAGCCGGGTGAGTATGAGAAGAAAAGAAGACTTCAGAGGCGGCAGAAGACTTCATGATCTTCACTGAAGTAACGCACAGCACTGCAGCTGTGCGCCATTGCTCCCATACACCTCACACACTCCGGTCACTGTAAGGGTGCAGGGCGCAGGGGGGGGGGGGGGGGGGGGGGCACCCTGGGCAGCAATATAAACCTCTTTTTGGCAAAAATATAACACATATACAGCGGGGCACTGTATATATGTATGAGCCCCCGCCAATTTTACAGTTTAAGCGGGACAGAAGCCTGCCGCCGAGGGTGCGGGGCTTCTCCCTCAGCACTCACCAGCGCCATTTTTTCTTCACAGCACCGCTGAGAGGAAGCTCCCCGGACTCTCCCCTGCTTATACCACGGTAGACAAGAGAGTTGAAAAGTGGGGGGGGGGGCACATAATTTGGCGCAAATTACATACAGCAGTACTACTGGGCAAACATTAAGTTACTGTGTATTCCTGGGTTATATAGCGCTGGGGTGTGTGCTGGCATACTCTCTCTCTGTCTCTCCAAAGGGCCTTGTGGGGAAACTGTCTTCAGAAAAAGCATTCCCTGTGTGTGTGGTGTGTCGGTACACGTGTGTCGACATGTCTGAGGAAGAAGGCTATATTAGAGAGGAGCAGGAGCAAATGAATGTGGTGTCTCCGCCGACAGCTGATTGGATGGATATGTGGAATGTTTTAAATGCTAGTGTAAACTCATTGCACAAAAGATTAGACAAGGCTGACGCTTTGGGACAGTCAGGGTCTCAACCCATGCCTGATCCTATGTTGCAGGGACTGTCAGGGTCTCATAAGCGCCCACTATCCCAGATTGTTGACACAGATACAGACACAGATTCTGACTCCAGTGTCGATTACGATGATGCAAAGTTACAGCCAAAATTGGCAAAATCCATTCGATATATGATTATGGCAATAAAAGATGTTTTGCACATCAGAGAGGAACCCCCTGTCCCTGACAAGAGGGTACATATGTACAAGGTGAAAAAGCCTGAGGTAACCTTTGAGGGGGTCACACGAGCTGAACGAGTTATGTGAAAAAGCTTGGGAATCTCCAGATAAAAGACTGCAGATTTCCAAAAGGATTCTTATGGCGTATCCTTTCCCATCAATGGATAGGTTACGATGGGAATCCTCCCCTAGGGTGGACAAAGCATTAACACGCTTATCCAAGAAGGTAGCCCTCCCGTCCCAGTATACGGCTACCCTCAAAGAGTCTGCTGACCGCAAACAGGAGATTACCCTGAAGTCCATTTATACACATTCAGGTACCTTACTCAGACCGGCAATTGCGTCGGCCTGGGTGTGTAGTGCTGTAGCGGCATGGACGGATACCTTATCTGAGGGGATGGATACCCTAGATAAGGATACTATTTTATTGACCCTGGGGCATATAAGAGATGCTGTCCTATATATGTGTGTATGCAAACTACAGGTGGTGCTGCAGGGCTCACACCCTTTTACTTGTCTTGTAGAGCAACTCTGGAGCTGTTTCTGGGTCCAGCTGCTGCAAGAAATCAGCTTGAATGCTTCAGGGGCTGGGGCATGGCCAACATGAGCCCACACTGATGGGGGGTGGGGGTGTATAAAGCGATTTAGGGGTCATCCAAGCGCAACCCCACAAAGGCCACCATGCCCTGCGTGACCCTTTTCTCTTTTCATATGCAGACGAGGGTTGCAGCCAACTATGCCCACTGCTTGGATGACATCACTATATGCAAATCCATCTGCTGCAGGCCTTCCCCCAGGAATGCTTGCAGTAGTTGTTGCATTTGGTTTGTTGTTTGGGGGTGCTTCAGTATTAGGCAGCCTTCTGCCCTCCCACATTCGTCTGAAAATGTGTTCTCCCTGCAGTTGTTGTTCCCAGATGAGAGTTCCCTTGTGCTTCCTCAGTTGAATCTCCTTAACTTGACAGGGGTGTGCCCGAGCAGCCGCCCTCCACAGCCCTATCCCAACACATACTTATCTTGCATATGAGATCTCTTGATCATGAAGATAGTTCTCACAGGGTGAGGTTCATCCATTACATTTTAAAGTAGGAAGGTACAAATTACATATTCAAATTACATATATGTGCTGGATTCAAATGTTTTCCCCCTTTCCTTTCTCAATTGTGCCCATCAGCAGCTATTCTAATGTTGCTGCCAATGGGTGTGACGCATTCATTTCTTCTGTGGGGTACACTGGACTCCACAAGGATTCACATTGTATATGTACACCAGAGTAGGATCTTGATCTGAGGCACCAACAGGCTCAAAGCTTTTGACTGTTCCCAAGATGCTCAGCGCCCCCTCCTCTATAACCTCGCTTCCATGAACAGGGAGCTCAGTTTGTAGTTGGTGCCTTCAGTAGCAGGCCACTTAACAGGGGGCTGCCTCAGGCAGCCTATTCTTAGCTATTAATTTTGGCATGAAAAGAAGAACTTTTTTTATAAGAATCTACAAGGGCTGCAGCAGGCTAGGTCTAATAGACCTCTTTACTGCAGCTCCATCACTCCCAGTGGCGCAGTATACTCCCGTGCCCCGGTTGCTGGGTCACTGCAGCGGAGGCTCCGGTTTCTTCCTAAGGTCAGTCACACACACACCGCCCTCCGGGATCACGAGGCCGCTGATGGGGGCGGGCCGTGTGCGCACTGGCGTGGACACTGATTACTGGGCAGCCGCTCCACTAGCCACCAGGGACAGTTAAGGAGCACAGCTCTGGGGTTTTTTCTCCTATATTAACCCCATTTTGTACTACCCGCAGTGCATTGTGATAGGTAATGGGGCCTGATTCAGGTTGGATCGCAATCCAACTGCAAAAACTGCTAAGAGCATACGCATCCGCCTGCATTTTCTGCGGCACCCCGCAGATAATGCGATCACCTCTGACTGTGAATCAGTGAAGGGGGGGGGGGGAGGGGGGTCAACAACACTCCATTTCCAAGTCGGAGATGGAGCGGTGCGGGGGCACGGTTTCAAAATGGGGTCGGCAACGGAGAAACAGGAGGCGTGGTCAGAGCAGCTGCATGACATCACATGGGCCGGACTCTGCCAGTGGAGCCCCAGCGTCATGAGGTAGATTTTGTAGAGGCCGGGGAGGACTTCTGTTCCTGGGAACTAGCTGTGTTGTGCAGCTTTATTCCTCTGCCCCTACCTCTGGCAAGAAAGGACGCACCTCGCACTTTCTTGTTTCTTTGTGACCGAAAGGACTGCATTTGATAATGCGGAGCTTTCTTATGCTGTGAGGGAACATAAGGTAAAAAATTTGATTTTCCAACTGTAGCTGTGCGTGTTAATGCTTTGTCCATCCTACGGGAGGATTTCCATCGTAACCTATCCGTTGATGGAAAAGGATACGCCATAAGAATCCTTTTGGAAATCTGCAGTCTTTTATCTGGAGATTCCCAAGCTTTTTCACATAACTCGTTCAGCTCGTGTGACCCCCTCAAAGGTTACCTCAGGCTTCTTTCCCTTGTACATATGTACCCTCTTGTCAGGGACAGGGGGTTCCTCTGTGATGTGCAAAACATCTTTTATTGCCATAATCATATATCGAATGGATTTTGCCAATTTTGCCTGTAACTTTGCATCATCGTAATCGACACTGGAGTCAGAATCCGTGTCGGTATCTGTGTCAACAATCTGGGATAGTGGGCGCTTATGAGACCCTGACAGTCCCTGCAACATAGGATCAGGCATGGGTTGAGTCCCTGACTGTCCCAAAGCTTCAGCCTTGTCTAATCTTTTGTACAATGAGTTTACACTAGCATTTAAAACATTCCACATATCCATCCAATCAGGTGTCAGCGGAGACACCACATTCATTTGCTCCCGCTCCTCTCTAATATAGCCTTCTTCCTCAGACATGTCGACACACGTGTACCGACACACCACACACACAGGGAATACTTTTTCTGAAGACAGTTTCCCCACAAGGCCCTTTGGAGAGACAGAGAGAGAGTATGCCAGCACACTCACCAGCGCTATATAACCCAGGAATAACACAGTAACTTAATGTTTGTCCAGTAGCGCTGCTGTATGTAATTTGCGCCGAATTATGTTCCCCCCCCCTCTCTTTTCAACCCTCTTCTCTACCGTGGTATAAGCAGGGGAGAGTCCGGGGAGCTTCCTCTCAGCGGTGCTGTTGAGAAAAAATGGCGCTGGTGAGTGCTGAGGGAGAAGCCCCGCCCCCTCGGCGGCGGACTTCTGTCCCGCTTAAACTGTAAAATTGGTGGGGGCTCATACATATATACAGTGCCCAGCTGTATATATGTTATATTTTTGCCAAAAAGAGGTTTATATTGCTGCCCAGGGTGCCCCCCCTGCGCCCTGCACCCTTACAGTGACCGGAGTATGTGAGGTGTATGGGATCAATGGCGCACAGCTGCAGTGCTGTGCGCTACCTCAGTGAAGATCATGAAGTCCTCTGCCGCCTCTGAAGTCTTCTTTTCTTCTCATACTCACCCGGCTTCTATCTTCCGGCTCTGCGAGGGGGACGGACGGCGAGGGTGAGATCCTGCGTACCAATCCCTTTGGAGCTAATCCCTTTGGAGCTAATGGTGTACAGTAGCTTAAGAAGCAGGACCTTGCAACTCGGAGAGTAGGGCTGCTTCTCTCCCCTCAGTCCCTCGATGCAGGGAGTCTGTTGCCAGCAGTGCTCCCTGAAAATTAAAAACCTAACAAAATACTTTCTGTCAGAAAGCTCAGGAGAGCTCCTGAAAAGCACCCAGTCTCCACTGGGCACAGTATCAAACTGAGGTATGGAGGAGGGGCATAGAGGGAGAAGCCAGTGCACACCCAGAACTAAAGTCTTTCTTAAAGTGCCCATGTCTCCTGCGGAGCCCGTCTATCCCCATGGTCCTTACGGAGTCCCCAGCATCCTCTAGGACGTTAGAGAAAATAGGATTTTAATACCTACCGGTAAATCCTTTTCTCTTAGTCCGTAGAGGATGCTGGGCACCCGTCCCAGTGCGTACTGTGTCTGCAGTTATTAAATGGCCCTTAACTCCAGAACATTTATGTGGAGACAACTTTCCCGACTTGACCATCTTCCTTGGACGTTTTCCCCCTGTGTGACTGCTCCCCAGCCTCGGAGGGTTGCATCCATGGTCCCTAGGATCCAGTCCTGGATCCCGAACCTTCGCCCCTCTAGGAGGTGAGAACTGAGTGTGCAGCCACCAATGGAGTGAGATTCTGGTCTTGGAAGACAGGATTATCCTCCGGTGCGTGTGTAGGTGGGATCCGGACCACTTGTCCAACAGGTCCCACTGGAACACTCTGGCATGGAACCTGCCAAACTGAATGGGCTCGTAGGCCGCAACCATCTTCCCCAGCAACCAAATGCATTGATGGATTAACACTCTTGCTGGTTTCAGAATTTGTTTGACCAGACTCTGGATCTCCAGAGCCTTTCCACTGGAAGAAAACCTCTTCTGTGTCCAGTATCACTCCCAAAAACAACAACCGCGTCATTGGGACCAACTGCGATTTTGGCAAGTTTAGGAGCCAACCATGTTGTTGAAGAACTGTCAGGGAGAGTGCAATGTTTTGCACTAACTGGTCCCTGGATCTCGCCTTTATCAAGAGATCATCCAAGTACGGGATAATTGTTACTCCTTGCTTGCGATCACCCTGGTGAAAATCCTCAGAGCCGTGGACAGACCAAACGGCAATGTCTGAAATTGGTAATGACAATACTGAATTGCAAACCTCAGGTAGCTTGATGCAGAGGCTAAATGGGAACATGTAAGTAGGCATCCTTTATGTCTACTAAAACCATGAAATCTCCTTCCTCCGGACTGGAGATCACTGCACTGAGAGATTCCATCTTGAAATTGAATTTCCTTAGGTAGAAATTGAGGGATTTCAGATTTCAGATTGGTCTGACTGAGCCGTCCGGCTTAGGGACCACGAAGAGGCTTGAATAAAAACCTTCTCCCTGCTGACTAAGGCCGATTTGAACAATCGTTGAGGGGGAACATCTTGAAACCCCAGTTTGTACCCTTGGGACACTATTTGTAAAACACACGAGTCCATGTCCGAATGAATCCAGAACTGACTGAAGAGTTTTAGACGTGCCCCCACTGGTGCGGGCTCCTGCAAGAGAGCCCCAGCGTCATGCAGTGGATTTGGCAGAAGCAGAGGATGATCTCTGCTCCTGCGATCTTGAAGAGGTTGCAGACCTCTTCTCTCTTCTCCCTCCTCTACCTGCAAAGAAAGGGGAATCTTAACTTCTTGCATATCTATTGGGCCGAAATGACTGCATCAGATAATGATGCGTCTTCATCCGTTGGGAGGGAACATAGGGCAAGAAGGTTGACTTACCTGCGGGAGCTGCCGAGATCAAATTAACTAGGCAGTCACCAAACAAGGCTTCACCTTCATAGGGAAGAGACTCCCTTTCTTCTTGGAGTCAGCATCAGCATTCTCCTGGTGAATCCACAATGCCCTCCTATCCGAGACTGCCATGAAATTGGCCCGTGAACTCAAGAGTCCTATATCCCTTGCAGTCTCACGTAAGTATGCTGCAGTGTCCTTGATATGATACAACGTAAGGAGTATCCCATCTCTCCAGGGTATCTATATCGGATGACAAGGTATTCGACCAATTCTTGAATACTACTACTCACCCATGCACATGTAATGGCAGGTCTAAGTAATGTACCCGTGGTTACATAACTAGAAATAATGTAGCTTCCTGCATACGATCCGCTGGATTTGTTAGAGGGCCCCGTGCAGAACAGGGGGTGACTCCCACTTTATTCTGTCCGCGGCGGGAAATGAATAAACAACCAGAATCCTTTTGGGGATTTGAAACCATCTTGTCGAGCTGGCCCAGACTTTCTCAAACAGAGATGGAGGAACGTTACATCAGCTTTCATTATATATCTATATATACATACATATAGACCCCTTTGTCAGTAACAGCAGGGTCTTCAGTGATTTTAATATGTCCTTAATATCCACAATCATGTACTGAATGCTCCTTGCCAATATTGGATCTAATCAGGAAACATTATGGTCGACATAGGAATCAGTATCCGTGTCAGTATCAGTGTGTAGTAACTGGGCAAAATAACATTTTTGCGACCCCGCGGGGCCTGAGGGAAAAGAAACATAGCCATGAACATCACATCTATTCTCTACGTCTGTGTCTGGGACACAGATTTATCCAACCTTACTCTGATATTACTGAAACATTTACCCAGTCAGTTATTGGTGGTGCCAACAGGGCCACCATCATATGTCTGCATTCCTAATATAGTTTCCTCTTGGGAAAAACATTCAGCCACTGACATGTTGACACACATGTACCAAGTACCCACAGACACACCGGCTTATGGGGGACAGACCGTCAGTAAATCTGTCAGAGGGACACAGCACGAGTGGAGAGGCCGCAGCAGAAATGTCTGCACTGGTGTCAGTAGGTGACTGAGGCAGGGATGACTGGGAGATAGTGGGTGACTGAAGCATGTATGAGTGGGAGATAGTGGGTGACTGAGGCCGGGGTGACTGGGAGATAGTGAGTGACAGGGAGATAGTGGGTTACTGAGGGAGGCGTGATAGGAAGGGGTTGGGTAAGTATGGGAAGAAAGTGGGTGACAGGGATAATAAATGACTAAGGCAGGGGTGATAGGGAGATAGTGGATGACTGTGGCAGGGGTGACAGGGACAGTAAGAGACTGAGGCAGGGGTGACAGGGATAGTGGCTGACTGAGGCAGGGGTGACTGGGAGATAGTGGGTGACTGAGGCAGGGTTGACAGGGATAGTGGGTGACTGAAGCAGGGGTGATAGGGTGACAGTGGGTGACTCAAGCAGGGGTGACTGGTATAGTGGGTGACTGAGGCAGGGATCGCAGGTATAGTGGTTGACTGAGGCAGCGGTGACTGGGAGATAGTGGGTAACTGAGGCAGGGGTGACAGGGAAAGTGTGTGACTCAGGCAGGGGTGATAGGGAGATAGTGGGCAGCATATCTCTGCGTCACTGCAGCAGCACATTCCTGCTTCAATGACAGCAGCACATCCCTGCCTCACTTATAGCAGCACATCCCTGCCTCGCTGACAGCAGCACATCCCTGCCTCGCTGACAGCAGCACATCCCTGCCTCGCTGACAGCAGCACATCCCTGCTTCGCTGACAGCAGCACATCCCTGCTTCGCTGACAGCAGCACATCCCTGCCTCGCTGACAGCAGCACATCCCTGCCTCGCTGACAGCAGCACAGCACTGCTTCGCTGACAGCAGCACATCACTGCTTCACTACCAGCAGCACATCCCTGCCTCACTGGCAGCAGCACATCCCTGCCTTACTGACAGCTGTATATAGGGCCTAATTCAGACCTGATCCCTGCTGTGCATATTCACACAACAGGAGATCAGGTCTGAAGTGCGTGTGTGCTGGTGCCGCAGTGCACCGGCACATGCCAGAGATGCGATCAGCATCTCTGCCCAGTGAGCGCCTCTGCCTGATTGACAGGCAGAGGCGGTCACTGGGCAGGAGGAGTCGGGCCAGCGGCGTTGTGCCGCCATTTTGGGGGCACAGTCAGGACAACGCAGACATGACCGGACCGTATGGGGGCGGGCCGTGACGGCTGCGTGACCCGGACAGCAACGGGCCTTATTTACTAAAATCTCAGATAAATTTTATGGCATTTATGTGCAGTCTAGTTTGCACAGTTGATAGAGTGTTGATCTTGCACTATCAATGTAAGCCTCACATAGGTTTGATACACATGTAAGTTTGTTTTTATTTTACTACATTGTGGTTTGTGGCTCTATACCATGTAATGCATGTCTTTTAACAGTAGTCAAGTCTTCCAATGTGCTTGTTAGTGAAACCCAATAGATAGCTTTATTTTATTTTGTTTCTTCAAATATTGAATGCATATGTCTTATAACTTTTTTTTTTAAATATATATACATTTTTATTATAAGATTTTCAATGACACAAGTACATACAAGTTGCAGATTATGGATTGTGAAGGACAAATCAACCATATAAACAATTTAAGCAATTTAAATTACATGCAGGTAGTAGAATATCAAACTCCT
Source organism: Pseudophryne corroboree (assembly GCF_028390025.1). Taxonomy (NCBI): domain Eukaryota; kingdom Metazoa; phylum Chordata; class Amphibia; order Anura; family Myobatrachidae; genus Pseudophryne; species Pseudophryne corroboree. Next base: position 107,751 of record NW_026970325.1, on the reverse strand, counting down.
TGGATGAGAGTTGGTCGTAATAAACTAGGATAGAAAAGAATAAAGTAGAAAATAAGATTTTAAACCTACCGGTAAATCTTTTTCTCGTAGTCCGTAGAGGATGCTGGGGACTCCGTAAGGACCATGGGGATAGACAGGCTCCACAGGAGACACGGGCACTTTAAGAAAGACTTTAGTTCTGGGTGTGCACTGGCTCCTCCCTCTATGCCACAGTTAGAGAAACTGTGCCCAGAGGAGACGGACAGTATGAGGAAAGGATTTTGTTAATCCAGGGCAAGATTCATACCAGCCACACCAATCACACCATATAACTTGTGATAAACTACCCAGTTATCAGTATGAAAAAACAACATAGCATCAGTGCAGGACCGATGCAACTATAACATAACCCTTATTGAAGCAATAACTATATACAAGTATTGCAGAAGTAGTCCGCACTTGGGATGGGCGCCCAGCATCCTCTACGGACTACGAGAAAAAGATTTACCGGTAGGTTTAAAATCTTATTTTCTCTAACGTCCTAGAGGATGCTGGGGACTCCGTAAGGACCATGGGGATTATACCAATGCTCCAAAACGGGCGGGAGAGTGCGGATGACTCTGCAGCACCGATTGAGCAAACATGAGTTCCTCCTCAGCCAGGGTATCAAACTTATAGTATTTTGCAAAGGTGTTTGAACCCGACCAAGTAGCAGCTTGACAAAGCTGTAGTGCCGAGACCCCTCGGGCAGCCGCCCAAGAAGAGCCCACTTTCCTCGTGGAATGGGCCTTGACCGATTTCAGTAACTGCAATCCAGCCATAGAATGCGCTTGCTGAATCGTGTTACAAATCCGGCGAGCAATAGCCTGTTTTGAAGCAGGGGCACCAATCTTGTTGGTTGCATACAGGACAAACAGCGCTTCAGTTTTCCTGACTCTAGCCGTCCTGGCCATGTAAATTTTCAAAGCCCTGACCACATCAAGTAACTCGGAATCCTCCAAGTCACGCGTAGCCACAGGCACCACAATAGGTTGGTTCATATGAAAAGATGAGACCACTTTTGGTAGGAATTGAGGACGGGTCCGCAATTCCGCTCTATCCACATGGAATACCAAATATGGGCTTTTATGTGACAAAGCCGCTAATTCCGACACTCGCCTAGCCGAAGCCAAGGCTAATAACATGACCACCTTCCATGTGAGATATTTTAACTCCACTGTTTTAAGTGGTTCAAACCAGTGTGATTTTAGAAAACTTAACACCACGTTAAGGTCCCAAGGTGCCACCGGAGGCACAAAAGGAGGCTGAATATGCAGCACTCCTTTTACAAAAGTCTGAACTTCTGGAAGAGAAGCCAATTCTTTTTGAAAGAAAATGGATAAGGCCGAAATCTGGACCTTAATAGAGCCTAATTTTAGGCCCAAATTCACTCCAGTTTGTAGGAAGTGAAGGAAACGGCCCAGATGGAATTCTTCCGTAGGAGCATTCCTGGCCTCACACCAAGAAACATAATTTCGCCATATACGGTGTAATGTTTTAACGTTACATCCTTCCTAGCCTTTATCAGCGTAGGGATGACCTCAACCGGAATGCTAGGATCCGGCATTCAACCGCCATGCCGTCAAACGCAGCCGCGGTAAGTCTTGGAACAGACAGGGCCCCTGATGCAACAGGTCCTGTCTTAGAGGGAGAGGCCACAGATCTTCTGTGAGCATTTCCTGCAGATCCGGATACCAGATGGCCAATACTCCGGATACTCCGTGGCCAATCTGGAACAATGAGGATTGTTCTCACTCCTCTTTGTCTTATTATCCTCAACACCTTGGGTATGAGAGGAAGAGGAGGAAATACATAGACCGACCGGAACACCCACGGTGTCACTAGGGCGTCTACAGCTACTGCCTGAGGGTCTCTTGACCTTGCGCAATACCTCTGTAGCTTTTTATTGAGCCGGGACAACATCATGTCTATCTGTGGCAGTTCCCACTGACTTGTAATCTGTGCAAAGACTTCCTGATGAAGTCCCCACTCTCCCGGATGTAGGTCGTGTCTGCTGAGGAAGTCTGCTTCCCAGTTGTCCACTCCCGGAATGAACACTGCTGACAGTGCGCTTGCGTGATTCTCCACCCAGCGAAGAATTCTGGTGGCTTGTGCCATCGCCACTCTGCTCCTTGTGCCGCCTTGGCGGTTTACATGAGCCACTGCGGTGACGTTGTCTGACTGGATCAGAACCGGTTGGTCGCAAAGTAAGGTCTCCGCTTGACGTAGGGCATTGTATATGGCCCTTAGATCCAGGATGTTGATGTGAAGACAAGTCTCTTGACTTGACCAAATACCTTGGAAATTTCTTCCCTGTGTGACTGCTCCCCAACCTTGGAGGCTTGCGTCTGTGGTCACCAGGATCCAGCCCTGAATGCTGAATCTGCGTCCCTCGAGAAGGTGAGCACTCTGCAGCCACCACAGGAGTGATACCCTGACCCTGGGGGACAGGGTGATCAACCAATGCATCTGTAAATGTGACCCGGACCACTTGTCCAGTAGGTCCCATTGGAAAGTCAGCAAAAAGAAAAAGAGAAAAGGACTGTATTTGTCGATGCACAGGAAGAAGGGTGACCTGATTATCACAATCTTCTGGAGAATTATTAAAATTTAACTTTTATTAGTGTCAAATTAAAATAGTGTGATGATAACTGACAACAAACTACGAGTATAGACGAAACATAAAGGTTAAAATCAAGACGTATACAACATATACCACAAGTGCAATGAAATAATAAGTGTGATTAAAGATTAAAATATGTGTCCGCGTGTCTGTTCTTATATCCAATTATATAATATTGCTCACAATATTTACTCAGTCTGATAATAGTTGTCAGCAATTGGTCTTCATATGTTCACATGACCATTTGTCAGTATTTATAATATCTGGAGTATTATAATATCTCACACTATTTTAATTTGACACTAATAAAAGTTAAATTTTAATAATTCTCCAGAAGATTGTGATAATCAGGTCACCCTTCTTCCTGTGCATCGACAAATACAGTCCTTTTCTCTTTTTCTTTTTGCTGACTAACCTTAGCTGTAGTCGATAGCACCCCCACAAATAATTGTGAATACTTGAATGCAATAGGGGTTATTTTGGAGCTGTATATAGTTCCAAATCTGATATAATACAATTGTGTGTGTGCAGATACAATCCCACCCCCCATTGGAAAGTCCTCGCATGGATCCTGCCGAATGGAATGGCCTTGTATGATGCCACCATCTTTCCCAGGACTCGAGTGCAGTGATGCACTGACACCTGTTTTGGTTTCAATAGGTTCCTGACAAGAGTCATGTGTTCCTGGGCCTTTTCTATCAGGAGATAAACCCTCTTCTCGTCCGTGTCCAGAATCATGCCCAAGAAAGACAGACGAGTAGTAGGAATCAACTGCGACTTCGGGATATTGAGAATCCAGCCGTGTTGCTGTAACACTTTCAGTGAAAGTGATACGCTGTTCAGCAACTGCTCTCTTGATCTCGCTTTTATGAGATCGCCCAAGTACGGGATAATTGTGACACCTTGCTTGCACAGGAGCACCATCATTTCCGTCATTACCTTGGTGAAAATTCTCAGGGCCATGGAGAGACCAAACAGCAACGTCTGAAATTGGCAATGACAGTCCTGTACCGCAAATCTGAGGTACGCCTGATGAGGTGGATAAATGGGGACATGAAGGTATGCATCCTGTACACAAATGCGGACAACAGGTGTCAAGCCGTGTGTTGCCTTTGTCAAGCTGTAATAAGTAGGGATAAGGACGTTAACCACCTCGGAACATCCTCCCTTATACGTCACCTGCAGCGCATTAATCATAAGTCAGTGACAAGTTCAAAAACTTTGGATGACAGCGGAAGCAGTCCACTGACCACCTTCCTCTTGTAACCAAGCTCCTGCAAACCACACCACCAACTCCCTCAGTGTCAATTTCCTCCTTAGACAGGAGAGCCAATAGTCCTGCAGGCCATGTCACTGGCAAGTCTGACGAGTCCTCTCCTGCCTGGGATTCCTCCGATGCATCCTTGAGTGTAACGCCTACTGCTGCTGGCGCTGCTGTTGTTGCTGCTGGGAGTCGATCGTCATCCCAGAGGGGAAGTCGGAAGACCACTTGTACTACTTCCAGTAAGCAATTGACTGTCCAACAGTCCTTTGCGAGGAAGATGAAATATCACAGCAGTCATCCTGCTGCAAAGCGGATAACTCAGGTCTGGGTGGTGAGAAACGTGGTTCCGGTATCCATCGTTAATTTAGAGGCAACTAGAGACTTGATTGAGGTACTGTGTCCCCGGTACCAAATACCCTCTAGGTTCCATTTCTCTAGGCAGGCGATACCGAAAATGTACACAGACCTCAGAAAAAGAGTCACCAGTGTCCTAAAAAATGCAGTTGTACCCAATGTCCACTTGTCTGTGGTTAAGTGGAGCAGGGCAGACTCAGGACTATATGACTGTGACAGCCCACTGGGTAGATGTATTGCCTCCCGCAGCAAGAACAGCAGCGGCGGCACCAGTAGCAGCATCTCGCAATTGCCAACTCGTTCCTAGGCAGGCTACGCTTTGTATCACCGCTTTCCATAAGAGGCACACAGCTGACAACCTCTTACGGAAACTGAGGAACATCATCGCAAAATGGCTTACCCCAATTGAACTCTCCTGGGGATTTGTGACATCGGACAACGCCACCAATATTGTGCGTGCATTACATCTGGGCAAATTCCAGCACGTCCCATGTTTTGCACATACATTGAACTTTGTGGTGCAGAATTATTTAAAAAACGACAGGGGCGTGCAAGAGATGCTGTCGGTGGCCCGAAGAATTGCGGGCCACTTTCTGCATTCAGCCACCGCATGCCGAAGACTGGAGCACCACCAAACATTCCTGAACCTGCCCTGCCATCATCTGAAGCAAGAGGTGGTAACGAGGTGGAATTCAACCCTCTATATGCTTCAGAGGATGGAGGAGCAGCAAAAGGCCATTCAAGCCTATACATCTGCCCACGATATAGGCAAAGGAGGGGGAATGCACCTGACTCAAGCGCAGTGGAGAATGATTTCAACGTTGTGCAAGGTTCTGCAACCCTTTGAACTTGCCACACGTGAAGTCAGTTCAGACACTGCCAGCCCTAGTCAGGTCATTCCCCTCATCAGGCTTTTGCAGAAGAAGCTGGAGACATTGAAGGAGGAGCTAAAACAGAGCGATTCCACTAGGCATGTGGAACTTGTGGATGGAGCCCTTAATTCGCTTAACCAGGATTCAATCTGTTGAAATCAGAGCACTACATTTTGGCCACCGTGCTCGATCCTAGATTTAAAACCTACATTGTATCTCTCTTTCCGGCAGACACAAGTCTGCAGAGGTTCAAAGACCTGCTGGTGAGAAAATTGTCAAGTCAAGCGGAACGTGACCCGTCAACAGCTCCTCCTTCACATTCTCCCGCAACTGGGGGTGCGAGGAAAAGGCTAAGAATTCCGAGCCCACCCGCCTGCAATAAGCAATCCAACTGCAAAAATTGCTAAGAGCATACGCATGCGCCTGCATTTTCTGTGGCACCCCGCAGATAATGCGATCGCCTCTGACTTTCAATCGGTGCGGGGGGGGGGGGTCAGCAACACTCCATTTCAAAGTCGGAGATGGAGCGGTGCGGGGGCAGGGCTTCAACGGAGAAACAGGAGGCGTGGTCAGAGCGGCTGCATGACATCACATGCAGCCGCTGCGATCACAAAAATGGTGGCGGCTTCCTGCGCACACGTACAGTCTGCACCAACAGGAGGCTAAACCATTTTTTATGATCACGCTGAACTGCACTGAGACTGCAATTTCAGCGTGGTCAAGAAGGGAGGCGGCATACTGGGTGGCCATGCCCTGTGATGGGTGGCCCCAGCATGCGAACCAAAGGATTGCAAATTCTGTTACTTAGCAGAATGTGCAATCCTTACTGAATTAGGCCCATTGATTACAAAATTATAAACAATATTTGAAGTTTTTCTTCAGGGACTAACACAAAAGATGCTTGGGGCTACTAACACATGGGTAAGCCACGTAAAGCTTCCCATGGGTCAGTGGCATCACAACGGGGTTGCGGCACACACCCGAGTGTCACCCGCCAAGGGGGGTGACACCAAAGTGCCGGCTCTTCTTCAGTGACAGAATATGGGTGTTTCACTGTGACATTACGTGCAACACCCAGTTTCTGTCACTGTGCAGGAGCCAGCACTACTCACACACTAGTCCCCGGGTGCAGCCCCCAACCCCCGGGATACCCGCAGCAACAAAATGGTGATTCAGGCCACGCCCCTACCTATGAGACCATGCCTCCTTTTTACCATTGCCCTGCTTATCTGCGCGCACTGCATTACAATCTCCCTCGCCGCCTCTCTGGGTGTCACCAGTGATAGTGACACCTCTGCCATGCTTGTAGCAGCTGGTCCTAAGATCTACGCCTCCAGCCCTGAGTGTTTTCCCTTGTGACGTGTTGATCATCATAGCGAAGCAGATGCTTACAGAAAACTGCTGGTGCTTAGATTGAAAAGAAAAACATTGACGAACCCATCATTTCAGCGACAGGGTCTGCCACACGACTGACTGAAATGACTGGTTGGTTTGGGCCCCCACCAAAAAAGAATCAATCAATCTCTCCTTGCACAAACTGGCTCTACAGAGGCAAGATGTCCTCCCTTGTGCTGCCTCAGTTGAATCTCCTTTACTTGACAGAGATGTGCCTGAGCAGCGGCCCTCCCCAGCCCTATCCCAAATCATACTTATTTTGCATAGGAGATACCATGGTCATGAAGATTGTTCTCCCAGGGTGAGGTTCATTCATTGCATTCTGGGTATGCTGACCCCTGTGATTTCCCCAAATGTGGGAAACTCAATTGCATTATTTGTGGTAGTGGGGGACAGTGTTTGTGCTTTCTTCTGGTCAACTCTGGTAAAAATCAGATTTCTTTGTCTCAGATCTTCCTCTAGCCTTGTTCCTCTTTCGAGAGTTCCCTTGTGCTGCCTCAGTTGGATCTCCTTCACTTGACAGGGGGGTACCCGAGCAGCGACCCTCCCCAGCTCTAGCCCAACTCCTACTTACCTGCCAGGTGAGATACTATGATCATGTAGGTGCTTCTCCCAGGGCAAGGCTCACCCATTGCACTCTGGGTGTGCTGCCCCTGTGATTTCCCCAAATGTTGGAAACTTGACTGCATAATTTGTGTTTCCCCTGGTCGGCTCTCGTATAATTCAGATCTCTTTGTCTCAGGTCTCTCTCCAGCCTAGTTTGCTGTCTGTTTCCACTTCTCTTTTCTTGAGCCGCTCCCTTCTATGCCCTTGCGCACTATCCTAACTTCTCCCGTCTGCTTACTTTGTGCCTTCCAACACACAATGCAAACTTCAGGTAGTGCTGCAGGGCCCTCACCCTTTTAACTGCCTCACAGAGCAGCTCTGGAGCTGTTACAGTGCCCAGCTGCTGCAGAGAAATCAGCTTGAATGCTTCAGGGGCTGGGGCATTGCCAACATGAGCCCCACACCGAAGGAGGGTGGGGGTGTTTAATGCGAACTAAGGGTCATCCAAGCGCTGCAAAAGGCCGCCATGCCCTGCATACCCCTTTTCTCTTTTCATATGCAGATGAGGGTTCCAGCCAACTTTGGCCCACTGCTTGGATGACATCACCATATGCAAATCCATCTGCTGTAGGCCTTCCCCCAGGAATGCTTGCACTAGTTGTTGCATTTGGTTTGTTGTTTGGGGGTGCTTCAGTATTAGGCAGCCTTCTGCCCTCCCATGTTCATCTGAAAATATGTGTTCTCCCTGCAGTTGTTGTCCCCAGATGAGAGTTCCCTTGTGCTGCCTCAGTTGAATCTCCTTTACTTGACAGAGATGTGCCTGAGCAGCGGCCCTCCCCAGCCCTATCTCAAATCATACTTATTTTGCATAGGAGATACCATGGTCAAGAAGATTGTTCTCCCAGGGTGAGGGTCATTCATTGCATTCTGGGTATGCTGACCCCTGTGATTTCCCCAAATGTGGGAAACTTGGCTGCATTATTTGTAGTAGTGGGGGACTGTGTTTGTGCTTTCCTCTGGTCAGCTCTGGTAAAAGTCAGATTTTTTTGTCTCATTTCTTCCTCTAGCCTTATTCTTCTTTTGAGAGTTCCCTTGTGCTGCCTCAGTTGGATCTCCTTCACTTGACAGAAGGGTGCTTGAGCAGCGACCCTCCCCAGCTATAGCCCAACTCCTACTTACCTGCCAGGTTAGATACTATGATCATGAAGCTGCTTCTCCCAGGGCAAGGCTCACCCATTGCACTCTGGGTGTGCTGCTCCTGCGATTTCCCCAAATGTGGGACACTTGACTGCATAATTTGTGTTTCCCCTGGTCGGCTCTCGTATAATTCAGATCTCTTTGTCTCAGGTCTCTCTCCAGCCTAGTTTGCTGTCTGTTTCCACTTCTCTTTTCTTGAGCCGCTCCCTTCTATGCCCTTGCGCACTATCCTGACTTCTCCCGTCTGCTTACTTTGTGCCTTCCAATGCACAATGCGAACTACAGGTAGTGCTGCAGGACCCACACCCTTTTACTTGCCTTACAGAGCAGCTCTGGAGCTGTTACAGTGCCCAGCTGCTGCAAGAAATCAGCTTGAATGCTTCAGGGGCTGGGGCATTGCCAACATGAGCCCCACACCGAAGGAGGGTGGGGGTGTTTAATGCGAACTAAGGGTCATCCAAGCGCCACAAAAGGCCGCCATGCCCTGCATACCCCTTTTCTCTTTTCATATGCAGATGAGGGTTCCAGCCAACTTTGGCCCACTGCTTGGATGACATCACTGTATGCAAATCCGTCTTCTGCAGACCTTCCCCCAGGAATGCTTGTACTAGTTGTTGCATTTGGTTTGTTGTTTGGGGGTGCTTCAGTATTAGGCAGCCTTCTGCCCTCCCATGTTCATTTGAAAATATGTGTTCTCCCTGCAGTTGTTGTCCCCAGATGAGAGTTCCCTTGTGCTGCCTCAGTTGAATCTCCTTTACTTGACAGAGATATGCCTGAGCAGCGGCCCTCCCCAGCCCTATCCCAAATCATACTTATTTTGCATAGGAGTTACCATGGTCATGAAGATTGTTCTCCCAGGGTGAGGTTCATTCATTGCATTCTGGGTATGCTGACCCCTGTGATTTCCCCAAATGTGGGAAACTCGACTGCATTATTTGTGGTAGTGGGGGACTGTGTTTGTGCTTTCCTCTGGTCAGCTCTGGTAAAAGTCAGATTTCTTTGTCTCAGATCTTCCTCTAGCCTTGTTCTTCTTTCGAGAGTTCCCTTGTGCTGCCTCAGTTGGATCTCCTTCACTTGACAGGGGGGTGCCCGAGCAGCGACCCTCCCCAGCTCTAGCCCAACTCCTACTTACCTGCCAGGTGAGATACTATGATCAGGAAGGTGCTTCTCCCAGGGCAAGGCTCACCCATTGCACTCTGGGTGTGCTGCTCCTGCGATTTCCCCAAATGTGGGACACTTGACTGCATAATTTGTGTTTCCTCTGGTCGGCTCTCGTATAATTCAGATCTCTTTGTCTCAGGTCTCTCTCCAGCCTAGTTTGCTGTCTGTTTCCACTTCTCTTTTCTTGAGCCGCTCCCTTCTATGCCCTTGCGCACTATCCTGACTTCTCCCGTCTGCTTACTTTGTGCCTTCCAACGCACAATGCGAACTACAGGTAGTGCTGCAGGGCCCACACCCTTTTAGTTGCCTTACAGAGCAGCTCTGGAGCTGTTACAGTGCCCAGCTGCTGCAAGAAATCAGCTGGAATGCTTCAGGGGCTGGGGCATTGCCAACATGAGCCCCACACCGAAGGAGGGTGGGGGTGTTTAATGCGAACTAAGGGTCATCCAAGCGCAGCAAAAGGCCGCCATGCCCTGCATACCCCTTTTCTCTTTTCATATGCAGATGAGGGTTCCAGCCAACTTTGGCCCACTGCTTGGATGACATCACTGTATGCAAATCCGTCTTCTGCAGACCTTCCCCCAGGAATGCTTGTACTAGTTGTTGCATTTGGTTTGTTGTTTGGGGGTGCTTCAGTATTAGGCAGCCTTCTGCCCTCCCATGTTCATTTGAAAATATGTGTTCTCCCTGCAGTTGTTGTCCCCAGATGAGAGTTCCCTTGTGCTGCCTCAGTTGAATCTTCTTTACTTGACAGATATATGCCTGAGCAGCGGCCCTCCCCAGCCCTATCCCAAATCATACTTATTTTGCATAGGAGATACCATGGTCATGAAGATTGTTCTCCCAGGGTGAGGTTCATTCATTGCATTCTGGGTATGCTGACCCCTGTGATTTCCCCAAATGTGGGAAACTCGACTGCATTATTTGTGATAGTGGGGGACTGTGTTTGTGCTTTCCTCTGGTCAGCTCTGGTAAAAGTCAGATTTCTTTGTCTCAGATCTTCCTCTAGCCTTGTTCTTCTTTCGAGAGTTCCCTTGTGCTGCCTCAGTTGGATCTCCTTCACTTGACTGGGGGGTGCCCGAGCAGCGACCCTCCCCAGCTCTAGCCCAACTCCTACTTACCTGCCAGGTGAGATACTATGATCAGGAAGTTGCTACTCCCAGTGCAAGGCTCACCCATTGCACTCTGGGTGTGCTGCTCCTGCGATTTCCCCAAATGTGGGAAACTTGACTGCATAATTTGTGTTTCCCCTGGTCGGCTCTCGTATAATTCAGATCTCTTTGTCTCAGGTCTCTCTCCAGCCTAGTTTGCTGTCTGTTTCCACTTCTCTTTTCTTGAGCCGCTCCCTTCTATGCCCTTGCGCACTATCCTGACTTCTCCCGTCTGCTTACTTTGTGCTTTCCAATGCACAATGCAAACTACAGGTAGTGCTGCAGGGCCCACACCCTTTTACTTGCCTTACAGAGCAGCTCTGGGGATGTTACAGTGCCCAGCTGCTGCAAGAAATCAGCTTGAATGCTTCAGGGGCTGGGGCATAGCCAACATGAGCCCCACACCGAAGGAGGGTGGAGGTGTTTAATGCGAACTAGGGGTCATCCAAGCGCCGCAAAAGGCCGCCATGCCCTGCACGCACCTTTTCTCTTTTCATATGCAGACGAGGGTTGAAGCCAACTTTGACCCACTGCTTGGATGGCATTACCATATGCAAATCAATCTGCTGCAGGCCTTCCCCCAGGAATGCTTGCACTAGTTGTTGCATTTGGTTTGTTGTTTGGGGGTGCTTCAGTATTAGGCAGCCTTCTGCCCTCCCATGTTCATCTGAAAATATGTGTTCTCCCTGCAGTTGTTGTCCCCAGATGAGAGTTCCCTTGTGCTGCCTCAGTTGAATCTCCTTTACTTGACAGAGATGTGCCTGAGCAGCGGACCTCCCTAGCCCTATCTCAAATCATACTTATTTTGCATAGGAGATACCATGGTCAAGAAGATTGTTCCCCCAGGGTGAGGGTCATTCATTGCATTCTGGGTATGCTGACCCCTGTGATTTCCCCAAATGTGGGAAACTTGACTGCATTATTTGTAGTAGTGGGGGACTGTGTTTGTGCTTTCCTCTGGTCAGCTCTGGTAAAAGTCAGATTTCTTTGTCTCATTTCTTCCTCTAGCCTTATTCTTCTTTTGAGAGTTCCCTTGTGCTGCCTCAGTTGGATCTCCTTCACTTGACAGAGGGGTGCTTGAGCAGCGACCCTCCCCAGCTATAGCCCAACTCCTACTTACCTGCCAGGTGAGATACTATGATCATGAAGGTGCTTCTCCCAGGGCAAGGCTCACCCATTGCACTCTGGGTGTGCTGCTCCTGCGATTTCCCCAAATGTGGGACACTTGACTGCATAATTTGTGTTTCCCCTGGTCGGCTCTCGTATAATTCAGATCTCTTTGTCTCAGGTCTCTCTCCAGCCTAGTTTGCTGTCTGTTTCCACTTCTCTTTTCTTGAGCCGCTCCCTTCTATGCCCTTGCGCACTATCCTGACTTCTCCCGTCTGCTTACTTTGTGCCTTCCAATGCACAATGCGAACTACAGGTAGTGCTGCAGGACCCACACCCTTTAACTTGCCTTACAGAGCAGCTATGGAGCTGTTACAGTGCCCAGATGCTGCAAGAAATCAGCTTGAATGCTTCAGGGGCTGGGGCATTGCCAACATGAGCCCCACACCGAAGGAGGGTGGGGGTGTTTAATGCGAACTAAGGGTCATCCAAGCGCCGCAAAAGGCCGCCATGCCCTGCATACCCCTTTTCTCTTTTCATATGCAGATGAGGGTTCCAGCCAACTTTGGCCCACTGCTTGGATGACATCACTGTATGCAAATCCGTCTTCTGCAGACCTTCCCCCAGGAATGCTTGTACTAGTTGTTGCATTTGGTTTGTTGTTTGGGGGTGCTTCAGTATTAGGCAGCCTTCTGCCCTCCCATGTTCATTTGAAAATATGTGTTCTCCCTGCAGTTGTTGTCCCCAGATGAGAGTTCCCTTGTGTTGCCTCAGTTGAATCTCCTTTACTTGACAGAGATGTGCCTGAGCAGCGGCCCTCCCCAGCCCTATCCCAAATCATACTTATTTTGCATAGGAGATACCATGGTCATGAAAATTGTTCTCCCAGGGTGAGGTTCATTCATTGCATTCTGGGTATGCTGACCCCTGTGATTTCCCCAAATGTGGGAAACTCGACTGCATTATTTGTGGTAGTGGGGGACTGTGTTTGTGCTTTCCTCTGGTCAGCTCTGGTAAAAGTCAGATTTCTTTGTCTCAGATCTTCCTCTAGCCTTGTTCTTCTTTCGAGAGTTCCCTTGTGCTGCCTCAGTTGGATCTCCTTCACTTGACAGGGGGGTGCCCGAGCAGCGACCCTCCCCAGCTCTAGCCCAACTCCTACTTACCTGCCAGGTGAGATACTATGATCATGAAGGTGCTTCTCCCAGGGCAAGGCTCACCCATTGCACTCTGGGTGTGCTGCCCCTGTGATTTCCCCAAATGTGGGAAACTTGACTGCATAATTTGTGTTTCCACTGGTCGGCTTTCATATAATTCAGATCTCTTTGTCTAAGGTCTCTCTCCAGCCTAGTTTGCTGTCTGTTTCCACTTCTTTTTTTTTGAGCCCCTCCCTTCTATACCCTTGTGCACTATCCTGACTTCTCCTGTCTGCTTACTTTGTGCCTTCCAATGCACAATGCAAACTACAGGTAGTGCTGCATGGCCCACAACCTGTTACTTGCCTTACAGAGCAGCTCTGGAGCTGTTACAGTGCCAAGCTGCTGCAAGAAATCAGCTTGAATGCTGGGGCATTGCCAACATGAGCCCCACACCGAAGGAGGGTGGGGGTGTTTAATGCGAACTAAGGGTCATCCAAGCGCCGCAAAAGGCCGCCATGCCCTGCATACCCCTTTTCTCTTTTCATATGCAGATGAGGGTTCCAGCCAACTTTGGCCCACTGCTTGGATGACATCACTGTATGCAAATCCGTCTTCTGCAGACCTTCCCCCAGGAATGCTTGTACTAGTTGTTGCATTTGGTTTGTTGTTTGGGGGTGCTTCAGTATTAGGCAGCCTTCTGCCCTCCCATGTTCATTTGAAAATATGTATTCTCCCTGCAGTTGTTGTCCCCAGATGAGAGTTCCCTTGTGCTGCCTCAGTTGAATCTCCTTTACTTGACAGAGATATGCCTGAGCAGCGGCCCTCCCCAGCCCTATCCCAAATCATACTTATTTTGCATAGGAGATACCATGGTCATGAAGATTGTTCTCCCAGGGTGAGGTTCATTCATTGCATTCTGGGTATGCTGACCCCTGTGATTTCCCCAAATGTGGGAAACTCGACTGCATTATTTGTGGTAGTGGGGGACTGTGTTTGTGCTTTCCTCTGGTCAGCTCTGGTAAAAGTCAGATTTCTTTGTCTCAGATCTTCCTCTAGCCTTGTTCTTCTTTCGAGAGTTCCCTTGTGCTGCCTCAGTTGGATCTCCTTCACTTGACAGGGGGGTGCCCGAGCAGCGACCCTCCCCAGCTCTAGCCCAACTCCTACTTACCTGCCAGGTGAGATACTATGATCATGTAGGTGCTTCTCCCAGGGCAAGGCTCACCCATTGCACTCTGGGTGTGCTGCCCCTTTGAATTCCCCAAATGTGGGAAACTTGACTGCATAATTTGTGTTTCCCCTGGTCGGCTCTCATATAATTCAGATCTCTTTGTCTCAGGTCTCTCTCCTGCCTAGTTTGCTGACTGTTTCCACTTCTCTTTTCTTGAGCCGCTCCCTTCTATGCCCTTGCGCACTACCCTGACTTCTCCCGTCTGCTTACTTTGTGCCTTCCAACGCACAATGCGAACTACAGGTAGTGCTGCAGGGCCCACACCCTTTTAGTTGCCTTACAGAGCAGCTCTGGAGCTGTTACAGTGCCCAGCTGCTGCAAGAAATCAGCTTGAATGCTTCAGGGGCTGGGGCATGGCCAACATGAGCCCCACACCGAAGGAGGGTGGGGGTGTTTAATGCGAACTAGGGGTCATCCAAGCGCAGCAAAAGGCCGCCATGCCCTGCATACCCCTTTTCTCTTTTCATATGCAGATAAGGGTTCCAGCCAACTTTGGCCCACTGCTTGGATGACATCACCGTATGCAATTCCATCTTCTGCAGACCTTCCCCAAGGAATGCTTGTACTAGTTGTTGCATTTGGTTTGTTGTTTGGGGGTGCTTCAGTATTAGGCAGCCTTCTGCCCTCCCATGTTCATCTGAAAATATGTGTTCTCCCTGCAGTTGTTGTCCCCAGATGAGAGTTCCCTTGTGCTGCCTCAGTTGAATCTCCTTTACTTGACAAGGGAGGCATTTTGGATTTTTTCTTTGGGTACCCCTACACCTGATGGTCTGATTGAGAGCATCGAACTGAACAACATTGGCAGTCTCTGAAGATTTTATCTATTGATTTACCTAATATATTATTTATTGAATATCCATTTATTGTATGTTTAATAAATAAACAAAATTATTAGAAGTAGCTATTTTGGGAACAGCATTCCTCTTAGTATGAAACTGTATAATCCTGTTGTGTGTGTTCCTTTAAAGTTCTTTAGTAAAATCCACTAGTAATGATGAACATCAGATTTCTTCCTCCATCCTCTTTTTACACTTTCTCTTGGTTCTATATATATATATATTTTTTATTTTTTTATTTTTTTTCCCTCCTTCTCCCAAAAGGCCCCCCTCCCTCCCCCCCCCCCCCTCCCTGTTTTAAATTTTTACATCTTTAAATCTTTAAATCTTCGAATCCTTAAATTGTCTGTTTAATAATTATTCTTTCTTCAATTCTTTTTGTTGTTTAAGCAGCAATGTAATTATTCCAGGGGTTAAAATAATGAAATATAGAAATAATATTAACAAAAATTAAAGGTAAAAATGAATTGATAGAATGATCCCATTAAAAGTAAATAAATAATATGGATGTTAAGCTGAGCGGGTTGGATTCGAACATGGGACTCGCTGCATAGAGTGCAGGTGATGTTTCCCCTGCGCCACAAGAGCTGCTTTAGTAGTGTGTTGGATTTATGTTACCCTAAAAGGTTTTATATAAGTAAATGGGGATCCTTAGTGCTGGGTCTCTGAATTATGTGTATGTGATTATAGAGATGAGGTATTGATTGAAAGATTAGAGGTTAATCTGTATATAGATTATATATTTTCTGTTATTTTTTAAACCACCTTGTTGCTTATTTTATTATTATTTTTAATCACCATGTTGCTTATTTTTATATTATGAAATGCCTTTATATGTGCAATTGCAATTAGAAAGTTGTTCCATATGTGAGTCATTACATGTATGCATCCAATTAGTACATGTATATATCCAATCAACTAATTAGTAATGCTATTGGTCCGGTGCATTTTAAAAAGAGCCTGCTAGGCTGCTGATGTATCCTCTGACGAAACCGCTCTTGGATAACAGCGGAGAAACGCGTAAGGAAGGTGACTACCAGACACTCTGATTGCTGAGATATAAGCCCATTCATGAACGAGCTACATCACGGCGGACGTCTGATGTAAAGACAGCGGTGAAGGGGAAAAAGCAATTTGAGACCGAGCAAAAGGAGGTCTCTACCCCACGGCAGGGAGGAATATCCCGACCGCGAGTGCCAATAAGATCCAGCCACGGTTAACGACTGAGGCAGCATAAGGAAACTCTCATCTGGGGACAACAACTGCAGGGAGAACACATATTTTCAGATGAACATGGGAGGGCAGAAGGCTGCCTAATACTGAAGCACCCCCAAACAACAAACCAAATGCAACAACTAGTGCAAGCATTCCTGGGGGAAGGCCTGCAGCAGATGGATTTGCATATGGTGATGTCATCCAAGCAGTGGGTCAAAGTTGGCGTCAACCCTCGTCTGCATATGAAAAGAGAAAAGGGGCGTGCAGGGCATGGCGGCCTTTTGCGGCGCTTGGATGACCCCTAGTTCACATTAAACACCTCCACCCTCCTTCGGTGTGGGGCTCATGTTGGCTATGCCCCAGCCCCTGAAGCATTCAAGCTGATTTCTTGCAGCAGCTGGGCACTGTAACAGCTCCAGAGCTGCTCTGTAAGGCAAGTAAAAGGGCGTGGGCCCTGCAGCACTACCTGTAGTTTGTATTGTGCGTTGGAAGGCACAAAGTAAGCAGACTGGAGAAGTCAGGATAGTGAGCAAGGGCATAGAAGGGAGTGGCTCAAGAAAAGAGAAGTGGAAACAGACAGCAAACTAGGCTGGAGAGAGACCTGAGACAAAGAGATCTATATTATACGAGAGCCGACCAGGGGAAACACAAATTATGCAGTCAAGTGTCCAACATTTGGGGAAACCGCAGGAGCAGCACACCCAGAGTGCAATGGGTGAGCCTTGCCCTGGGAGAAGCACCTTCATGATCATAGTATCTCACCTGGCAGGTAAGTAGGAGTTGGGCTAGAGCTGGGGAGGGTCGCTGCTCGGGCACCCCCCTGTCAAGTGAAGGAGATCCAACTGAGGCAGCACAAGGGAACTCTCGAAAGAAGAACAAGGCTAGAGGAAGATCTGAGATAAAGAAATCTGACTTTTACCAGAGCTGACCAGAGGAAAGCACAAACACAGTACCTCACTACCACAAATAATGCAGTCCAGTTTCCCACATTTGGGGAAATCACAGGGATCAGCATACCCAGAATGCAATGAATGAACCTCACCCTGGGAGAACAATCTTCATGACCATGGTATCTCCTATGCAAAATAAGTATGATTTGAGATAGGGCTGGGGAGGGCTGCTGCTCAGGCACATCTCTGTCAAGAATTTATAAAGTCTATACATATATATAACCAAATGTCAATATATATATATATATAGAACCCAGCGCTCCTATCAAAACTTATCTATTTCACCAATTTGTTGCTTATTTAATCTTTATACATCTATTAATTTTTACCATATATTATAAAATGCTGCTCCCATAGTTAGTACTGTT
This sequence comes from Pseudophryne corroboree, assembly GCF_028390025.1. Taxonomy (NCBI): domain Eukaryota; kingdom Metazoa; phylum Chordata; class Amphibia; order Anura; family Myobatrachidae; genus Pseudophryne; species Pseudophryne corroboree. Next base: position 90,330 of record NW_026970325.1, on the reverse strand, counting down.
CTACCAATAATAAACCAAATTTTAAAGATAATCACACTTGTTATCAAGGGAGCGCAAAAAATAGAATATACAAGCTCTTTATTTTAAAAAAAATATATATAGACAGAAGAAACCCACATTCAACAAAATACAATGGAGTCAACATATATAGGCACCACTATCCATATCTAAATGTAATCAGTATCTATTTCATATTGCCCTTGATGACAACGGAATGTCTATTAAAGTGTCCAAAAAATCCTCCTGGATACAGCTGTTGTAATTAAATCGTTACTTTCCAATTGTAATTGATACATTAAATTCCTTCTTGTGGATGAACAGCAACAGTTGTAACCAACGCCTCTTATTTACTGCAGTTAAAGTTCATATGTAACTCACGTGAGTAATGAAAGAAAACAGGGGGAGAGCGCTGTGATGGTTGGTGAAACACAGCGGTATGCTACAACGTACCCACATTTGCATCCATGCATATATAGATGTAGGTGTGTGTACGTCGGTGTGCGTCCAGGTGTCAACGCGTGTATGTATAGATACAGGTGAGGGTACGTCTGTGTATGTCCAGGTGTCAGAATGTGTATGTATAGATGCAGGTGTGGGAACGTCAGTGTAGGTTCAGATGTCAGCGCGTGTATGTATAGATGCAGGTGCTTGTATGTCCAGATGTCAGTGCATGTATGTATAGATGCAAGTGTGGGTACGTCGGTGTATGTCCATTTGTCAGCGCGTGTATATATAGATGCAGGTGCTTGTATGTTGGTGTATGTCCAGGTGTCAGCGTGTGTATGTATAGATGCAGGTGTGGGAATGTTAGTGTATGTCCAGGTGTCAGGGTGTGTATGTATGGATATTAGGTGTGGGTACATCAGTGTATGTCCAGGTGTCAGCGCATGTATGTATAGATGCAGGATAATAATCACACAGCGTGCCCCCCACCAACCACAAACCTCCCCCACCCCCCTGTATGACATAAACACCGCTAATTACACTTACACACAATAATTTCAGTTTGCGACCAGGAGCCGGCAATGTATGTGCACCCAAATGAAGCCACTGTACATGCCCTGCAGGCTGCTATGTACTGCACAGGTGCAACAAATTTAAATGCCCTATCTTTAAAATGGGGCATATTTTACTAAATTAAAAAAACCTGTAACTTTCTGTAAAACCTTAACCCCAAAAGGCACTACACTAACATAGGGGTGTAGAGTTGGATCTTGATCCAAGGCACCAACAGGCTAAAGCTTTGACTGTTCCCAGGATGCCTTGCACCGCCTCCTCTATAACCCTGCCCAGTGACGTAACTAGACCTTTGTGGTCCCCATAGCAAAATTCTGAATGGGCCCACCAGCACTCAACAAGAATGAGTGGCGTTTGGGGTCAGAAAAGTAGAGGGGAAGGGGTCTGACAGAGTAGGGGGCAGGACATGAATGAATAGAAACTGAGGTGTCCATTATATAAAGAAATATAGGCCCTCATTCCGAGTTGATCGGTCGCAAGGCGAATTTAGCAGAGTTACACACGCTAAGCCGCCGCCTACTTCCGTGGCGCTCACCTGATTGGCTGTGCGCTGTCTGTGCTGTGACAGCGCATCGCACAGCTCGGTCCATTAGTTTCAATGGTGGGAACTTTGCCGTCAGCGGTGGGGTTACCCGCGGTCAGCCGCTGACCGGCGGGTGACCTCACCGCTAGCCGCTAAGTTCCCACCATTGAATATAATGGACGGAGCTGTGCGATGCGCTGTCACAGCACAGACAGCGCACAGCCAATCAGGTGAGCGCCACGGAAGTAGCGCTTCCTGATTGGCTGAAGGGACTTCAGTGACAGGAGTCACGTGGTGTCCCGGCATTCGGGGTAAGGGGTCTCATGTGTCAGCATGGGACCCCTTTCAGTCCGGTGGTCCGTGTGTCCGTTTTCTTTTTTTGCCAAGTACGTGGATGTATCTCTGGACGTGGATGTACCTCTGGACGCTGGAAGGTGAGTATAATTTTTTTCACAGGTACCCTCGGATCGTCGGAGACCGTGGCAGTCGGCGTGTCAACATAGGTAAGTATGAATGTGTCGGCAGTGTGTAATAAAGTTTTACTGTCACGGTGTCTGTGTCCTGTTTTTATTTGGGTATTTTTTCCCCAGTAGAACTACAGGTACCAGCGGGCCCGTTTTTCTCCCGCATGCTGGTACTTGTGGTTCTCCAAGTACCAGTATGCGGGGGAGGCTTGCTGGGACTTGTAGTTCTTCTGGAAAAAACAATATTCTTGTCATTTTACTCTAGGCTATCAGCCTCCCATCCGCAGCCATTGGATGGGGGGGACAGCCTCGGGCTTCACCCCTTGCCCTTGGGTGGCTGGGGACCCCTTGATTGAAGGGGTCCCCACTCCCCCAGGGTACCCCGGCCAGGGGTGACTAGTTGGATATTTAATGCCACGGCCGCAGGGCACTGCATAAAAGTGACCCCCGGCTGTGGCATTATCTGTCCAGCTAGTGGAGCCCGATGCTGGTGTAAAAAATACGGGGGACCCCTACTCTTTTTGTCCCCCGTATTTTTTGCACCAGCACCAGGCGCAGAGCCCGGTGCTGGTTTTAAAAATACGGGGGATCCCTGCCCAATTTTCCCCCCGCATTTTTGGAACCAGGACCAGCTCGAAGAGCCCGAGGCTGGTTATGCTTTGGAGGGGGGACCCCACGCCATTTTTTTTTCCGTGTTTTTTCCGTTTTTTCCCGTTTTTTTAATTCGCGGCAAAATACGTCAAATTGTCCGTTTTTCGCCCGCGGGACTGTCGAATCCGTTTTTCATTGAATATGGTGAATTCCGGCAGCCACCTGCCGGAATTCACATGTCGAATTGTGTCGAATTTAAAAACGGCCATAATTTGCCGCGATTCGCCGTGAATTGCATATACCCCAAAGTAGCTTTTATGTAACCTTTTTAAACCTATTAGCATAGACCGAATCTCATCGTGTGTATAGGCCTTTAGTTCAACAACAGCATGGGACCAGTTAGTGTGTTTTGACCACTGCACAGCACCTGGTGTTATATAGTAAGCACCACTATGGCATAGTATACAGCATTATGGGCCTGATATGAGTGTGACCAGCGGTGATGTGGAATGCAGTAGGAGGTGCTGTTTAGCAAGCACCACTTCTATATTCACCATGCAGTATATTGTGTGAATATAGAAGTGTTGGTTGTGTTATGTATTAGAGTAATTATTGCAGCTCCCAGCTAAAATTGCCACAATGTAATTTAGTGACAAGCTGCAGAGATTAACCCTTTCTGTGGCTGCTGCACAACCTCTATTCATATCGCTGAATTAAATTAGGGAGATGTTCTCACCCCGCGAGCAAGCGCAGGTATATGCCACACTTATGGTAACATTGGATTTGCAGATATTTTCTTGCAGGGGTGTTTCTAAACAATTTGGCTTCAAATGCGAGATTTAAAAATGCGTGCCCCCCGCCACCATTGGCATTAAAAATTGTGCCCCTCCCCCATATATATATATATAAAAAAAACTATATTTGCATGAGCGCTCCGGACGGGATGGGGGGGCGTGACCTCGCAAAAATGGGTATGGTCTCCATAAAATGGGCGTAGCCTTTCAGGCAAAGACTACCTTACACCCCAGTTCTTGACCCTGCACCAACAGACCTCGGCCACCACAGGGAAAAAAGTACAGTCATTTCCACCATGTTAAGCCCCACACATTAATGCCCTTTGGAACATATTATGTCACTCACCACAATATCTGTGATACACTATGCCCTACAGTAAAGCTTCTAATTACTTTTACAAAAACTGCTCAATGCCAAGAGTTTCACGTGCTGGGTGTCATGCTCATTGCCAGGGGTTTCACTCTCTGGGTGTCATGCTCATTGCCAGGGGGAACGCAGTAGGAGGTGTTATATAGTAAGCACCACTATGGCATAGTATATAGCATTATATATATTGTGAGCACTGGTGATGTTGAGTGCAGTAGAGCTGCTGCTGGGTAATTACAATTGACTACAACCACCAATATATTCTGCTGCACTATATATATGCAAAGCTAATTCTGCTGGGTAATTACAATTGAATACAACCACCAATATATTCTGCTGCACTATATCTATATATGCAAGCTAATTCTGCTGGGTAATTACAATTGACTACAACCACCAATATATTCTGCTGCACTATATCTATATATGCAAAGCTAATTCTGCTGAGTAATTACAATTGACTACAACCACCATTATATTCTGCTGCACTATATCTATATATGCAATGCTAATTCTGCTGGGTAATGCAAATTGAAACATTATTGCATAGTATGTGATTTTGAAGTACTTTTTTAAAGTTTTGAATGATATAGACCCAGTTTAATCTTTGTGGAATGCCTGGTTGTTGTTTTTAAGGTAATTTATTGCCTGGCATTTGAGGGGGTGGGGGGTGGTTACAGATTTCAATTATTGGTTTCACTTGTAATAGTCTTCTACTTAAGTCCAATGGTGTAGGCTGTGCAAAGCCATTTGGCTGTGCATTTATTGATCTAAGCGTGCATTTTTATCAAAGCGTGATAAAATTGACACATAACAGCAGCGTTCAATCAGTATCAATTTATCTTCAGCTGATGTCGATTGTGAATTTACGTTTCTTCTCTTCTTGTCACCTACAGGTAATTACAATTGACTACAACCACCAATATATTCTGCTGCACTATATCTATATATGCAAAGCTAATTCTGCTGGGTAATGCAAATTGAAACATTATTGCATAGTATGCAATAATATAGTATGCATATAGCAGAGGATAGTTTCAATCTGCCTACCTCTGGGTTATGGGCCCAGAATGCTTTCATTGCAGTACTCTGCTGCACATGTAAGTGCAAGAAATCCTGAAGCACTCACTCATCATGGGAAAGTACCAATGTGTTTCTTCGTTGATTGATGGAAGAAACATCTTACAAAAACTCTCCAGATTATTGACTTTTAAAGTTTTTCTAGGAAACGTTCTAGATGAATGCTTATTAGCGTTTGTCAGAACATACGTTTGCAAAGTGTCTCTGTGGCGCAATCAGTTAGCGTGTTTGGTTATTAACCAAAAGGTTGGTGGTTCAATCCCACCCAGGGACGTAATTTACCTTGTTATCAGATTTTGGTGATCTTTAAGTAGACAAGTCAAAATTTCAAACCCCCTCTTATGGTGTAGGGTACCTGGCCTTCTCTGATGTAATCAGAGTTAGATTTGATTAAGTGATTTTATAAAAAAAAAACAGCTAGGAAGCACAATTTAGCAGTGGGTTGCAGAGAAAAAGAAATATGCTGGCAAAAAAATCCAATTGAGTGATTAAACAGCTCTTCATTTTCTGGCTTTATTTTTAAGCTAACAAATTTGTTCTCTGAAAAGTGTCCACAAAGCCAAGTATCTGATTAACACCTTTGTAGGGATGGTTTTTCACCTATTACTAAATTAAACTTGCTTCATTGGAAAGGCAGCAAGATGCATCGTCATTTCAATATCTACTGAAATAATACAGGTTGACACCAGGAAACATTAACGCCACTGCATCCTTGCTGCTTTCTCATGTGGAAGTCTGTTTAATGTGAAAACAAGGTGATATCTAATTAGCACACAGGTAAGGAATTAAGAAAATCTTTATTTAAGGGTGAAGATGTTTCTCACAAAATCGTTGCCCCAATGCATCATAGAAATTCAAGCTGGAAAGATGATTTTAATATATCACTTGTACATTTTGTATTCCTCTTCTGGTGACAATGTAGTTTGTTTTTGTCAATTACCATTTTAATAATAGGGTAAAGAAAATTAAGTGGATTTTTGAAAGAAAACAATACTGTCAATATACTATTAAACAAATTAAAATGGTAAAAGTTATTGTACTTTAAGTAAAAATAAAAGAGCTAAAATATCAATCCCAATTTTGGATTACTTTAATTAAAAAAAAATGCATATAGCAGAGGATAGTTTCAATCTGCCTACCTCTGGGTTATCGGCCCAGCATGCTTCCATTGCAGTACTCTGCTGCACATGTAAGTGCAAGAGATCCTGAAGCACTCACTCATCATGGGAAAGTACCAATGTGTTTCTTCGTTGGTTGATGAAAGAAACATCTTACAAAAACTCTCCAGATTATTGACTTTTTTAAGTTTTTCTAGGAAACGTTCTAGATGAATGCTTATTAGCCTTTGTCAGTATGTACTTTTTGCAAAGTGTCTCTGTGGCGCAATCGGTTAGTGTGTTCGGCTATTAACCAAAAGGTTGGTGTTTCAATCCCACCAAGGGACGTAATTGACCTTGTGATCAGATTTTGGTGATATTTAAGTCGACAAGTCAAAATTTCAAACCCCCTGTTATGGTGTGGGTACCTGGCCTTCCCTGATGTAATCAGAGTTAGATTTGATTCAGTGATTTTATAAAAACAGCTAGGAAGCACAATTTAGCAGTGGGTTGCAGAGAAAAAAAATATGCTGGCAGAAAAATCCAATTGAGTGATTAAACAGCTCTTCATTTTCTGGCTTTATTTTTATGCTAACAAATTTGTTCTCTGAAAAGTGTCCACAAAGCCAAGTCTCTGATTAACACCTTTGTAAGGATGGTTTTTCACCTATTACTAAATTAAACTTGCTTCATTGGAAAGGCAGCAAGATGCATCCTCATTTCAATGTCTACTGAAATAATACAGGTTGACACCAGGAAACATTAACGCCACTGCATCCTTGCTGCTTTCTCATGTGGAAGTCTGTTTAATGTGAAAACAAGGTGATATCTAATTAGCACACAGGTAAGGAATTAAGAAAATCTTTATTTAAGGGTGAAGATGTTTCTCACAAAATCGTTGCCCCAATGCATCATTGAAATTCAACCTGGAAAGATGATTTTAATATATCACTTGTACATTTTGTATTGCTCTTCTGGTGACAATGTAGTTTGTTTTTGTCAATTACCATTTTAATAATAGGGTAAAGAAAATTAAGTGGATTTTTGAAATAAAACAATACTGTCAATATACTATTAAAACAAATTAAAATTGTAAAAGTTATTGTACTTTAAGTAAAAATAAAAGAGCAAAAATATCAATCCCAGTTTTGGATTACTTTAATTAACAAAAAAAATGCATATAGCAAAGGATAGTTTCAATCTACCTACCTCTGGGTTATGGGCCCAGCATGCTTCCATTGCAGTACTCTGCTGCACATGTAAGTGCAAGAGATCCTGAAGCACTCACTCATCATGGGAAAGTACCAATGTGTTTCTTCGTTGGTTGATGGAAGAAACATCTTACAAAAACTCTCCAGATTATTGACTTTTTAAAGTTTTTCTAGGAAACGTTCTAGATGAATGCTTATTAGCCTTTGTCAGTACGTACTTTTTGCAAAGTGTATCTGTGGCGCAATCGGTTAGTGTGTTCGGCTATTAACCAAAAGGTTGGTAGTTCAATCCCACCCAGGGACGTAATTGACCTTGTGATCAGATTTTGGTGATATTTAAGTCGACAAGTCAAAATTTCAAACCCCCTGTTATGGTGTGGGTAGCTGGCCTTCCCTGATGTAATCAGAGTTAGATCTGATTCCGTGATTTTATAAAAACAGCTAGGAAGCACAATTTAGCAGTGGGTTGCAGAGAAAAAAAATATGCTGGCAGAAAAATCCAATTGAGTGATTAAACAGCTCTTCATTTTCTGGCTTTATTTTTATGCTAACAAATTTGTTCTCTGAAAAGTGTCCACAAAGCCAAGTCTCTGATTAACACCTTTGTAAGGATGGTTTTTCACCTATTACTAAATTAAACTTGCTTCATTGGAAAGGCAGCAAGATGCATCCTCATTTCAATGTCTACTGAAATAATACAGGTTGACACCAGGAAACATTAACGCCACTGCATCCTTGCTGCTTTCTCATGTGGAAGTCTGTTTAATGTGAAAACAAGGTGATATCTAATTAGCACACAGGTAAGGAATTAAGAAAATCTTTATTTAAGGGTGAAGATGTTTCTCACAAAATCGTTGCCCCAATGCATCATTGAAATTCAACCTGGAAAGATGATTTTAATATATCACTTGTACATTTTGTATTGCTCTTCTGGTGACAATGTAGTTTGTTTTTGTCAATTACCATTTTAATAATAGGGTAAAGAAAATTAAGTGGATTTTTGAAAGAAAACAATACTGTCAATATACTATTAAACAAATTAAAATGGTAAAAGTTATTGTACTTTAAGTAAAAATAAAAGAGCTAAAATATCAATCCCAATTTTGGATTACTTTAATTAAAAAAAAATGCATATAGCAGAGGATAGTTTCTATCTGCCTACCTCTGGGTTATCGGCCCAGCATGCTTCCATTGCAGTACTCTGCTGCACATGTAAGTGCAAGAGATCCTGAAGCACTCACTCATCATGGGAAAGTACCAATGTGTTTCTTCGTTGGTTGATGGAAGAAACATTTTACAAAAACTCTCCAGATTATTGACTTTTTTAAGTTTTTCTAGGAAACGTTCTAGATGAATGCTTATTAGCCTTTGTCAGTATGTACTTTTTGCAAAGTGTCTCTGTGGCGCAATCGGTTAGTGTGTTTGGCTATTAACCAAAAGGTTGGTGGTTCAATCCCACCCAGGGACGTAATTGACCTTGTGATCAGATTTTGGTGATATTTAAGTCGACAAGTCAAAATTTCAAACCCCCTGTTATGGTGTGGGTACCTGGCCTTCCCTGATGTAATCAGAGTTAGATTTGATTCAGTGATTTTATAAAAACAGCTAGGAAGCACAATTTAGCAGTGGGTTGCAGAGAAAAAAAATATGCTGGCAGAAAAATCCAATTGAGTGATTAAACAGCTCTTCATTTTCTGGCTTTATTTTTATGCTAACAAATTTGTTCTCTGAAAAGTGTCCACAAAGCCAAGTCTCTGATTAACACCTTTGTAAGGATGGTTTTTCACCTATTACTAAATTAAACTTGTTTCATTGGAAAGGCAGCAAGATGCATCCTCATTTCAATGTCTACTGAAATAATACAGGTTGACACCAGGAAACATTAACGCCACTGCATCCTTGCTGCTTTCTCATGTTGAAGTCTGTTTAATGCGAAAACAAGGTGATATCTAATTAGCACACAGGTAAGGAATTAAGAAAATCTTTATTTAAGGGTGAAGATGTTTCTCACAAAATCGTTGCCCCAATGCATCATTGAAATTCAAGCTGGAAAGATGATTTTAATATATCACTTGTACATTTTGTATTGCTCTTCTGGTGACAATGTAGTTTGTTTTTGTCAATTACCATTTTAATAATAGGGTAAAGAAAATTAAGTGGATTTTTGAAAGAAAACAATACTGTCAATATACTATTAAAACAAATTAAAATGGTAAAAGTTATTGTACTTTAAGTAAAAATAAAAGAGCCAAAATATCAATCCCAGTTTTGAATTACTTTAATTAACAAAAAAAAATTGCATATAGCAGAGGATAGTTTCAATCTGCCTACCTCTGGGTTATGGGCCCAGCATGCTTCCGTTGCTGTACTCTGCTGCACATGTAAGTGCAAGAGATCCTGAAGCACTCACTCATCATGGGAAAGTACCAATGTGTTTCTTCGTTGGTTGATGGAAGAAACATTTTACAAAAACTCTCCAGATTATTGACTTTTTAAAGTTTTTCTAGGAAAAGTTCTAGATGAATGCTTATTAGCCTTTGTCAGTATGTACTTTTTGCAAAGTGTCTCTGTGGCGCAATCGGTTAGTGTGTTCGGCTATTAACCAAAAGGTTGGTGGTTCAATCCCACCCAGGGACGTAATTGACCTTGTGATCAGATTTTGGTGATATTTAAGTCGACAAGTCAAAATTTCAAACCCCCTGTTATGGTGTGGGTACCTGGCCTTCCCTGATGTAATCAGAGTTAGATTTGATTCAGTGATTTTATAAAAACAGCTAGGAAGCACAATTTAGCAGTGGGTTGCAGAGAAAAAAAATATGCTGGCAGAAAAATCCAATTGAGTGATTAAACAGCTCTTCATTTTCTGGCTTTATTTTTATGCTAACAAATTTGTTCTCTGAAAAGTGTCCACAAAGCCAAGTCTCTGATTAACACCTTTGTAAGGATGGTTTTTCACCTATTACTAAATTAAACTTGTTTCATTGGAAAGGCAGCAAGATGCATCCTCATTTCAATGTCTACTGAAATAATACAGGTTGACACCAGGAAACATTAACGCCACTGCATCCTTGCTGCTTTCTCATGTTGAAGTCTGTTTAATGCGAAAACAAGGTGATATCTAATTAGCACACAGGTAAGGAATTAAGAAAATCTTTATTTAAGGGTGAAGATGTTTCTCACAAAATCGTTGCCCCAATGCATCATTGAAATTCAAGCTGGAAAGATGATTTTAATATATCACTTGTACATTTTGTATTGCTCTTCTGGTGACAATGTAGTTTGTTTTTGTCAATTACCATTTTAATAATAGGGTAAAGAAAATTAAGTGGATTTTTGAAAGAAAACAATACTGTCAATATACTATTAAAACAAATTAAAATGGTAAAAGTTATTGTACTTTAAGTAAAAATAAAAGAGCCAAAATATCAATCCCAGTTTTGAATTACTTTAATTAACAAAAAAAATTGCATATAGCAGAGGATAGTTTCAATCTGCCTACCTCTGGGTTATGGGCCCAGCATGCTTCCGTTGCTGTACTCTGCTGCACATGTAAGTGCAAGAGATCCTGAAGCACTCACTCATCATGGGAAAGTACCAATGTGTTTCTTCGTTGGTTGATGGAAGAAACATCTTACAAAAACTCTCCAGATTATTGACTTTTTAAAGTTTTTCTAGGAAACGTTCTAGATGAATGCTTATTAGCCTTTGTCAGTATGTACTTTTTGCAAAGTGTCTCTGTGGCGCAATTGGTTAGTGTGTACGGCTATTAACCAAAAGGTTGGTGGTTAAATCCTACCCAGGGACGTAATTGACCTTGTGATCAGATTTTGGTGATATTTAAGTAGACAAGTCAAAATTTCAAGCCCCCTCTTATGGTGTAGGGTACCTGGCCTTCTCTGATGTAATCAGAGTTAGATTTGATTCAGTGATTTTATAAAAAACAGCTAGGAAGCACAATTTAGCAGTGGGTTGCAGAGAAAAAAAATATGCTGGCAGAAAAATCCAATTGAGTGATTAAACAGCTCTTCATTTTCTGGCTTTATTTTTATGCTAACAAATTTGTTCTCTGAAAAGTGTCCACAAAGCCAAGTCTCTGATTAACACCTTTGTAAGGATGGTTTTTCACCTATTACTAAATTAAACTTGCTTCATTGGAAAGGCAGCAAGATGCATCCTCATTTCAATGTCTACTGAAATAATACAAGTTGACACCAGGAAACATTAACGCCACTGCATCCTTGCTGCTTTCTCATGTGGAAGTCTGTTTAATATGAAAACAAGGTGATATCTAATTAGCACACAGGTAAGGAATTAAGAAAATCTTTATTTAAGGGTGAAGATGTTTCTCACAAAATCGTTGCCCCAATGCATCATTGAAATTCAAGCTGGAAATATGATTTTAATATATCACTTGTACATTTTGTATTGCTCTTCTGGTGACAATGTAGTTTGTTTTTGTCAATTACCATTTTAATAATAGGGTAAAGAAAATTAAGTGGATTTTTGAAAGAAAACAATACTGTCAATATACTATTAAAACAAATTAAAATGGTAAAAGTTATTGTACTTTAAGTAAAAATAAAAGAGCCAAAATATCAATCCCAGTTTTGGATTACTTTAATTAACAAACAAAAAAATGCATATAGCAGAGGATAGTTTCAATCTGCCTACCTCTGGGTTATGGGCCCAGCATGCTTCCATTGCTGTACTCTGCTGCACATATAAGTGCAAGAGATCCTGAAGCACTCACTCATCATTGGAAAGTACCAATGTGTTTCTTCGTTGGTTGATAGAAGAAACATCTTACAAAAACTCTCCAGATTATTGACTTTTTTAAGTTTTTCTAGGAAACGTTTTAGATGAATGCTTATTAGTATTTGTCAGTATGTACTTTTGGAAAGTGTCTCTGTGGCGCAATCAGTTAGTGTGTACGGCTATTAACCAAAAGGTTGGTGGTTCAATCCCACCCAGGGACGTAATTGACCTTGTATTCAGATTTTGGTGATCTTTAAGTAGACAAGTCAAATTTCATACCCCCTGTTATGGTGTAGGGTACCTGGCCTTCTCTGATGTAATCAGAGTTAGATTTGATTCAGTGATTTTATAAAAACAGCTAGGAAGCACAATTTAGCAGTGGGTTGCAGAGAAAAAGAAATATGCTGGCAAAAAAATCAAATTGCGTGATTAAACAGCTCTTCATTTTCTGGCTTTATTTTTATGCTAACAAATTTGTTCTCTGAAAAGTGTCCACAAAGCCAAGTCTCTGATTAACACCTTTGTAGGGATGGTTTTTCACCTATTACTAAATTAAACTTGCTTCATTGGAAAGGCAGCAAGATGCATCCTCATTTCAATGTCTACTGAAATAATACAGGTTGACACCAGGAAACATTAACGCCACTGCATCCTTGCTGCTTTCTCATGTGGAAGTCTGTTTAATGTGAAAACAAGGTGATATCTAATTAGCACACAGGTAAGGAATTAAGAAAATCTTTATTTAAGGGTGAAGATGTTTCTCACAAAATCGTTGCCCCAATGCATCATTGAAATTCAAGCTGGAAATATGATTTTAATATATCACTTGTACATTTTGTATTGCTCTTCTGGTGACAATGTAGTTTGTTTTTGTCAATTACCATTTTAATAATAGGGTAAAGAAAATTAAGTGGATTTTTGAAAGAAAACAATACTGTCAATATACTATTAAAACAAATTAAAATGGTAAAAGTTATTGTACTTTAAGTAAAAATAAAAGAGCCAAAATATCAATCCCAGTTTTGGATTACTTTAATTAACAAACAAAAAAATGCATATAGCAGAGGATAGTTTCAATCTGCCTACCTCTGGGTTATGGGCCCAGCATGCTTCCATTGCTGTACTCTGCTGCACATATAAGTGCAAGAGATCCTGAAGCACTCACTCATCATGGGAAAGTACCAATGTGTTTCTTCGTTGGTTGATAGAAGAAACATCTTACAAAAACTCTCCAGATTATTGACTTTTTTAAGTTTTTCTAGGAAACGTTTTAGATGAATGCTTATTAGCATTTGTCAGTATGTGCTTTTGGAAAGTGTCTCTGTGGCGCAATCAGTTAGTGTGTACGGCTATTAACCAAAAGGTTGGTGGTTCAATCCCACCCAGGGACGTAATTGACCTTGTATTCAGATTTTGGTGATCTTTAAGTAGACAAGTCAAATTTCATACCCCCTGTTATGGTGTAGGGTACCTGGCCTTCTCTGATGTAATCAGAGTTAGATTTGATTCAGTGATTTTATAAAAACAGCTAGGAAGCACAATTTAGCAGTGGGTTGCAGAGAAAAAGAAATATGCTGGCAAAAAAATCAAATTGCGTGATTAAACAGCTCTTCATTTTCTGGCTTTATTTTTATGCTAACAAATTTGTTCTCTGAAAAGTGTCCACAAAGCCAAGTCTCTGATTAACACCTTTGTAGGGATGGTTTTTCACCTATTACTAAAGTAAACTTGCTTCATTGGAAAGGCAGCAAGATGCATCCTCATTTCAATGTCTACTGAAATAATACAGGTTGACACCAGGAAACATTAACGCCACTGCATCCTTGCTGCTTTCTCATGTGGAAGTCTGTTTAATGTGAAAACAAGGTGATATCTAATTAGCACACAGGTAAGGAATTACGAAAATCTTTATTTAAGGGTGAAGATGTTTCTCACAAAATTGTTGCCCCAATGCATCATTGAAATTCAAGCTGGAAAGATGATTTTAATATATCACTTGTACATTTTGTATTGCTCTTCTGGTGACAATGTAGTTTGTTTTTGTCAATTACCATTTTAATAATAGGGTAAAGAAAATTAAGTGGATTTTTGAAAGAAAACAATACTGTCAATATACTATTCAAACAAATTAAAATGGTAAAAGTTATTGTACTTTAAGTAAAAATAAAAGAGACAAAATATCAATCCCAGTTTTGGATTACTTTAATTAACAAAAAAAAATGCATATAGCAGAGGATAGTTTCAATCTGCCTACCTCTGGGTTATGGGCCCAGCATGCTTCCATTGCAGTGCTCTGCTGCACATGTAAGTGCAAGAGATCCTGAAGCACTCACTCATCATGGGAATGTACCAATGTGTTTCTTCGTTGGTTGATGGAAGAAACATCTTACAAAAACTCTCCAGATTATTGACTTTTTTAAGTTTTTCTAGGAAACGTTTTAGATGAATGCTTATTAGCATTTGTCAGTATGTACTTTTGCAAAGTGTCTCTGTGGCGCAATCAGTTAGTATGTACGGCTATTAACCAAAAGGTTGGTGGTTCAATCCCACCCAGGGACGTAATTGACCTTGTTATCAGATTTTGGTGATCTTTAAGTAGACAAGTCAAAATTTCAAACCCCCTGTTATGGTGTAGGGTACCTGGCCTTCTCTGATGTAATCAGAGTTAGATTTGATTCAGTGATTTTATAAAAACAGCTAGGAAGCACAATTTAGCAGTGGGTTGCAGAGAAAAAAAATATGCTGGCAGAAAAATCCAATTGAGTGATTAAACAGCTCTTCATTTTCTGGCTTTATTTTTATGCTAACAAATTTGTTCTCTGAAAAGTGTCCACAAAGCCAAGTCTCTGATTAACACCTTTTTAAGGATGGTTTTTCACCTATTACTAAATTGCACCTCAATTATTTTCTTTACCCTATTATTAAAATGGTAATTGACAAAAACAAACTACATTGTCACCAGAAGAGCAATACAAAATGTACAAGTGATATATTAAAATCATATTTCCAGCTTGAATTTCAATGATGCATTGGGGCAACGATTTTGTGAGAAACATCTTCACCCTTAAATAAAGATTTTCTTAATTCCTTACCTGTGTGCTAATTAGATATCACCTTGTTTTCACATTAAACAGACTTCCACATGAGAAAGCAGCAAGGATGCAGTGGCATTAATGTTTCCTGGTGTCAACTTGCATTATTTCAGTAGACATTGAAATGAGGATGCATCTTGCTGCCTTTCCAATGAAGCAAGTTTAATTTAGTAATAGGTGAAAAACCATCCCTACAAAGGTGTTAATCAGAGACTTGGCTTTGTGGACACTTTTCAGAGAACAAATTTGTTAGCATAAAAATAAAGCCAGAAATGAAGAGCTGTTTAATCACTCAATTGGATTTTTAGAGCTACGCATTGGAAAATTCAGGGCTATACCGTGTAGATGAAGCACTAACAGGAGGTTTTAAAATTTTCATTCTAGTGTCCTTCGTTTGGGAGAAAAATGCAAAGGTACAAGACAGCTTTTCCTTGCCAATATCTCTCTTTTGCAAAGAGCTACGCATTGGAAAATTCAGGGCTATACCGTGTAGATGAAGAACTAACAGGAGGCTTTAAAATTTTCATTCTAGTGTCCTTCGTTTGGGAGAAAAATGCAAAGGTACAAGACAGCTTTTCCTTGCCAATATCTCTCTTTTGCAAAGAGCTACGCATTGGAAAATTCAGGTCTATGTCGTGTAGATGATGGCCTAACAGGTGGCTTTAAAATTTTCTTTCTAGTGTCCTTCGTTTGGGAGAAAAATGCAAAGGTACAAGACAGCTTTTCCTTGCCAATATCTCTCTTTTGCAAAGAGCTACGCATTGGAACATTCAGGGCTATGTCGTGTAGATGATGGCCTAACAGGAGGCTTTAAAATTTTCTTTCTAGTGACCTTCGTTTGGGAGAAAAATGCAAAGGTACAAGACAGCTTTTCCTTGCCAATATCTCTCTTTTGCAAAGAGCTGCGCATTGGAAAATTCAGGACTATGTCGTGTAGATGATGACCTAACAGGATGCTTTAAAATTTTCTTTCTAGTGTCCTTCGTTTGGGAGAAAAATGCAAAGGTACAAGACAGCTTTTCCTTGCCAATATCTCTCTTTTGCAAAGAGCTGCGCATTGGAAAATTCAGGGCTATGTCGTGTAGATGATGGCCTAACAGGAGGCTTTACAATTTTCTTTCTAGTGTCTTTCGTTTGGGAGAAAAATGCAAAGGTACAAGACAGTTTTTCCTTGCCAATATCTCTCTTTTGCAAAGAGCTACACATTGGAAAATTAAGGGCTATGTCGTGTAGATGATGGCCTAACAGGAGGCTTTAAAATTATCTTTCTAGTGTCCTTCGTTTGGAAGAAAAATGCAAAGGTACAAGACAGCTTTTCCTTGCCAATATCTCTCTTTTGCAAAGAGCTACGCATTGGAAAATTCAGGGCTATGTCGTGTAGATGATGGCCTAACAGGAGGCTTTAAAATTATCTTTCTAGTGTCCTTCGTTTGGAAGAAAAATGCAAAGGTACAAGACAGCTTTTCCTTGCCAATATCTCTCTTTTGCAAAGAGCTACGCTTTGGAAAATTCAGGGCTATGTCGTGTAGATGATGGCCTAACAGGAGGCTTTAAAATTTTCTTTTTAGTGACCTTCGTTTGGGAGAAACATGCAAAGGTACAAGACAGCTTTTCCTTGCCAATATCTCTCTTTTGCAAAGAGCTGCGCATTGGAAAATTCAGGGCTATGTCGTGTAGATGATGGCCTAACAGGAGGCTTTAAAATTTTCTTTCTAGTGTCCTTAGTTTGGGAGAAAAATGCAAAGGTACAAGACAGCTTTTCCTTGCCAGTATCTCTCTTTTGCAAAGAGCTGCGCATTGGAAAATTCAGGGCTATGTCGTGTAGATGATGGCCTAACAGGAGGCTTTAAAATTATCTTTCTAGTGTCCTTCGTTTGGGAGAAAAATGCAAAGGTACAAGACAGCTTTTCCTTGCCAATATCTCTCTTTTGCAAAGAGCTACGCATTGGAAAATTCAGGGCTATGTCGTGTAGATGATGGCCTAACAGGAGGCTTTAAAATTTTCTTTCTAGTGTCCTTCGTTTGGGAGAAAAATGCAAAGGTACAAGACAGCTTTTCCTTGCCAATATCTCTCTTTTGCAAAGAGCTGCGCATTGGAAAATTCAGGGCTATGTCGTGTAGATGATGGCCTAACAGGAGGCTTTAAAATTTTCTTTCTAGTGACCTTCGTTTGGGAGAAAAATGCAAAGGTACAATACAGCTTTTCCTTGCCAATATCTCTCTTTTTTGCAAAGAGCTGCGCATTGGAAAATTCAGGACTATGTCGTGTAGATGATGGCCTAACAGGAGGCTTTAAAATTTTCTTTCTAGTGTCCTTCGTTTGGGAGAAAAATGCAAAGGTACAAGACAGCTTTTCCTTGCCAATATCTCTCTTTTGCAAAGAGCTGCGCATTGGAAAATTCAGGACTATGTCGTGTAGATGATGGCCTAACAGGAGGCTCTAAAATTTTCTTTCTAGTGTCCTTCGTTTGGGAGAAAAATGCAAAGGTACAAGACAGCTTTTCCTTGCCAATATCTCTCTTTTGCAAAGAGCTACGCATTGGAAAATTCAGCTAGCTGTTTTTATAAAATCACTGAATCAAATCTAACTCTGATTACATCAGAGAAGGCCAGCTACCCTACACCATAACAGGGGGTTTGAAATTTTGACTTGTCTACTTAAAGATCACCAAAATCTGATAACAAGGTCAATTAGGTCCCTGGGTGGGATTGAACCACCAACCTTTTGGTTAATAGCCGCACATACTAACTGATTGCGCCACAGAGACACTTTGCAAAAGTCCATACTGACAAAGGCTAATAAGCATTCATCTAAAACGTTTCCTAGAAAAACTTTAAAAAGTCAATAATCTGGAGAGTTTTTGTAAGATGTTTCTTCCATCAACCAACGAAGAAACACATTGGTACTTTCCCATGATGAGTGAGTGCTTCAGGATCTCTTGAACTTACATGTGCAGCAGAGTACTGCAATGGAAGCATGCTGGGCCCATAACCCAGAGGTAGGCAGATTGAAACTATCCTCTGCTATATGCATTTTTTTTTGTTAATTAAAGTAATCCAAAACTGGGATTGATATTTTGGCTCTTTTATTTTTACTTAAAGTACAATAACTTTTACCATTTTAATTTGTTTTAATAGTATATTGACAGTATTGTTTTCTTTCAAAAATCCACTTCATTTTCTTTACCCTATTATTAAAATGGTAATTGACAAAAACAAACTACATTGTCACCAGAAGAGCAATACAAAATGTACAAGTGATATATTAAAATCATCTTTCCAGCTTGAATTTCAATGATGCATTGGGTCAACAATTTTGTGAGAAACATCTTCACCCTTAAATAAAGATTTTCTTAATTCCTTACCTGTGTGCTAATTAGATATCACCTTGTTTTCACATTAAACAGACTTCCACATGAGAAAGCAGCAAGGATGCAGTGGCGTTAATGTTTCCTGGTGTCAACCTGTATTATTTCAGTAGACATTGAAATGAGGATACATCTTGCTGCCTTTCCAATGAAGCAAGTTTAATTTAGTAATAGGTGAAAAACCATCCCTACAAAGGTGTTAATCAGAGACTTGGCTTTGTGGACACTTTTCAGAGAACAAATTTGTTAGCATAAAAATAAAGCCAGAAAATGAAGAGCTGTTTAATCACGCAATTTGATTTTTTTGCCAGCATATTTCTTTTTCTCTGCAACCCACTGCTAAATTGTGCTTCCTAGATGTTTTTATAAAATCACTGAATCAAATCTAACTCTGATTACATCAGAGAAGGCCAGGTACCCTACACCATAACAGGGGGTATGAAATTTGACTTGTCTACTTAAAGATCACCAAAATCTGATAACAAGGTCAATTACGTCCCTGGGTGGGATTGAACCACCAACCTTTTGGTTAATAGCCGTACACACTAACTGATTGCGCCACAGAGACACTTTGCAAAACTACATACTGACAAATGCTAATAAGCATTCATCTAAAACGTTTCCTAGAAAAACTTTAAAAAGTCAATAATCTGGAGAGTTTTTGTAAGATGTTTCTTCTATCAACCAACGAAGAAACACATTGGTACTTTCCCATGATGAGTGAGTGCTTCAGGATCTCTTGCACTTACATGTGCAGCAGAGTACAGCAATGGAAGCATGCTGGGCCCATAACCCAGAGGTAGGCAGATTGAAACTATCCTCTGCTATATGCATTTTTTTGTTTGTTAATTAAAGTAATCCAAAACTGGGATTGATATTTTGGCTCTTTTATTTTTACTTAAAGTACAATAACTTTTACCATTTTAATTTGTTTTAATAGTATATTGACAGTATTGTTTTCTTTCAAAAATCCACTTAATTTTCTTTACCCTATTATTAAAATGGTAATTGACAAAAACAAACTACATTGTCACCAGAAGAGCAATACAAAATGTACAAGTGATATATTAAAATCATCTTTCCAGCTTGAATTTCAATGATGCATTGGGGCAACGATTTTGTGAGAAACATCTTCACCCTTAAATAAAGATTTTCTTAATTCCTTACCTGTGTGCTAATTAGATATCACCTTGTTTTCACATTAAACAGACTTCCACATGAGAAAGCAGCAAGGATGCAGTGGCGCTAATGTTACCTGGTGTCAACCTGTATTATTTCAGTAGACATTGAAATGAGGATGCATCTTGCTGCCTTTCCAATGAAGCAAGTTTAATTTAGTAATAGGTGAAAAACCATCCTTACAAAGGTGTTAATCAGAGACTTGGCTTTGTGGACACTTTTCAGAGAACAAATTTGTTAGCATAAAGATAAAGCCAGAAAATAAAGAGCTGTTTAATCACTCAATTGGATTTTTCTGCCAGCATATTTTTTTTCTCTGCAACCCACTGCTAAATTGTGCTTCCTAGCTGTTTTTATAAAATCACTGAATCAAATCTAACTCTGATTACATCAGAGAAGGCCAGGTACCCTACACCATAACAGGGGGTTTGAAATTTTGACTTGTCTACTTAAAGATCACCAAAATCTGATAACAAGGTCAATTAGGTCCCTGGGTGGGATTGAACCACCAACCTTTTGGTTAATAGCCGTACACACTAACTGATTGCGCCACAGAGACACTTTGCAAAAAGTCCATACTGACAAAGGCTAATAAGCATTCATCTAAAACGTTTCCTAGAAAAACTTTAAAAAGTCAATAATCTGGAGAGTTTTTGTAAGATGTTTCTTCCATCAACCAACGAAGAAACACATTGGTACTTTCCCATGATGAGTGAGTGCTTCAGGATCTCTTGAACTTACATGTGCAGCAGAGTACTGCAATGGAAGCATGCTGGGCTCATAACCGAGAGGTAGGCAGATTGAAACTATCCTCTGCTATATGCATTTTTTTTTTGTTAATTAAAGTAATCCAAAACTGGGATTGATATTTTGTCTCTTTTATTTTTACTTAAAGTACAATAACTTTTACCATTTTAATTTGTTTTAATAGTATATTGACAGTATTGTTTTCTTTCAAAAATCCACTTCATTTTCTTTACCCTATTATTAAAATGGTAATTGACAAAAACAAACTACATTGTCACCAGAAGAGCAATACAAAATGTACAAGTGATATATTAAAATCATCTTTCCAGCTTGAATTTCAATGTTGCATTGGGTCAACAATTTTGTGAGAAACATCTTCACCCTTAAATAAAGATTTTCTTAATTCCTTACCTGTGTGCTAATTAGATATCACCTTGTTTTCACATTAAACAGACTTCCACATGAGAAAGCAGCAAGGATGCAGTGGCGTTAATGTTTCCTGGTGTCAACCTGTATTATTTCAGTAGACATTGAAATGAGGATACATCTTGCTGCCTTTCCAATGAAGCAAGTTTAATTTAGTAATAGGTGAAAAACCATCCCTACAAAGGTGTTAATCAGAGACTTGGCTTTGTGGACACTTTTCAGAGAACAAATTTGTTAGCATAAAAATAAAGCCAGAAAATGAAGAGCTGTTTAATCACGCAATTTGATTTTTTTGCCAGCATATTTCTTTTTCTCTGCAACCCACTGCTAAATTGTGCTTCCTAGATGTTTTTATAAAATCACTGAATCAAATCTAACTCTGATTACATCAGAGAAGGCCAGGTACCCTACACCATAACAGGGGGTATGAAATTTGACTTGTCTACTTAAAGATCACCAAAATCTGATAACAAGGTCAATTACGTCCCTGGGTGGGATTGAACCACCAACCTTTTGGTTAATAGCCGTACATACTAACTGATTGCGCCACAGAGACACTTTGCAAAAGTACATACTGACAAATGCTAATAAGCATTCATCTAAAACGTTTCCTAGAAAAACTTAAAAAAGTCAATAATCTGGAGAGTTTTTGTAAGATGTTTCTTCTATCAACCAACGAAGAAACACATTGGTACTTTCCCATGATGAGTGAGTGCTTCAGGATCTCTTGCACTTACATGTGCAGCAGAGTACAGCAATGGAAGCATGCTGGGCCCATAACCCAGAGGTAGGCAGGTTGAAACTATCCTCTGCTATATGCATTTTTTTGTTTGTTAATTAAAGTAATCCAAAACTGGGATTGATATTTTGGCTCTTTTATTTTTACTTAAAGTACAATAACTTTTACCATTTTAATTTGTTTTAATAGTATATTGACAGTATTGTTTTCTTTCAAAAATCCACTTAATTTTCTTTACCCTATTATTAAAATGGTAATTGACAAAAACAAACTACATTGTCACCAGAAGAGCAATACAAAATGTACAAGTGATATATTAAAATCATATTTCCAGCTTGAATTTCAATGATGCATTGTGGCAACGATTTTGTGAGAAACATCTTCACCCTTAAATAAAGATTTTCTTAATTCCTTACCTGTGTGCTAATTAGATATCACCTTGTTTTCATATAAAACAGACTTCCACATGAGAAAGCAGCAAGGATGCAGTTTCGTTAATGTTTCCTGGTGTCAACTTGTATTATTTTAGTAGACATTGAAATGAGGATGCATCTTGCTGCCTTTCCAATGAAGCAAGTTTAATTTAGTAATAGGTGAAAAACCATCCTTACAAAGGTGTTAATCAGAGACTTGGCTTTGTGGACACTTTTCAGAGAACAAATTTGTTAGCATAAAAATAAAGCCAGAAAATGAAGAGCTGTTTAATCACTCAATTGGATTTTTCTGCCAGCATATTTTTTTTCTCTGCAACCCACTGCTAAATTGTGCTTCCTAGCTGTTTTTATAAAATCACTGAATCAAATCTAACTCTGATTACATCAGAGAAGGCCAGGTACCCTACACCATAACAGGGGGTTTGAAATTTTGACTTGTCTACTTAAAGATCACCAAAATCTGATAACAAGGTCAATTAGGTCCCTGGATGGGATTGAACCACCAACCTTATGGTTAATAGCCGTACATACTAACTGATTGCGCCACAGAGACACTTTGCGAAAGTCCATACTGACAAAGGCTAATAAGCATTCATCTAAAACGTTTCCTAGAAAAACTTTAAAAAGTCAATAATCTGGAGAGTTTTTGTAAGATGTTTCTTCCATCAACCAACGAAGAAACACATTGGTACTTTCCCATGATGAGTGAGTGCTTCAGGATCTCTTGAACTTACATGTGCAGCAGAGTACTGCAATGGAAGCATGCTGGGCCCATAACCCAGAGGTAGGCAGATTGAAACTATCCTCTGCTATATGCATTTTTTTTTTGTTAATTAAAGTAATCCAAAACTGGGATTGATATTTTGTCTCTTTTATTTTTACTTAAAGTACAATAACTTTTACCATTTTAATTTGTTTTAATAGTATATTGACAGTATTGTTTTCTTTCAAAAATCCACTTCATTTTCTTTACCCTATTATTAAAATGGTAATTGACAAAAACAAACTACATTGTCACCAGAAGAGCAATACAAAATGTACAAGTGATATATTAAAATCATCTTTCCAGCTTGAATTTCAACGATGCATTGGGTCAACAATTTTGTGAGAAACATCTTCACCCTTAAATAAAGATTTTCTTAATTCCTTACCTGTGTGCTAATTAGATATCACCTTGTTTTCACATTAAACAGACTTCCACATGAGAAAGCAGCAAGGATGCAGTGGCGTTAATGTTTCCTGGTGTCAACCTGTATTATTTCAGTAGACATTGAAATGAGGATACATCTTGCTGCCTTTCCAATGAAGCAAGTTTAATTTAGTAATAGGTGAAAAACCATCCCTACAAAGGTGTTAATCAGAGACTTGGCTTTGTGGACACTTTTCAGAGAACAAATTTGTTAGCATAAAAATAAAGCCAGAAAATGAAGAGCTGTTTAATCACGCAATTTGATTTTTTTGCCAGCATATTTCTTTTTCTCTGCAACCCACTGCTAAATTGTGCTTCCTAGATGTTTTTATAAAATCACTGAATCAAATCTAACTCTGATTACATCAGAGAAGGCCAGGTACCCTACACCATAACAGGGGGTATGAAATTTGACTTGTCTACTTAAAGATCACAAAAATCTGATAACAAGGTCAATTACGTCCCTGGGTGGGATTGAACCACCAACCTTTTGGTTAATAGCCGTACACACTAACTGATTGCGCCACAGAGACACTTTGCAAAACTACATACTGACAAATGCTAATAAGCATTCATCTAAAACGTTTCCTAGAAAAACTTTAAAAAGTCAATAATCTGGAGAGTTTTTGTAAGATGTTTCTTCTATCAACCAACGAAGAAACACATTGGTACTTTCCCATGATGAGTGAGTGCTTCAGGATCTCTTGCACTTACATGTGCAGCAGAGTACAGCAATGGAAGCATGCTGGGCCCATTACCCAGAGGTAGGCAGATTGAAACTATCCTCTGCTATATGCATTTTTTTGTTTGTTAATTAAAGTAATCCAAAACTGGGATTGATATTTTGGCTCTTTTATTTTTACTTAAAGTACAATAACTTTTACCATTTTAATTTGTTTTAATAGTATATTGACAGTATTGTTTTCTTTCAAAAATCCACTTAATTTTCTTTACCCTATTATTAAAATGGTAATTGACAAAAACAAACTACATTGTCACCAGAAGAGCAATACAAAATGTACAAGTGATATATTAAAATCATCTTTCCAGCTTGAATTTCAATGATGCATTGGGGCAACGATTTTGTGAGAAACATCTTCACCCTTAAATAAAGATTTTCTTAATTCCTTACCTGTGTGCTAATTAGATATCACCTTGTTTTCACATTAAACAGACTTCCACATGAGAAAGCAGCAAGGATGCAGTGGCGTTAATGTTTCCTGGTGTCAACCTGTATTATTTCAGTAGACATTGAAATGAGGATGCATCTTGCTGCCTTTCCAATGAAGCAAGTTTAATTTAGTAATAGGTGAAAAACCATCCTTACAAAGGTGTTAATCAGAGACTTGGCTTTGTGGACACTTTTCAGAGAACAAATTTGTTAGCATAAAAATAAAGCCAGAAAATAAAGAGCTGTTTAATCACTCAATTGGATTTTTCTGCCAGCATATTTTTTTTCTCTGCAACCCACTGCTAAATTGTGCTTCCTAGCTGTTTTTATAAAATCACTGAATCAAATCTAACTCTGATTACATCAGAGAAGGCCAGGTACCCTACACCATAACAGGGGGTTTGAAATTTTGACTTGTCTACTTAAAGATCACCAAAATCTGATAACAAGGTCAATTAGGTCCCTGGGTGGGATTGAACCACCAACCTTTTGGTTAATAGCCGTACACACTAACTGATTGCGCCACAGAGACACTTTGCAAAAAGTCCATACTGACAAAGGCTAATAAGCATTCATCTAAAACGTTTCCTAGAAAAACTTTAAAAAGTCAATAATCTGGAGAGTTTTTGTAAGATGTTTCTTCCATCAACCAACGAAGAAACACATTGGTACTTTCCCATGATGAGTGAGTGCTTCAGGATCTCTTGAACTTACATGTGCAGCAGAGTACTGCAATGGAAGCATGCTGGGCTCATAACCGAGAGGTAGGCAGATTGAAACTATCCTCTGCTATATGCATTTTTTTTTTGTTAATTAAAGTAATCCAAAACTGGGATTGATATTTTGTCTCTTTTATTTTTACTTAAAGTACAATAACTTTTACCATTTTAATTTGTTTTAATAGTATATTGACAGTATTGTTTTCTTTCAAAAATCCACTTCATTTTCTTTACCCTATTATTAAAATGGTAATTGACAAAAACAAACTACATTGTCACCAGAAGAGCAATACAAAATGTACAAGTGATATATTAAAATCATCTTTCCAGCTTGAATTTCAATGTTGCATTGGGTCAACATTTTTGTGAGAAACATCTTCACCCTTAAATAAAGATTTTCTTAATTCCTTACCTGTGTGCTAATTAGATATCACCTTGTTTTCACATTAAACAGACTTCCACATGAGAAAGCAGCAAGGATGCAGTGGCGTTAATGTTTCCTGGTGTCAACTTGTATTATTTCAGTAGACATTGAAATGAGGATGCATCTTGCTGCCTTTCCAATGAAGCAAGTTTAATTTAGTAATAGGTGAAAAACCATCCTTACAAAGGTGTTAATCAGAGACTTGGCTTTGTGGACACTTTTCAGAGAACAAATTTGTTAGCATAAAAATAAAGCCAGAAAATGAAGAGCTGTTTAATCACTCGATTGGATTTTTCTGCCAGCATATTTTTTTTCTCTGCAACCCACTGCTAAATTGTGCTTCCTAGCTGTTTTTTATAAAATCACTGAATCAAATCTAACTCTGATTACATCAGAGAAGGCCATGTACCCTACACCATAAGAGGAGGTTTGAAATTTTGACTTGTCTCCTTAAATATCACCAAAATCTGATCACAAGGTTAATTACGTCCCTGGGTGGGATTGAACCACCAACATTTTGGTTAATAGCCAAACACACTAACCGATTGCGCCACAGAGACACTTTGCAAAAGTCCATACTGACAAAGGCTAATAAGCATTCATCTAAAACGTTTCCTAGAAAAACTTTAAAAAGTCAATAATCTGGAGAGTTTTTGTAAGATGTTTCTTCCATCAACCAACGAAGAAACACATTGGTACTTTCCCATGATGAGTGAGTGCTTCAGGATCTCTTGCACTTACATGTGCAGCAGAGTACTGCAATGGAAGCATGCTGGGCCCATAACCCAGAGGTAGGCAGATTGAAACTATCCTCTGCTATATGCATTTTTTTTGTTAATTAAAGTAATCCAAAACTGGGATTGATATTTTGTCTCTTTTATTTTTACTTAAAGTACAATAACTTTTACCATTTTAATTTGTTTTAATAGTATATTGACAGTATTGTTTTCTTTCAAAAATCCACTTCATTTTCTTTACCCTATTATTAAAATGGTAATTGACAAAAACAAACTACATTGTCACCAGAAGAGCAATACAAAATGTACAAGTGATATATTAAAATCATCTTTCCAGCTTGAATTTCAATGTTGCATTGGGTCAACATTTTTGTGAGAAACATCTTCACCCTTAAATAAAGATTTTCTTAATTCCTTACCTGTGTGCTAATTAGATATCACCTTGTTTTCACATTAAACAGACTTCCACATGAGAAAGCAGCAAGGATGCAGTGGCGTTAATGTTTCCTGGTGTCAACTTGTATTATTTCAGTAGACATTGAAATGAGGATGCATCTTGCTGCCTTTCCAATGAAGCAAGTTTAATTTAGTAATAGGTGAAAAACCATCCTTACAAAGGTGTTAATCAGAGACTTGGCTTTGTGGACACTTTTCAGAGAACAAATTTGTTAGCATAAAAATAAAGCCAGAAAATGAAGAGCTGTTTAATCACTCGATTGGATTTTTCTGCCAGCATATTTTTTTTCTCTGCAACCCACTGCTAAATTGTGCTTCCTAGCTGTTTTTTATAAAATCACTGAATCAAATCTAACTCTGATTACATCAGAGAAGGCCATGTACCCTACACCATAAGAGGAGGTTTGAAATTTTGACTTGTCTCCTTAAATATCACCAAAATCTGATCACAAGGTTAATTACGTCCCTGGGTGGGATTGAACCACCAACATTTTGGTTAATAGCCAAACACACTAACCGATTGCGCCACAGAGACACTTTGCAAAAGTCCATACTGACAAAGGCTAATAAGCATTCATCTAAAACGTTTCCTAGAAAAACTTTAAAAAGTCAATAATCTGGAGAGTTTTTGTAAGATGTTTCTTCCATCAACCAACGAAGAAACACATTGGTACTTTCCCATGATGAGTGAGTGCTTCAGGATCTCTTGCACTTACATGTGCAGCCAGTGGGGACGAATTGATAATCTGTGAGGAGGGGGATGTACACGGTGATATATCGGAGGGTGAAGATGAGGTGGACATCTTGCCTCTGTAGAGCCAGTTTGTGCAAGGAGAGATTAATTGCTTCTTTTTTGGGGGGGGTCCAAACCAACCCGTCATATCAGTCACAGTCGTGTGGCAGACCCTGTCACTGAAATGATGGGTTGGTTAAAGTGTGCATGTCCTGTTTTGTTTATACAACATAAGGGTGGGTGGGAGGGCCCAAGGACAATTCCATCTTGCACCTCTTTTTTCTTTTCTTTTTCTTTGCATCATGTGCTGATTGGGGAGGGTTTTTTGGAAGGGACATCCTGCGTGACACTGCAGTGCCACTCCTAGATGGGCCCGGTGTTTGTGTCGGCCACTAGGGTCGCTAATCTTACTCACACAGTCAGCTACCTCATTGCGCCTCTTTTTTTCTTTGCGTCATGTGCTGTTTGGGGAGGGTTTTTTGGAAGGGACATCCTGCGTGACACTGCAGTGCCACTCCTAGATGGGCCCGGTGTTTGTGTCGGCCACTAGGGTCGCTAATCTTACTCACACAGCTACCTCATTGCGCCTCTTTTTTTCTTTGCGTCATGTGCTGTTTGGGGAGGGTTTTTTGGAAGGGCCATCCTGCGTGACACTGCAGTGCCACTCCTAGATGGGCCCGGTGTTTGTGTCGGCCACTAGGGTCGCTAATCTTACTCACACAGCTACCTCATTGCGCCTCTTTTTTTCTTTGCGTCATGTGCTGTTTGGGGAGGGTTTTTTGGAAGGGACATCCTGCGTGACACTGCAGTGCCACTCCTAGATGGGCCCGGTGTTTGTGTCGGCCACTAGGGTCGCTTATCTTACTCACACAGCGACCTCGGTGCAAATTTTAGGACTAAAAATAATATTGTGAGGTGTGAGGTATTCAGAATAGACTGAAAATGAGTGTAAATTATGGTTTTTGAGGTTAATAATACTTTGGGATCAAAATGACCCCCAAATTCTATGATTTAAGCTGTTTTTTAGTGTTTTTTGAAAAAAACACCCGAATCCAAAACACACCCGAATCCGACAAAAAAAATTCGGTGAGGTTTTGCCAAAACGCGTTCGAACCCAAAACACGGCCGCGGAACCGAACCCAAAACCAAAACACAAAACCCGAAAAATTTCAGGCGCTCATCTCTACTATTTACCCTTGCATAGAAAGGTATAATCTAAGCTAGAGAATTCTATTTGGAGCTCACCTTGTACTTTGTGAAGAAATAATCAGCTTTGTGGCTGAGCAGATATATGGAGTGTGTGGCTGCACACTGCATAGATCTGCTGAGTTGCAATGCTAATAATTTTTTTTTTGCAAAGTACCAATAGCTTCATTGTGAAGGTGGAAAGAAGGGTGTTACGGCATGGAATGTACAAACTGCGAGACCCTGCTGGTAGCGCCTTTGTCTATTTAGTAGGAAGGGCACGTAACAGCCGGGGGGCAATGGAGGAAGCCCCTTTAGGGCTGGAGCCCGGCGGCAACTGACTCCGTTGACTGCCAGAGCAGTTCCGCCCCTGGACTAGAGGAATGGTCAAGAACATGGCAACATTTAATGCCAAAAAATGCAAAATCATACACGTCTCAAAAATGCAAAGGCTAACTATAATATTAAGGGCATTATAATGGCAAGAGGAAAGCTATCTAAGTATTACTATTTCAGGTGAGCAATGTAACAAAGCAATAGGAAAGGCAAGTCAGATGCTTGTTTGCATAGGTTAAAGAACCAGTAGCAGAAAAAAGTAATACAGGTTGAGTATCCCATATCCAAATATTCCGAAATATGGAATATTCCGAAATACGGACTTTTTTGAGTGAGACTGAGATAGTGAAACCTTTGTGTTTTGATGGCTCAGTGTACACAAACTTTGTTTAATACTCAAAGTTATTAAAAATATTGTATTAAATGAACTTCAGACTGTGTGTATAAGGTGTATATGAAACATAAATGAATTCTGTGAATGTACACACACTTTGTTTAATGCACAAAGTTATAAAAAATATTGGCTAAAATGACCTTCAGGCTGTGTGTATAAGGTGTATATGAAACATAAATGCCTTCTGTGCTTAGATTTAGGTCCCATCACCATAATATCTCGTTATGGTATGCAATTATTCCAAAATACAGAAAAATCCGATATCCAAAATTCCTCTGGTCCCAAGCATTTTGGATAAGGGATACTCAACCTGTAATGCCACTGTATAGGTCCTTGGTACAGCCACATTTAGAATCCTGTGTTCAGTTCCAGAAGCCATATCTCCAGAAGGCTGTAAATACATTAGGGCAACTAAAATTGTGCATGGCCTACATCACAAAACTTACCTGGAAATACTAAAAAATGTTGATGTGTATAGTTTGGAGAAGGGAAGAGGGAACATACAGTAATAGAAACATTTAAATATATAGGGAGGAATGTAATAGGGTGTGAGAATCAGAAAGTGAGAGATTTTGTGTTTTTTCCTGTTGTTTTTTTTTTTGTTTGTTTGATTGTTTGTTTTTAAAGTGGCAATCCTTTACATGGCAAAACCAGGTTGATATTTGCCATGTAAAGGATTGCCACCGTGGGCATGTGTAGAAGGGGCACTGCTACTGTTGGCATTATGTGTGTAAACTGCACTGATATGGTGGTTATGTGTATAAAGGGCACTGCGACTGTGGGTATTATTATTATTATTATTATTACATGCGGTGTAATGACAATAAGATAGTGCTACTGTGTGGCGTATTTTGATTTGGGGTGCTATTGTGTGGCCATGCCCCTTCCTTGTGATACCACACCTTCTTTTTTTAAGGAGCGCACTGTCCCTTTATTAAGTATTGGAGAGAGGGCCCAAATTAATAGTTTGCAGGGAGGCGCCAAATACCCTAGCACTGGCCCTTTGGTAGGGGACAGGATTTGCTTCTGCTTGTGCACATATGTTATGATTGCCAGCCAACAGCACTGGTTTTGCCTATAACACTAACTATAAATATTTTGAATTGGTCCTGGACCACCAATCCAAGGCACCCCTGCAAGTGTCCTGAGGCACCCCAGGGTGCAGTTTGAGAACCACTGGTCTAGTGAGTACCCAGGATAATTATTGTAGCTGGTCTGCGGGTAACAGCTCTCAGATCCACTTCTAGAAAAAATGCAGCAATGTAATTTGAGTGATAAACTGCAGAGATGAACCCTTTCTGTGACTGCTGCACAGGGATCACACAAACTCTATTCATAGGGCTGACTTCACTTAGGGGAGATGTTCTCACCCCGCAAAGAAGTGCGAGTATATACCGCACTTACGGTACCATTGGATTTACAGATATTTTCTTGCAATACACTATGGGGGTCATTCTGAGTTGATTGCTCGCTAGCAGTTTTTAGCAGCCATGCAAACGCATTGTCGCTGCCCACTGGAGAGTGTATATTCACTTTGGAGAAGTGCGAATACTTGAGTAGCAGAGCGCCTGCAAAATCGTTTCAAAATAAGACCAGCACTGTAGTTACACTTCGTGTGCGTTGATTCTAACAACCGAGGGACGGCTTTTGATGTCACACACCCATCCAGCGAATGCCCAGCCACGTCTGCATTTCTTCTGCCACGCCTGCATTTTTCCAAGCACTCCCTGAAAACGGTCAGTTGACACCCAGAAACGCCCTCTTTCTGTCAATCTCCTTGTGGCCTGTTCTGTGATTGGAATAATCGCTAGAACTAGTGCAAAACCACAATGGACTTTGTACCCGTACGATGCGCATGCACATTACGGAGCATGCGCATGCACAGATTAGCCATTTTTTTTCAACTGATTGCTACGCAGCGAACAACGGCAGCAAGCGATCAACTCGGAATGACCCCCTATATACATAGAAACATGGATTTTTACTGCAGGAATTATGGTTAGTTTAGGGGTATCGGTTAGGGTCAACAGAGGTGTAGCTAGGGGTCCAAGCGCCCCTGGCAAAGTAAGGGACTGGCGCCCCCCCTTTCGATAAAGCATTGCAGTCCATTGGCGGTTACCATGTTGGAGCCACAGCAACTGACCCCCTCCCCCACACGCTGCCCTACATCATCGGCTGGGATTCACTGTTGGTGTGAAGCCACTGGGAACATTCTGGTAGCATTAGCAGCAGTCTGTGTCATAGATAGGGAAGGCAGAAGGTTAACTAGCTAATAGCAGTCTGTTGGCAGCAGAGGCTGGGCGGGGGGCTGAGAATGAGCCAACGCTGATCAGTGTCCAGTCTGCTCAGACAAAAATATTTTGTGATCAGGGCTGGTTCTAGACCAAAGGAGCCAATGGCAAAAATTTCCTTTGGCACCCCCCCCCCCCCCCCACACACACACACACATACACACACACACACACACACACACACACACACACCAAAAAAGAACATATCCCAGTTTAACATAACGCTATGTGGTGCAAGGTGTGGAGCTGGTCACTTGTATCAGACCTTTGACATTTGCCTTTTCACCCATATTGCATACTTTTTCTTGCAGGTTGTGTCTTAATTCAAGAAGTGTTCTAAGTAGAGATGAGCGGGTTCGGTTTCTTTGAATCCGAACCCGCACGAACTTCACTTTTTTTTCACGGGTCCGAGCGACTCGGATCTTCCCGCCTTGCTCGGTTAACCCGAGCGCGCCCGAACGTCATCATGACGCTGTCGGATTCTCGCGAGACTCGGATTCTATATAAGGAGCCGCGCGTCGCCGCCATTTTCACACGTGCATTGAGATTGATAGGGAGAGGACGTGGCTGGCGTCCTCTCCATTAGAATAGATTAGAAGAGAGAGAGAGAGAGAGAGATTGTGCAGACAGAGTTTACCACAGTGACCAGTGCAGTTGTTGTTAAGTTAACTTTTATTTAATATATCCGTTCTCTGCTATATCCGTTCTCTGCCTGAAAAAAACGATACACAGCAGTCACACAGTGTGACTCAGTCTGTGTGCACTCAGCTCAGCCCAGTGTGCTGCACATCAATGTATAAAAGCTTATAATAATTGTGGGGGAGACTGGGGAGCACTGCAGGTTGTTATAGCAGGAGCCAGGAGTACATAATATTATATTAATTTAAAATTAAACAGTGCACACTTTTGCTGCAGGAGTGCCACTGCCAGTGTGACTAGTGGTGACCAGTGCCTGACCACCAGTATAGTAGTATATTGTTGTATACTATCTCTTTATCAACCAGTCTATATTAGCAGCAGACACAGTACAGTGCGGTAGTTCACGGCTGTGGCTACCTCTGTGTCGGCAGTCGGCACTCGGCAGGCAGTCCGTCCATCCATAATTGTATAATTATATACCACCTAACCGTGGTATTTTTTTTTCTTTCTTTATACCGTCGTCATAGTCATACTAGTTGTTACGAGTATACTACTATCTCTTTATCAACCAGTGTACAGTGCGGTAGTTCACGGCTGTGGCTACCTCTGTGTCGGCAGTCGGCAGGCAGTCCGTCCATCCATAATTGTATTATTATAATATATACCACCTAACCGTGGTTTTTTTTTCATTCTTTATACCGTCATAGTGTCATACTAGTTGTTACGAGTATACTACTATCTCTTTATCAACCAGTGTACAGTGCGGTAGTTCACGGCTGTGGCTACCTCTGTGTCGGCAGTCGGCAGGCAGTCCGTCCATCCATAATTGTATTATAATATATACCACCTAACCGTGGTTTTTTTTTCATTCTTTATACCGTCATAGTGTCATACTAGTTGTTACGAGTATACTACTATCTCTTTATCAACCAGTGTACAGTGCGGTAGTTCACGGCTGTGGCTACCTCTGTGTCGGCAGTCGGCAGGCAGTCCGTCCATCCATAATTGTATTATAATATATACCACCTAACCGTGGTTTTTTTTTCATTCTTTATACCGTCATAGTCAGTCATACTAGTTGTTACGAGTATACTACTATCTCTTTATCAACCAGTGTACAGTGCGGTAGTTCACGGCTGTGGCTACCTCTGTGTCGGCACTCGGCAGGCAGTCCGTCCATCCATAATTGTATTATAATATATACCACCTAACCGTGGTTTTTTTTTCATTCTTTATACCGTCATAGTGTCATACTAGTTGTTACGAGTATACTACTATCTCTTTATCAACCAGTGTACAGTGCGGTAGTTCACGGCTGTGGCTACCTCTGTGTCGGCAGTCGGCAGGCAGTCCGTCCATCCATAATTGTATTATAATATATACCACCTAACCGTGGTTTTTTTTTCATTCTTTATACCGTCATAGTGTCATACTAGTTGTTACGAGTATACTACTATCTCTTTATCAACCAGTGTACAGTGCGGTAGTTCACGGCTGTGGCTACCTCTGTGTCGGCAGTCGGCAGGCAGTCCGTCCATCCATAATTGTATTATAATATATACCACCTAACCGTGGTTTTTTTTTCATTCTTTATACCGTCATAGTCAGTCATACTAGTTGTTACGAGTATACTACTATCTCTTTATCAACCAGTGTACAGTGCGGTAGTTCACGGCTGTGGCTACCTCTGTGTCGGAACTCGGCAGGCAGTCCGTCCATCCATAATTGTATTACAATATAAACCACCTAACCGTGGTTTTTTTTTCATTCTTTATACCGTCATAGTCAGTCATACTAGTTGTTACGAGTATACTACTATCTCTTTATCAACCAGTGTACAGTGCGGTAGTTCACGGCTGTGGCTACCTCTGTGTCGGAACTCGGCAGGCAGTCAATCCATCCATAATTGTATTACAATATATACCACCTAACCGTGGTTTTTTTTTCATTCTTTATACCGTCATAGTCAGTCATACTAGTTGTTACGAGTATACTACTATCTCTTTATCAACCAGTGTACAGTGCGGTAGTTCACGGCTGTGGCTACCTCTGTGTCGGAACTCGGCAGGCAGTCCGTCCATCCATAATTGTATTATTATAATATATACCACCTAACCGTGGTTTTTTTTTCATTCTTTATACCGTCATAGTGTCATACTAGTTGTTACGAGTATACTACTATCTCTTTATCAACCAGTGTACAGTGCGGTAGTTCACGGCTGTGGCTACCTCTGTGTCGGCAGTCGGCAGGCAGTCCGTCCATCCATAATTGTATTATAATATATACCACCTAACCGTGGTTTTTTTTTCATTCTTTATACCGTCATAGTCAGTCATACTAGTTGTTACGAGTATACTACTATCTCTTTATCAACCAGTGTACAGTGCGGTAGTTCACGGCTGTGGCTACCTCTGTGTCGGCACACGGCAGGCAGTCCGTCCATCCATAATTGTATTACAATATATACCACCTAACCGTGGTTTTTTTATACCACCTAACCGTGGCAGTCCGTCCATAATTGTATACTAGTATCCAATCCATCCATCTCCATTGTTTACCTGAGGTGCCTTTTAGTTCTGCCTATAAAATATGGAGAACAAAAAAGTTGAGGTTCCAAAATTAGGGAAAGATCAAGATCCACTTCCACCTCGTGCTGAAGCTGCTGCCACTAGTCATGGCCGAGACGATGAAATGCCAGCAACGTCGTCTGCCAAGGCCGATGCCCAATGTCATAGTACAGAGCATGTCAAATCCAAAACACCAAATATCAGAAAAAAAAGGACTCCAAAACCTAAAATAAAATTGTCGGAGGAGAAGCGTAAACTTGCCAATATGCCATTTACCACACGGAGTGGCAAGGAACGGCTGAGGCCCTGGCCTATGTTCATGGCTAGTGGTTCAGCTTCACATGAGGATGGAAGCACTCAGCCTCTCGCTAGAAAACTGAAAAGACTCAAGCTGGCAAAAGCACCGCAAAGAACTGTGCGTTCTTTGAAATCCCAAATCCACAAGGAGAGTCCAATTGTGTCGTTTGCGATGCCTGACCTTCCCAACACTGGACGTGAAGAGCATGCGCCTTCCACTATTTGCATGCCCCCAGAGTACTGCAATGGAAGCATGCTGGGCCCATAACCCAGAGGTAGGCAGATTGAAACTATCCTCTGCTATATGCATTTTTTTTGTTAATTAAAGTAATCCAAAACTGGGATTGATATTTTGTCTCTTTTATTTTTACTTAAAGTACAATAACTTTTACCATTTTAATTTGTTTTAATAGTATATTGACAGTATTGTTTTCTTTCAAAAATCAACTTCATTTTCTTTACCCTATTATTAAAATGGTAATTGACAAAAACAAACTACATTGTCACCAGAAGAGCAATACAAAATGTACAAGTGATATATTAAAATCATCTTTCCAGCTTGAATTTCAATGATGCATTGGGTCAACAATTTTGTGAGAAACATCTTCACCCTTAAATAAAGATTTTCTTAATTCCTTACCTGTGTGCTAATTAGATATCACCTTGTTTTCACATTAAACAGACTTCCACATGAGAAAGCAGCAAGGATGCAGTGGCGTTAATGTTTCCTGGTGTCAACCTGTATTATTTCAGTAGACATTGAAATGAGGATACATCTTGCTGCCTTTCCAATGAAGCAAGTTTAATTTAGTAATAGGTGAAAAACCATCCCTACAAAGGTGTTAATCAGAGACTTGGCTTTGTGGACACTTTTCAGAGAACAAATTTGTTAGCATAAAAATAAAGCCAGAAAATGAAGAGCTGTTTAATCACGCAATTTGATTTTTTTGCCAGCATATTTCTTTTTCTCTGCAACCCACTGCTAAATTGTGCTTCCTAGATGTTTTTTATAAAATCACTGAATCAAATCTAACTCTGATTACATCAGAGAAGGCCAGGTACCCTACACCATAACAGGGGGTTTGAAATTTTGACTTGTCTACTTAATCAGAGTTAGATTTGATTCAGTGATTTTATAAAAACAGCTAGGAAGCACAATTTAGCAGTGGGTTGCAGAGAAAAAGAAATATGCTGGCAAAAAAATCAAATTGCGTGATTAAACAGCTCTTCATTTTCTGGCTTTCCTCCCACGGACAACAGGTGTCTCCCCGGGTGCCTGACTTAAACAAACCACCTCACCATCAGAATCCTTCTGGTCAATTTCCTCCCCAGCGCCAGCAACACCCATATCCTCCTCATCCTGGTGTACTTCAACACTGACATCTTCAATCTGACTATCAGGAACTGGACTGCGGGTGCTCCTTCCAGCACTTGCAGGGGGCATGCAAATAGTGGAAGGCGCATGCTCTTCACGTCCAGTGTTGGGAAGGTCAGGCATCGCAAACGACACAATTGGACTCTCCTTGTGGATTTGGGATTTCAAAGAACGCACAGTTCTTTGCGGTGCTTTTGCCAGCTTGAGTCTTTTCAGTTTTCTAGCGAGAGGCTGAGTGCTTCCATCCTCATGTGAAGCTGAACCACTAGCCATGAACATAGGCCAGGGCCTCAGCCGTTCCTTGCCACTCCGTGTGGTAAATGGCATATTGGCAAGTTTACGCTTCTCCTCCGACAATTTTATTTTAGGTTTTGGAGTCCTTTTTTTTCTGATATTTGGTGTTTTGGATTTGACATGCTCTGTACTATGACATTGGGCATCGGCCTTGGCAGACGACGTTGCTGGCATTTCATCGTCTCGGCCATGACTAGTGGCAGCAGCTTCAGCACGAGGTGGAAGTGGATCTTGATCTTTCCCTAATTTTGGAACCTCAACTTTTTTGTTCTCCATATTTTATAGGCAGAACTAAAAGGCACCTCAGGTAAACAATGGAGATGGATGGATTGGATACTAGTATACAATTATGGACGGACTGCCACGGTTAGGTGGTATAAAAAAACCACGGTTAGGTGGTATATATTGTAATACAATTATGGATGGACGGACTGCCTGCCGTGTGCCGACACAGAGGTAGCCACAGCCGTGAACTACCGCACTGTACACTGGTTGATAAAGAGATAGTAGTATACTCGTAACAACTAGTATGACTGACTATGACGGTATAAAGAATGAAAAAAAAACCACGGTTAGGTGGTATATATTATAATACAATTATGGATGGACGGACTGCCTGCCGACTGCCGACACAGAGGTAGCCACAGCCGTGAACTACCGCACTGTACACTGGTTGATAAAGAGATAGTAGTATACTCGTAACAACTAGTATGACACTATGACGGTATAAAGAATGAAAAAAAAACCACGGTTAGGTGGTATATATTATAATAATACAATTATGGATGGACGGACTGCCTGCCGAGTTCCGACACAGAGGTAGCCACAGCCGTGAACTACCGCACTGTACACTGGTTGATAAAGAGATAGTAGTATACTCGTAACAACTAGTATGACTGACTATGACGGTATAAAGAATGAAAAAAAAACCACGGTTAGGTGGTATATATTGTAATACAATTATGGATGGATTGACTGCCTGCCGAGTTCCGACACAGAGGTAGCCACAGCCGTGAACTACCGCACTGTACACTGGTTGATAAAGAGATAGTAGTATACTCGTAACAACTAGTATGACTGACTATGACGGTATAAAGAATGAAAAAAAAACCACGGTTAGGTGGTTTATATTGTAATACAATTATGGATGGACGGACTGCCTGCCGAGTTCCGACACAGAGGTAGCCACAGCCGTGAACTACCGCACTGTACACTGGTTGATAAAGAGATAGTAGTATACTCGTAACAACTAGTATGACTGACTATGACGGTATAAAGAATGAAAAAAAAACCACGGTTAGGTGGTATATATTATAATACAATTATGGATGGACGGACTGCCTGCCGACTGCCGACACAGAGGTAG
Source organism: Pseudophryne corroboree (assembly GCF_028390025.1). Lineage (NCBI taxonomy): Eukaryota > Metazoa > Chordata > Amphibia > Anura > Myobatrachidae > Pseudophryne > Pseudophryne corroboree. The sequence goes on along the minus strand of NW_026970325.1, from coordinate 52,272 downwards.
CCACAGCCGTGAACTACCGCACTGTACACTGGTTGATAAAGAGATAGTAGTATACTCGTAACAACTAGTATGACACTATGACGGTATAAAGAATGAAAAAAAAACCACGGTTAGGTGGTATATATTATAATACAATTATGGATGGACGGACTGCCTGCCGACTGCCGACACAGAGGTAGCCACAGCCGTGAACTACCGCACTGTACACTGGTTGATAAAGAGATAGTAGTATACTCGTAACAACTAGTATGACACTATGACGGTATAAAGAATGAAAAAAAAACCACGGTTAGGTGGTATATATTATAATACAATTATGGATGGACGGACTGCCTGCCGAGTGCCGACACAGAGGTAGCCACAGCCGTGAACTACCGCACTGTACACTGGTTGATAAAGAGATAGTAGTATACTCGTAACAACTAGTATGACTGACTATGACGGTATAAAGAATGAAAAAAAAACCACGGTTAGGTGGTATATATTATAATACAATTATGGATGGACGGACTGCCTGCCGACTGCCGACACAGAGGTAGCCACAGCCGTGAACTACCGCACTGTACACTGGTTGATAAAGAGATAGTAGTATACTCGTAACAACTAGTATGACACTATGACGGTATAAAGAATGAAAAAAAAACCACGGTTAGGTGGTATATATTATAATACAATTATGGATGGACGGACTGCCTGCCGACTGCCGACACAGAGGTAGCCACAGCCGTGAACTACCGCACTGTACACTGGTTGATAAAGAGATAGTAGTATACTCGTAACAACTAGTATGACACTATGACGGTATAAAGAATGAAAAAAAAACCACGGTTAGGTGGTATATATTATAATAATACAATTATGGATGGACGGACTGCCTGCCGACTGCCGACACAGAGGTAGCCACAGCCGTGAACTACCGCACTGTACACTGGTTGATAAAGAGATAGTAGTATACTCGTAACAACTAGTATGACTATGACGACGGTATAAAGAAAGAAAAAAAAATACCACGGTTAGGTGGTATATAATTATACAATTATGGATGGACGGACTGCCTGCCGAGTGCCGACTGCCGACACAGAGGTAGCCACAGCCGTGAACTACCGCACTGTACTGTGTCTGCTGCTAATATAGACTGGTTGATAAAGAGATAGTATACAACAATATACTACTATACTGGTGGTCAGGCACTGGTCACCACTAGTCACACTGGCAGTGGCACTCCTGCAGCAAAAGTGTGCACTGTTTAATTTTAAATTAATATAATATTATGTACTCCTGGCTCCTGCTATAACAACCTGCAGTGCTCCCCAGTCTCCCCCACAATTATTATAAGCTTTTATACATTGATGTGCAGCACACTGGGCTGAGCTGAGTGCACACAGACTGAGTCACACTGTGTGACTGCTGTGTATCGTTTTTTTCAGGCAGAGAACGGATATAGCAGAGAACGGATATATTAAATAAAAGTTAACTTAACAACAACTGCACTGGTCACTGTGGTAAACTCTGTCTGCACAATCTCTCTCTCTCTCTCTCTCTTCTAATCTATTCTAATGGAGAGGACGCCAGCCACGTCCTCTCCCTATCAATCTCAATGCACGTGTGAAAATGGCGGCGACGCGCGGCTCCTTATATAGAATCCGAGTCTCGCGAGAATCCGACAGCGTCATGATGACGTTCGGGCGCGCTCGGGTTAACCGAGCAAGGCGGGAAGATCCGAGTCGCTCGGACCCGTGAAAAAAAAGTGAAGTTCGTGCGGGTTCGGATTCAAAGAAACCGAACCCGCTCATCTCTACTTAGAACACTTCTTGAATTAAGACACAACCTGCAAGAAAAAGTATGCAATATGGGTGAAAAGGCAAATGTCAAAGGTCTGATACAAGTGACCAGCTCCACACCTTGCACCACATAGCGTTATGTTAAACTGGGATATGTTCTTTTTTGGTGTGTGTGTGTGTGTGTGTGTGTGTGTGTGTGTGTGTGTGTGTGTATGTGTGTGTGTGTGTGTGGGGGGGGGGGGGGGGTGCCAAAGGAAATTTTTGCCATTGGCTCCTTTGGTCTAGAACCAGCCCTGATCACAAAATATTTTTGTCTGAGCAGACTGGACACTGATCAGCGTTGGCTCATTCTCAGCCCCCCGCCCAGCCTCTGCTGCCAACAGACTGCTATTAGCTAGTTAACCTTCTGCCTTCCCTATCTATGACACAGACTGCTGCTAATGCTACCAGAATGTTCCCAGTGGCTTCACACCAACAGTGAATCCCAGCCGATGATGTAGGGCAGCGTGTGGGGGAGGGGGTCAGTTGCTGTGGCTCCAACATGGTAACCGCCAATGGACTGCAATGCTTTATCGAAAGGGGGGGCGCCAGTCCCTTACTTTGCCAGGGGCGCTTGGACCCCTAGCTACACCTCTGTTGACCCTAACCGATACCCCTAAACTAACCATAATTCCTGCAGTAAAAATCCATGTTTCTATGTATATAGGGGGTCATTCCGAGTTGATCGCTTGCTGCCGTTGTTCGCTGCGTAGCAATCAGTTGAAAAAAAATGGCTAATCTGTGCATGCGCATGCTCCGTAATGTGCATGCGCATCGTACGGGTACAAAGTCCATTGTGGTTTTGCACTAGTTCTAGCGATTATTCCAATCACAGAACAGGCCACAAGGAGATTGACAGAAAGAGGGCGTTTCTGGGTGTCAACTGACCGTTTTCAGGGAGTGCTTGGAAAAATGCAGGCGTGGCAGAAGAAATGCAGACGTGGCTGGGCATTCGCTGGATGGGTGTGTGACATCAAAAGCCGTCCCTCGGTTGTTAGAATCAACGCACACGAAGTGTAACTACAGTGCTGGTCTTATTTTGAAACGATTTTGCAGGCGCTCTGCTACTCAAGTATTCGCACTTCTCCAAAGTGAATATACACTCTCCAGTGGGCAGCGACAATGCGTTTGCATGGCTGCTAAAAACTGCTAGTGAGCAATCAACTCAGAATGACCCCCATAGTGTATTGCAAGAAAATATCTGTAAATCCAATGGTACCGTAAGTGCGGTATATACTCGCACTTCTTTGCGGGGTGAGAACATCTCCCCTAAGTGAAGTCAGCCCTATGAATAGAGTTTGTGTGATCCCTGTGCAGCAGTCACAGAAAGGGTTCATCTCTGCAGTTTATCACTCAAATTACATTGCTGCATTTTTTCTAGAAGTGGATCTGAGAGCTGTTACCCGCAGACCAGCTACAATAATTATCCTGGGTACTCACTAGACCAGTGGTTCTCAAACTGCACCCTGGGGTGCCTCAGGACACTTGCAGGGGTGCCTTGGATTGGTGGTCCAGGACCAATTCAAAATATTTATAGTTAGTGTTATAGGCAAAACCAGTGCTGTTGGCTGGCAATCATAACATATGTGCACAAGCAGAAGCAAATCCTGTCCCCTACCAAAGGGCCAGTGCTAGGGTATTTGGCGCCTCCCTGCAAACTATTAATTTGGGCCCTCTCTCCAATACTTAATAAAGGGACAGTGCGCTCCTTAAAAAAAGAAGGTGTGGTATCACAAGGAAGGGGCATGGCCACACAATAGCACCCCAAATCAAAATACGCCACACAGTAGCACTATCTTATTGTCATTACACCGCATGTAATAATAATAATAATAATAATACCCACAGTCGCAGTGCCCTTTATACACATAACCACCATATCAGTGCAGTTTACACACATAATGCCAACAGTAGCAGTGCCCCTTCTACACATGCCCACGGTGGCAATCCTTTACATGGCAAATATCAACCTGGTTTTGCCATGTAAAGGATTGCCACTTTAAAAACAAACAATCAAACAAACAAAAAAAAAAACAACAGGAAAAAACACAAAATCTCTCACTTTCTGATTCTCACACCCTATTACATTCCTCCCTATATATTTAAATGTTTCTATTACTGTATGTTCCCTCTTCCCTTCTCCAAACTATACACATCAACATTTTTTAGTATTTCCAGGTAAGTTTTGTGATGTAGGCCATGCACAATTTTAGTTGCCCTAATGTATTTACAGCCTTCTGGAGATATGGCTTCTGGAACTGAACACAGGATTCTAAATGTGGCTGTACCAAGGACCTATACAGTGGCATTACAGGTTGAGTATCCCTTATCCAAAATGCTTGGGACCAGAGGAATTTTGGATATCGGATTTTTCTGTATTTTGGAATAATTGCATACCATAACGAGATATTATGGTGATGGGACCTAAATCTAAGCACAGAAGGCATTTATGTTTCATATACACCTTATACACACAGCCTGAAGGTCATTTTAGCCAATATTTTTTATAACTTTGTGCATTAAACAAAGTGTGTGTACATTCACAGAATTCATTTATGTTTCATATACACCTTATACACACAGTCTGAAGTTCATTTAATACAATATTTTTAATAACTTTGAGTATTAAACAAAGTTTGTGTACACTGAGCCATCAAAACACAAAGGTTTCACTATCTCAGTCTCACTCAAAAAAGTCCGTATTTCGGAATATTCCATATTTCGGAATATTTGGATATGGGATACTCAACCTGTATTACTTTTTTCTGCTACTGGTTCTTTAACCTATGCAAACAAGCATCTGACTTGCCTTTCCTATTGCTTTGTTACATTGCTCACCTGAAATAGTAATACTTAGATAGCTTTCCTCTTGCCATTATAATGCCCTTAATATTATAGTTAGCCTTTGCATTTTTGAGACGTGTATGATTTTGCATTTTTTGGCATTAAATGTTGCCATGTTCTTGACCATTCCTCTAGTCCAGGGGCGGAACTGCTCTGGCAGTCAACGGAGTCAGTTGCCGCCGGGCTCCAGCCCTAAAGGGGCTTCCTCCATTGCCCCCCGGCTGTTACGTGCCCTTCCTACTAAATAGACAAAGGCGCTACCAGCAGGGTCTCGCAGTTTGTACATTCCATGCCGTAACACCCTTCTTTCCACCTTCACAATGAAGCTATTGGTACTTTGCAAAAAAAAAATTATTAGCATTGCAACTCAGCAGATCTATGCAGTGTGCAGCCACACACTCCATATATCTGCTCAGCCACAAAGCTGATTATTTCTTCACAAAGTACAAGGTGAGCTCCAAATAGAATTCTCTAGCTTAGATTATACCTTTCTATGCAAGGGTAAATAGTAGAGATGAGCGCCTGAAATTTTTCGGGTTTTGTGTTTTGGTTTTGGGTTCGGTTCCGCGGCCGTGTTTTGGGTTCGAACGCGTTTTGGCAAAACCTCACCGAATTTTTTTTGTCGGATTCGGGTGTGTTTTGGATTCGGGTGTTTTTTTCAAAAAACACTAAAAAACAGCTTAAATCATAGAATTTGGGGGTCATTTTGATCCCAAAGTATTATTAACCTCAAAAACCATAATTTACACTCATTTTCAGTCTATTCTGAATACCTCACACCTCACAATATTATTTTTAGTCCTAAAATTTGCACCGAGGTCGCTGTGTGAGTAAGATAAGCGACCCTAGTGGCCGACACAAACACCGGGCCCATCTAGGAGTGGCACTGCAGTGTCACGCAGGATGTCCCTTCCAAAAAAACCTCCCCAAACAGCACATGACGCAAAGAAAAAAAGAGGCGCAATGAGGTAGCTGTGTGAGTAAGATTAGCGACCCTAGTGGCCGACACAAACACCGGGCCCATCTAGGAGTGGCACTGCAGTGTCACGCAGGATGGCCCTTCCAAAAAACCCTCCCCAAACAGCACATGACGCAAAGAAAAAAAGAGGCGCAATGAGGTAGCTGTGTGAGTAAGATTAGCGACCCTAGTGGCCGACACAAACACCGGGCCCATCTAGGAGTGGCACTGCAGTGTCACGCAGGATGTCCCTTCCAAAAAACCCTCCCCAAACAGCACATGACGCAAAGAAAAAAAGAGGCGCAATGAGGTAGCTGACTGTGTGAGTAAGATTAGCGACCCTAGTGGCCGACACAAACACCGGGCCCATCTAGGAGTGGCACTGCAGTGTCACGCAGGATGTCCCTTCCAAAAAACCCTCCCCAATCAGCACATGATGCAAAGAAAAAGAAAAGAAAAAAGAGGTGCAAGATGGAATTGTCCTTGGGCCCTCCCACCCACCCTTATGTTGTATAAACAAAACAGGACATGCACACTTTAACCAACCCATCATTTCAGTGACAGGGTCTGCCACACGACTGTGACTGATATGACGGGTTGGTTTGGACCCCCCCCAAAAAAGAAGCAATTAATCTCTCCTTGCACAAACTGGCTCTACAGAGGCAAGATGTCCACCTCATCTTCACCCTCCGATATATCACCGTGTACATCCCCCTCCTCACAGATTATCAATTCGTCCCCACTGGCTGCACATGTAAGTGCAAGAGATCCTGAAGCACTCACTCATCATGGGAAAGTACCAATGTGTTTCTTCGTTGGTTGATGGAAGAAACATCTTACAAAAACTCTCCAGATTATTGACTTTTTAAAGTTTTTCTAGGAAACGTTTTAGATGAATGCTTATTAGCCTTTGTCAGTATGGACTTTTGCAAAGTGTCTCTGTGGCGCAATCGGTTAGTGTGTTTGGCTATTAACCAAAATGTTGGTGGTTCAATCCCACCCAGGGACGTAATTAACCTTGTGATCAGATTTTGGTGATATTTAAGGAGACAAGTCAAAATTTCAAACCTCCTCTTATGGTGTAGGGTACATGGCCTTCTCTGATGTAATCAGAGTTAGATTTGATTCAGTGATTTTATAAAAAACAGCTAGGAAGCACAATTTAGCAGTGGGTTGCAGAGAAAAAAAATATGCTGGCAGAAAAATCCAATCGAGTGATTAAACAGCTCTTCATTTTCTGGCTTTATTTTTATGCTAACAAATTTGTTCTCTGAAAAGTGTCCACAAAGCCAAGTCTCTGATTAACACCTTTGTAAGGATGGTTTTTCACCTATTACTAAATTAAACTTGCTTCATTGGAAAGGCAGCAAGATGCATCCTCATTTCAATGTCTACTGAAATAATACAAGTTGACACCAGGAAACATTAACGCCACTGCATCCTTGCTGCTTTCTCATGTGGAAGTCTGTTTAATGTGAAAACAAGGTGATATCTAATTAGCACACAGGTAAGGAATTAAGAAAATCTTTATTTAAGGGTGAAGATGTTTCTCACAAAAATGTTGACCCAATGCAACATTGAAATTCAAGCTGGAAAGATGATTTTAATATATCACTTGTACATTTTGTATTGCTCTTCTGGTGACAATGTAGTTTGTTTTTGTCAATTACCATTTTAATAATAGGGTAAAGAAAATGAAGTGGATTTTTGAAAGAAAACAATACTGTCAATATACTATTAAAACAAATTAAAATGGTAAAAGTTATTGTACTTTAAGTAAAAATAAAAGAGACAAAATATCAATCCCAGTTTTGGATTACTTTAATTAACAAAAAAAATGCATATAGCAGAGGATAGTTTCAATCTGCCTACCTCTGGGTTATGGGCCCAGCATGCTTCCATTGCAGTACTCTGCTGCACATGTAAGTGCAAGAGATCCTGAAGCACTCACTCATCATGGGAAAGTACCAATGTGTTTCTTCGTTGGTTGATGGAAGAAACATCTTACAAAAACTCTCCAGATTATTGACTTTTTAAAGTTTTTCTAGGAAACGTTTTAGATGAATGCTTATTAGCCTTTGTCAGTATGGACTTTTGCAAAGTGTCTCTGTGGCGCAATCGGTTAGTGTGTTTGGCTATTAACCAAAATGTTGGTGGTTCAATCCCACCCAGGGACGTAATTAACCTTGTGATCAGATTTTGGTGATATTTAAGGAGACAAGTCAAAATTTCAAACCTCCTCTTATGGTGTAGGGTACATGGCCTTCTCTGATGTAATCAGAGTTAGATTTGATTCAGTGATTTTATAAAAAACAGCTAGGAAGCACAATTTAGCAGTGGGTTGCAGAGAAAAAAAATATGCTGGCAGAAAAATCCAATCGAGTGATTAAACAGCTCTTCATTTTCTGGCTTTATTTTTATGCTAACAAATTTGTTCTCTGAAAAGTGTCCACAAAGCCAAGTCTCTGATTAACACCTTTGTAAGGATGGTTTTTCACCTATTACTAAATTAAACTTGCTTCATTGGAAAGGCAGCAAGATGCATCCTCATTTCAATGTCTACTGAAATAATACAAGTTGACACCAGGAAACATTAACGCCACTGCATCCTTGCTGCTTTCTCATGTGGAAGTCTGTTTAATGTGAAAACAAGGTGATATCTAATTAGCACACAGGTAAGGAATTAAGAAAATCTTTATTTAAGGGTGAAGATGTTTCTCACAAAAATGTTGACCCAATGCAACATTGAAATTCAAGCTGGAAAGATGATTTTAATATATCACTTGTACATTTTGTATTGCTCTTCTGGTGACAATGTAGTTTGTTTTTGTCAATTACCATTTTAATAATAGGGTAAAGAAAATGAAGTGGATTTTTGAAAGAAAACAATACTGTCAATATACTATTAAAACAAATTAAAATGGTAAAAGTTATTGTACTTTAAGTAAAAATAAAAGAGACAAAATATCAATCCCAGTTTTGGATTACTTTAATTAACAAAAAAAAAATGCATATAGCAGAGGATAGTTTCAATCTGCCTACCTCTCGGTTATGAGCCCAGCATGCTTCCATTGCAGTACTCTGCTGCACATGTAAGTTCAAGAGATCCTGAAGCACTCACTCATCATGGGAAAGTACCAATGTGTTTCTTCGTTGGTTGATGGAAGAAACATCTTACAAAAACTCTCCAGATTATTGACTTTTTAAAGTTTTTCTAGGAAACGTTTTAGATGAATGCTTATTAGCCTTTGTCAGTATGGACTTTTTGCAAAGTGTCTCTGTGGCGCAATCAGTTAGTGTGTACGGCTATTAACCAAAAGGTTGGTGGTTCAATCCCACCCAGGGACCTAATTGACCTTGTTATCAGATTTTGGTGATCTTTAAGTAGACAAGTCAAAATTTCAAACCCCCTGTTATGGTGTAGGGTACCTGGCCTTCTCTGATGTAATCAGAGTTAGATTTGATTCAGTGATTTTATAAAAACAGCTAGGAAGCACAATTTAGCAGTGGGTTGCAGAGAAAAAAAATATGCTGGCAGAAAAATCCAATTGAGTGATTAAACAGCTCTTTATTTTCTGGCTTTATTTTTATGCTAACAAATTTGTTCTCTGAAAAGTGTCCACAAAGCCAAGTCTCTGATTAACACCTTTGTAAGGATGGTTTTTCACCTATTACTAAATTAAACTTGCTTCATTGGAAAGGCAGCAAGATGCATCCTCATTTCAATGTCTACTGAAATAATACAGGTTGACACCAGGAAACATTAACGCCACTGCATCCTTGCTGCTTTCTCATGTGGAAGTCTGTTTAATGTGAAAACAAGGTGATATCTAATTAGCACACAGGTAAGGAATTAAGAAAATCTTTATTTAAGGGTGAAGATGTTTCTCACAAAATCGTTGCCCCAATGCATCATTGAAATTCAAGCTGGAAAGATGATTTTAATATATCACTTGTACATTTTGTATTGCTCTTCTGGTGACAATGTAGTTTGTTTTTGTCAATTACCATTTTAATAATAGGGTAAAGAAAATTAAGTGGATTTTTGAAAGAAAACAATACTGTCAATATACTATTAAAACAAATTAAAATGGTAAAAGTTATTGTACTTTAAGTAAAAATAAAAGAGCCAAAATATCAATCCCAGTTTTGGATTACTTTAATTAACAAACAAAAAAATGCATATAGCAGAGGATAGTTTCAATCTGCCTACCTCTGGGTAATGGGCCCAGCATGCTTCCATTGCTGTACTCTGCTGCACATGTAAGTGCAAGAGATCCTGAAGCACTCACTCATCATGGGAAAGTACCAATGTGTTTCTTCGTTGGTTGATAGAAGAAACATCTTACAAAAACTCTCCAGATTATTGACTTTTTAAAGTTTTTCTAGGAAACGTTTTAGATGAATGCTTATTAGCATTTGTCAGTATGTAGTTTTGCAAAGTGTCTCTGTGGCGCAATCAGTTAGTGTGTACGGCTATTAACCAAAAGGTTGGTGGTTCAATCCCACCCAGGGACGTAATTGACCTTGTTATCAGATTTTGGTGATCTTTAAGTAGACAAGTCAAATTTCATACCCCCTGTTATGGTGTAGGGTACCTGGCCTTCTCTGATGTAATCAGAGTTAGATTTGATTCAGTGATTTTATAAAAACATCTAGGAAGCACAATTTAGCAGTGGGTTGCAGAGAAAAAGAAATATGCTGGCAAAAAAATCAAATTGCGTGATTAAACAGCTCTTCATTTTCTGGCTTTATTTTTATGCTAACAAATTTGTTCTCTGAAAAGTGTCCACAAAGCCAAGTCTCTGATTAACACCTTTGTAGGGATGGTTTTTCACCTATTACTAAATTAAACTTGCTTCATTGGAAAGGCAGCAAGATGTATCCTCATTTCAATGTCTACTGAAATAATACAGGTTGACACCAGGAAACATTAACGCCACTGCATCCTTGCTGCTTTCTCATGTGGAAGTCTGTTTAATGTGAAAACAAGGTGATATCTAATTAGCACACAGGTAAGGAATTAAGAAAATCTTTATTTAAGGGTGAAGATGTTTCTCACAAAATTGTTGACCCAATGCATCGTTGAAATTCAAGCTGGAAAGATGATTTTAATATATCACTTGTACATTTTGTATTGCTCTTCTGGTGACAATGTAGTTTGTTTTTGTCAATTACCATTTTAATAATAGGGTAAAGAAAATGAAGTGGATTTTTGAAAGAAAACAATACTGTCAATATACTATTAAAACAAATTAAAATGGTAAAAGTTATTGTACTTTAAGTAAAAATAAAAGAGACAAAATATCAATCCCAGTTTTGGATTACTTTAATTAACAAAAAAAAAATGCATATAGCAGAGGATAGTTTCAATCTGCCTACCTCTGGGTTATGGGCCCAGCATGCTTCCATTGCAGTACTCTGCTGCACATGTAAGTTCAAGAGATCCTGAAGCACTCACTCATCATGGGAAAGTACCAATGTGTTTCTTCGTTGGTTGATGGAAGAAACATCTTACAAAAACTCTCCAGATTATTGACTTTTTAAAGTTTTTCTAGGAAACGTTTTAGATGAATGCTTATTAGCCTTTGTCAGTATGGACTTTCGCAAAGTGTCTCTGTGGCGCAATCAGTTAGTATGTACGGCTATTAACCATAAGGTTGGTGGTTCAATCCCATCCAGGGACCTAATTGACCTTGTTATCAGATTTTGGTGATCTTTAAGTAGACAAGTCAAAATTTCAAACCCCCTGTTATGGTGTAGGGTACCTGGCCTTCTCTGATGTAATCAGAGTTAGATTTGATTCAGTGATTTTATAAAAACAGCTAGGAAGCACAATTTAGCAGTGGGTTGCAGAGAAAAAAAATATGCTGGCAGAAAAATCCAATTGAGTGATTAAACAGCTCTTCATTTTCTGGCTTTATTTTTATGCTAACAAATTTGTTCTCTGAAAAGTGTCCACAAAGCCAAGTCTCTGATTAACACCTTTGTAAGGATGGTTTTTCACCTATTACTAAATTAAACTTGCTTCATTGGAAAGGCAGCAAGATGCATCCTCATTTCAATGTCTACTAAAATAATACAAGTTGACACCAGGAAACATTAACGAAACTGCATCCTTGCTGCTTTCTCATGTGGAAGTCTGTTTTATATGAAAACAAGGTGATATCTAATTAGCACACAGGTAAGGAATTAAGAAAATCTTTATTTAAGGGTGAAGATGTTTCTCACAAAATCGTTGCCACAATGCATCATTGAAATTCAAGCTGGAAATATGATTTTAATATATCACTTGTACATTTTGTATTGCTCTTCTGGTGACAATGTAGTTTGTTTTTGTCAATTACCATTTTAATAATAGGGTAAAGAAAATTAAGTGGATTTTTGAAAGAAAACAATACTGTCAATATACTATTAAAACAAATTAAAATGGTAAAAGTTATTGTACTTTAAGTAAAAATAAAAGAGACAAAATATCAATCCCAGTTTTGGATTACTTTAATTAACAAAAAAAAAATGCATATAGCAGAGGATAGTTTCAATCTGCCTACCTCTGGGTTATGGGCCCAGCATGCTTCCATTGCAGTACTCTGCTGCACATGTAAGTTCAAGAGATCCTGAAGCACTCACTCATCATGGGAAAGTACCAATGTGTTTCTTCGTTGGTTGATGGAAGAAACATCTTACAAAAACTCTCCAGATTATTGACTTTTTAAAGTTTTTCTAGGAAACGTTTTAGATGAATGCTTATTAGCCTTTGTCAGTATGGACTTTCGCAAAGTGTCTCTGTGGCGCAATCAGTTAGTATGTACGGCTATTAACCATAAGGTTGGTGGTTCAATCCCATCCAGGGACCTAATTGACCTTGTTATCAGATTTTGGTGATCTTTAAGTAGACAAGTCAAAATTTCAAACCCCCTGTTATGGTGTAGGGTACCTGGCCTTCTCTGATGTAATCAGAGTTAGATTTGATTCAGTGATTTTATAAAAACAGCTAGGAAGCACAATTTAGCAGTGGGTTGCAGAGAAAAAAAATATGCTGGCAGAAAAATCCAATTGAGTGATTAAACAGCTCTTCATTTTCTGGCTTTATTTTTATGCTAACAAATTTGTTCTCTGAAAAGTGTCCACAAAGCCAAGTCTCTGATTAACACCTTTGTAAGGATGGTTTTTCACCTATTACTAAATTAAACTTGCTTCATTGGAAAGGCAGCAAGATGCATCCTCATTTCAATGTCTACTAAAATAATACAAGTTGACACCAGGAAACATTAACGAAACTGCATCCTTGCTGCTTTCTCATGTGGAAGTCTGTTTTATATGAAAACAAGGTGATATCTAATTAGCACACAGGTAAGGAATTAAGAAAATCTTTATTTAAGGGTGAAGATGTTTCTCACAAAATCGTTGCCACAATGCATCATTGAAATTCAAGCTGGAAATATGATTTTAATATATCACTTGTACATTTTGTATTGCTCTTCTGGTGACAATGTAGTTTGTTTTTGTCAATTACCATTTTAATAATAGGGTAAAGAAAATTAAGTGGATTTTTGAAAGAAAACAATACTGTCAATATACTATTAAAACAAATTAAAATGGTAAAAGTTATTGTACTTTAAGTAAAAATAAAAGAGCCAAAATATCAATCCCAGTTTTGGATTACTTTAATTAACAAACAAAAAAATGCATATAGCAGAGGATAGTTTCAACCTGCCTACCTCTGGGTTATGGGCCCAGCATGCTTCCATTGCTGTACTCTGCTGCACATGTAAGTGCAAGAGATCCTGAAGCACTCACTCATCATGGGAAAGTACCAATGTGTTTCTTCGTTGGTTGATGGAAGAAACATCTTACAAAAACTCTCCAGATTATTGACTTTTTTAAGTTTTTCTAGGAAACGTTTTAGATGAATGCTTATTAGCATTTGTCAGTATGTACTTTTGCAAAGTGTCTCTGTGGCGCAATCAGTTAGTATGTACGGCTATTAACCAAAAGGTTGGTGGTTCAATCCCACCCAGGGACGTAATTGACCTTGTTATCAGATTTTGGTGATCTTTAAGTAGACAAGTCAAATTTCATACCCCCTGTTATGGTGTAGGGTACCTGGCCTTCTCTGATGTAATCAGAGTTAGATTTGATTCAGTGATTTTATAAAAACATCTAGGAAGCACAATTTAGCAGTGGGTTGCAGAGAAAAAGAAATATGCTGGCAAAAAAATCAAATTGCGTGATTAAACAGCTCTTCATTTTCTGGCTTTATTTTTATGCTAACAAATTTGTTCTCTGAAAAGTGTCCACAAAGCCAAGTCTCTGATTAACACCTTTGTAGGGATGGTTTTTCACCTATTACTAAATTAAACTTGCTTCATTGGAAAGGCAGCAAGATGTATCCTCATTTCAATGTCTACTGAAATAATACAGGTTGACACCAGGAAACATTAACGCCACTGCATCCTTGCTGCTTTCTCATGTGGAAGTCTGTTTAATGTGAAAACAAGGTGATATCTAATTAGCACACAGGTAAGGAATTAAGAAAATCTTTATTTAAGGGTGAAGATGTTTCTCACAAAATTGTTGACCCAATGCAACATTGAAATTCAAGCTGGAAAGATGATTTTAATATATCACTTGTACATTTTGTATTGCTCTTCTGGTGACAATGTAGTTTGTTTTTGTCAATTACCATTTTAATAATAGGGTAAAGAAAATGAAGTGGATTTTTGAAAGAAAACAATACTGTCAATATACTATTAAAACAAATTAAAATGGTAAAAGTTATTGTACTTTAAGTAAAAATAAAAGAGACAAAATATCAATCCCAGTTTTGGATTACTTTAATTAACAAAAAAAAAATGCATATAGCAGAGGATAGTTTCAATCTGCCTACCTCTCGGTTATGAGCCCAGCATGCTTCCATTGCAGTACTCTGCTGCACATGTAAGTTCAAGAGATCCTGAAGCACTCACTCATCATGGGAAAGTACCAATGTGTTTCTTCGTTGGTTGATGGAAGAAACATCTTACAAAAACTCTCCAGATTATTGACTTTTTAAAGTTTTTCTAGGAAACGTTTTAGATGAATGCTTATTAGCCTTTGTCAGTATGGACTTTTTGCAAAGTGTCTCTGTGGCGCAATCAGTTAGTGTGTACGGCTATTAACCAAAAGGTTGGTGGTTCAATCCCACCCAGGGACCTAATTGACCTTGTTATCAGATTTTGGTGATCTTTAAGTAGACAAGTCAAAATTTCAAACCCCCTGTTATGGTGTAGGGTACCTGGCCTTCTCTGATGTAATCAGAGTTAGATTTGATTCAGTGATTTTATAAAAACAGCTAGGAAGCACAATTTAGCAGTGGGTTGCAGAGAAAAAAAATATGCTGGCAGAAAAATCCAATTGAGTGATTAAACAGCTCTTTATTTTCTGGCTTTATCTTTATGCTAACAAATTTGTTCTCTGAAAAGTGTCCACAAAGCCAAGTCTCTGATTAACACCTTTGTAAGGATGGTTTTTCACCTATTACTAAATTAAACTTGCTTCATTGGAAAGGCAGCAAGATGCATCCTCATTTCAATGTCTACTGAAATAATACAGGTTGACACCAGGTAACATTAGCGCCACTGCATCCTTGCTGCTTTCTCATGTGGAAGTCTGTTTAATGTGAAAACAAGGTGATATCTAATTAGCACACAGGTAAGGAATTAAGAAAATCTTTATTTAAGGGTGAAGATGTTTCTCACAAAATCGTTGCCCCAATGCATCATTGAAATTCAAGCTGGAAAGATGATTTTAATATATCACTTGTACATTTTGTATTGCTCTTCTGGTGACAATGTAGTTTGTTTTTGTCAATTACCATTTTAATAATAGGGTAAAGAAAATTAAGTGGATTTTTGAAAGAAAACAATACTGTCAATATACTATTAAAACAAATTAAAATGGTAAAAGTTATTGTACTTTAAGTAAAAATAAAAGAGCCAAAATATCAATCCCAGTTTTGGATTACTTTAATTAACAAACAAAAAAATGCATATAGCAGAGGATAGTTTCAATCTGCCTACCTCTGGGTTATGGGCCCAGCATGCTTCCATTGCTGTACTCTGCTGCACATGTAAGTGCAAGAGATCCTGAAGCACTCACTCATCATGGGAAAGTACCAATGTGTTTCTTCGTTGGTTGATAGAAGAAACATCTTACAAAAACTCTCCAGATTATTGACTTTTTAAAGTTTTTCTAGGAAACGTTTTAGATGAATGCTTATTAGCATTTGTCAGTATGTAGTTTTGCAAAGTGTCTCTGTGGCGCAATCAGTTAGTGTGTACGGCTATTAACCAAAAGGTTGGTGGTTCAATCCCACCCAGGGACGTAATTGACCTTGTTATCAGATTTTGGTGATCTTTAAGTAGACAAGTCAAATTTCATACCCCCTGTTATGGTGTAGGGTACCTGGCCTTCTCTGATGTAATCAGAGTTAGATTTGATTCAGTGATTTTATAAAAACATCTAGGAAGCACAATTTAGCAGTGGGTTGCAGAGAAAAAGAAATATGCTGGCAAAAAAATCAAATTGCGTGATTAAACAGCTCTTCATTTTCTGGCTTTATTTTTATGCTAACAAATTTGTTCTCTGAAAAGTGTCCACAAAGCCAAGTCTCTGATTAACACCTTTGTAGGGATGGTTTTTCACCTATTACTAAATTAAACTTGCTTCATTGGAAAGGCAGCAAGATGTATCCTCATTTCAATGTCTACTGAAATAATACAGGTTGACACCAGGAAACATTAACGCCACTGCATCCTTGCTGCTTTCTCATGTGGAAGTCTGTTTAATGTGAAAACAAGGTGATATCTAATTAGCACACAGGTAAGGAATTAAGAAAATCTTTATTTAAGGGTGAAGATGTTTCTCACAAAATTGTTGACCCAATGCATCATTGAAATTCAAGCTGGAAAGATGATTTTAATATATCACTTGTACATTTTGTATTGCTCTTCTGGTGACAATGTAGTTTGTTTTTGTCAATTACCATTTTAATAATAGGGTAAAGAAAATGAAGTGGATTTTTGAAAGAAAACAATACTGTCAATATACTATTAAAACAAATTAAAATGGTAAAAGTTATTGTACTTTAAGTAAAAATAAAAGAGCCAAAATATCAATCCCAGTTTTGGATTACTTTAATTAACAAAAAAAAATGCATATAGCAGAGGATAGTTTCAATCTGCCTACCTCTGGGTTATGGGCCCAGCATGCTTCCATTGCAGTACTCTGCTGCACATGTAAGTTCAAGAGATCCTGAAGCACTCACTCATCATGGGAAAGTACCAATGTGTTTCTTCGTTGGTTGATGGAAGAAACATCTTACAAAAACTCTCCAGATTATTGACTTTTTAAAGTTTTTCTAGGAAACGTTTTAGATGAATGCTTATTAGCCTTTGTCAGTATGGACTTTTGCAAAGTGTCTCTGTGGCGCAATCAGTTAGTATGTGCGGCTATTAACCAAAAGGTTGGTGGTTCAATCCCACCCAGGGACCTAATTGACCTTGTTATCAGATTTTGGTGATCTTTAAGTAGACAAGTCAAAATTTCAAACCCCCTGTTATGGTGTAGGGTACCTGGCCTTCTCTGATGTAATCAGAGTTAGATTTGATTCAGTGATTTTATAAAAACAGCTAGCTGAATTTTCCAATGCGTAGCTCTTTGCAAAAGAGAGATATTGGCAAGGAAAAGCTGTCTTGTACCTTTGCATTTTTCTCCCAAACGAAGGACACTAGAAAGAAAATTTTAGAGCCTCCTGTTAGGCCATCATCTACACGACATAGTCCTGAATTTTCCAATGCGCAGCTCTTTGCAAAAGAGAGATATTGGCAAGGAAAAGCTGTCTTGTACCTTTGCATTTTTCTCCCAAACGAAGGACACTAGAAAGAAAATTTTAAAGCCTCCTGTTAGGCCATCATCTACACGACATAGTCCTGAATTTTCCAATGCGCAGCTCTTTGCAAAAAAGAGAGATATTGGCAAGGAAAAGCTGTATTGTACCTTTGCATTTTTCTCCCAAACGAAGGTCACTAGAAAGAAAATTTTAAAGCCTCCTGTTAGGCCATCATCTACACGACATAGCCCTGAATTTTCCAATGCGCAGCTCTTTGCAAAAGAGAGATATTGGCAAGGAAAAGCTGTCTTGTACCTTTGCATTTTTCTCCCAAACGAAGGACACTAGAAAGAAAATTTTAAAGCCTCCTGTTAGGCCATCATCTACACGACATAGCCCTGAATTTTCCAATGCGTAGCTCTTTGCAAAAGAGAGATATTGGCAAGGAAAAGCTGTCTTGTACCTTTGCATTTTTCTCCCAAACGAAGGACACTAGAAAGATAATTTTAAAGCCTCCTGTTAGGCCATCATCTACACGACATAGCCCTGAATTTTCCAATGCGCAGCTCTTTGCAAAAGAGAGATACTGGCAAGGAAAAGCTGTCTTGTACCTTTGCATTTTTCTCCCAAACTAAGGACACTAGAAAGAAAATTTTAAAGCCTCCTGTTAGGCCATCATCTACACGACATAGCCCTGAATTTTCCAATGCGCAGCTCTTTGCAAAAGAGAGATATTGGCAAGGAAAAGCTGTCTTGTACCTTTGCATGTTTCTCCCAAACGAAGGTCACTAAAAAGAAAATTTTAAAGCCTCCTGTTAGGCCATCATCTACACGACATAGCCCTGAATTTTCCAAAGCGTAGCTCTTTGCAAAAGAGAGATATTGGCAAGGAAAAGCTGTCTTGTACCTTTGCATTTTTCTTCCAAACGAAGGACACTAGAAAGATAATTTTAAAGCCTCCTGTTAGGCCATCATCTACACGACATAGCCCTGAATTTTCCAATGCGTAGCTCTTTGCAAAAGAGAGATATTGGCAAGGAAAAGCTGTCTTGTACCTTTGCATTTTTCTTCCAAACGAAGGACACTAGAAAGATAATTTTAAAGCCTCCTGTTAGGCCATCATCTACACGACATAGCCCTTAATTTTCCAATGTGTAGCTCTTTGCAAAAGAGAGATATTGGCAAGGAAAAACTGTCTTGTACCTTTGCATTTTTCTCCCAAACGAAAGACACTAGAAAGAAAATTGTAAAGCCTCCTGTTAGGCCATCATCTACACGACATAGCCCTGAATTTTCCAATGCGCAGCTCTTTGCAAAAGAGAGATATTGGCAAGGAAAAGCTGTCTTGTACCTTTGCATTTTTCTCCCAAACGAAGGACACTAGAAAGAAAATTTTAAAGCATCCTGTTAGGTCATCATCTACACGACATAGTCCTGAATTTTCCAATGCGCAGCTCTTTGCAAAAGAGAGATATTGGCAAGGAAAAGCTGTCTTGTACCTTTGCATTTTTCTCCCAAACGAAGGTCACTAGAAAGAAAATTTTAAAGCCTCCTGTTAGGCCATCATCTACACGACATAGCCCTGAATGTTCCAATGCGTAGCTCTTTGCAAAAGAGAGATATTGGCAAGGAAAAGCTGTCTTGTACCTTTGCATTTTTCTCCCAAACGAAGGACACTAGAAAGAAAATTTTAAAGCCACCTGTTAGGCCATCATCTACACGACATAGACCTGAATTTTCCAATGCGTAGCTCTTTGCAAAAGAGAGATATTGGCAAGGAAAAGCTGTCTTGTACCTTTGCATTTTTCTCCCAAACGAAGGACACTAGAATGAAAATTTTAAAGCCTCCTGTTAGTTCTTCATCTACACGGTATAGCCCTGAATTTTCCAATGCGTAGCTCTTTGCAAAAGAGAGATATTGGCAAGGAAAAGCTGTCTTGTACCTTTGCATTTTTCTCCCAAACGAAGGACACTAGAATGAAAATTTTAAAACCTCCTGTTAGTGCTTCATCTACACGGTATAGCCCTGAATTTTCCAATGCGTAGCTCTAAAAATCCAATTGAGTGATTAAACAGCTCTTCATTTCTGGCTTTATTTTTATGCTAACAAATTTGTTCTCTGAAAAGTGTCCACAAAGCCAAGTCTCTGATTAACACCTTTGTAGGGATGGTTTTTCACCTATTACTAAATTAAACTTGCTTCATTGGAAAGGCAGCAAGATGCATCCTCATTTCAATGTCTACTGAAATAATGCAAGTTGACACCAGGAAACATTAATGCCACTGCATCCTTGCTGCTTTCTCATGTGGAAGTCTGTTTAATGTGAAAACAAGGTGATATCTAATTAGCACACAGGTAAGGAATTAAGAAAATCTTTATTTAAGGGTGAAGATGTTTCTCACAAAATCGTTGCCCCAATGCATCATTGAAATTCAAGCTGGAAATATGATTTTAATATATCACTTGTACATTTTGTATTGCTCTTCTGGTGACAATGTAGTTTGTTTTTGTCAATTACCATTTTAATAATAGGGTAAAGAAAATAATTGAGGTGCAATTTAGTAATAGGTGAAAAACCATCCTTAAAAAGGTGTTAATCAGAGACTTGGCTTTGTGGACACTTTTCAGAGAACAAATTTGTTAGCATAAAAATAAAGCCAGAAAATGAAGAGCTGTTTAATCACTCAATTGGATTTTTCTGCCAGCATATTTTTTTTCTCTGCAACCCACTGCTAAATTGTGCTTCCTAGCTGTTTTTATAAAATCACTGAATCAAATCTAACTCTGATTACATCAGAGAAGGCCAGGTACCCTACACCATAACAGGGGGTTTGAAATTTTGACTTGTCTACTTAAAGATCACCAAAATCTGATAACAAGGTCAATTACGTCCCTGGGTGGGATTGAACCACCAACCTTTTGGTTAATAGCCGTACATACTAACTGATTGCGCCACAGAGACACTTTGCAAAAGTACATACTGACAAATGCTAATAAGCATTCATCTAAAACGTTTCCTAGAAAAACTTAAAAAAGTCAATAATCTGGAGAGTTTTTGTAAGATGTTTCTTCCATCAACCAACGAAGAAACACATTGGTACATTCCCATGATGAGTGAGTGCTTCAGGATCTCTTGCACTTACATGTGCAGCAGAGCACTGCAATGGAAGCATGCTGGGCCCATAACCCAGAGGTAGGCAGATTGAAACTATCCTCTGCTATATGCATTTTTTTTTGTTAATTAAAGTAATCCAAAACTGGGATTGATATTTTGTCTCTTTTATTTTTACTTAAAGTACAATAACTTTTACCATTTTAATTTGTTTGAATAGTATATTGACAGTATTGTTTTCTTTCAAAAATCCACTTCATTTTCTTTACCCTATTATTAAAATGGTAATTGACAAAAACAAACTACATTGTCACCAGAAGAGCAATACAAAATGTACAAGTGATATATTAAAATCATCTTTCCAGCTTGAATTTCAATGATGCATTGGGGCAACAATTTTGTGAGAAACATCTTCACCCTTAAATAAAGATTTTCGTAATTCCTTACCTGTGTGCTAATTAGATATCACCTTGTTTTCACATTAAACAGACTTCCACATGAGAAAGCAGCAAGGATGCAGTGGCGTTAATGTTTCCTGGTGTCAACCTGTATTATTTCAGTAGACATTGAAATGAGGATGCATCTTGCTGCCTTTCCAATGAAGCAAGTTTACTTTAGTAATAGGTGAAAAACCATCCCTACAAAGGTGTTAATCAGAGACTTGGCTTTGTGGACACTTTTCAGAGAACAAATTTGTTAGCATAAAAATAAAGCCAGAAAATGAAGAGCTGTTTAATCACGCAATTTGATTTTTTTGCCAGCATATTTCTTTTTCTCTGCAACCCACTGCTAAATTGTGCTTCCTAGCTGTTTTTATAAAATCACTGAATCAAATCTAACTCTGATTACATCAGAGAAGGCCAGGTACCCTACACCATAACAGGGGGTATGAAATTTGACTTGTCTACTTAAAGATCACCAAAATCTGAATACAAGGTCAATTACGTCCCTGGGTGGGATTGAACCACCAACCTTTTGGTTAATAGCCGTACACACTAACTGATTGCGCCACAGAGACACTTTCCAAAAGCACATACTGACAAATGCTAATAAGCATTCATCTAAAACGTTTCCTAGAAAAACTTAAAAAAGTCAATAATCTGGAGAGTTTTTGTAAGATGTTTCTTCTATCAACCAACGAAGAAACACATTGGTACTTTCCCATGATGAGTGAGTGCTTCAGGATCTCTTGCACTTATATGTGCAGCAGAGTACAGCAATGGAAGCATGCTGGGCCCATAACCCAGAGGTAGGCAGATTGAAACTATCCTCTGCTATATGCATTTTTTTGTTTGTTAATTAAAGTAATCCAAAACTGGGATTGATATTTTGGCTCTTTTATTTTTACTTAAAGTACAATAACTTTTACCATTTTAATTTGTTTTAATAGTATATTGACAGTATTGTTTTCTTTCAAAAATCCACTTAATTTTCTTTACCCTATTATTAAAATGGTAATTGACAAAAACAAACTACATTGTCACCAGAAGAGCAATACAAAATGTACAAGTGATATATTAAAATCATATTTCCAGCTTGAATTTCAATGATGCATTGGGGCAACGATTTTGTGAGAAACATCTTCACCCTTAAATAAAGATTTTCTTAATTCCTTACCTGTGTGCTAATTAGATATCACCTTGTTTTCACATTAAACAGACTTCCACATGAGAAAGCAGCAAGGATGCAGTGGCGTTAATGTTTCCTGGTGTCAACCTGTATTATTTCAGTAGACATTGAAATGAGGATGCATCTTGCTGCCTTTCCAATGAAGCAAGTTTAATTTAGTAATAGGTGAAAAACCATCCCTACAAAGGTGTTAATCAGAGACTTGGCTTTGTGGACACTTTTCAGAGAACAAATTTGTTAGCATAAAAATAAAGCCAGAAAATGAAGAGCTGTTTAATCACGCAATTTGATTTTTTTGCCAGCATATTTCTTTTTCTCTGCAACCCACTGCTAAATTGTGCTTCCTAGCTGTTTTTATAAAATCACTGAATCAAATCTAACTCTGATTACATCAGAGAAGGCCAGGTACCCTACACCATAACAGGGGGTATGAAATTTGACTTGTCTACTTAAAGATCACCAAAATCTGAATACAAGGTCAATTACGTCCCTGGGTGGGATTGAACCACCAACCTTTTGGTTAATAGCCGTACACACTAACTGATTGCGCCACAGAGACACTTTCCAAAAGTACATACTGACAAATACTAATAAGCATTCATCTAAAACGTTTCCTAGAAAAACTTAAAAAAGTCAATAATCTGGAGAGTTTTTGTAAGATGTTTCTTCTATCAACCAACGAAGAAACACATTGGTACTTTCCCATGATGAGTGAGTGCTTCAGGATCTCTTGCACTTATATGTGCAGCAGAGTACAGCAATGGAAGCATGCTGGGCCCATAACCCAGAGGTAGGCAGATTGAAACTATCCTCTGCTATATGCATTTTTTTGTTTGTTAATTAAAGTAATCCAAAACTGGGATTGATATTTTGGCTCTTTTATTTTTACTTAAAGTACAATAACTTTTACCATTTTAATTTGTTTTAATAGTATATTGACAGTATTGTTTTCTTTCAAAAATCCACTTCATTTTCTTTACCCTATTATTAAAATGGTAATTGACAAAAACAAACTACATTGTCACCAGAAGAGCAATACAAAATGTACAAGTGATATATTAAAATCATCTTTCCAGCTTGAATTTCAATGATGCATTGGGGCAACAATTTTGTGAGAAACATCTTCACCCTTAAATAAAGATTTTCGTAATTCCTTACCTGTGTGCTAATTAGATATCACCTTGTTTTCACATTAAACAGACTTCCACATGAGAAAGCAGCAAGGATGCAGTGGCGTTAATGTTTCCTGGTGTCAACCTGTATTATTTCAGTAGACATTGAAATGAGGATGCATCTTGCTGCCTTTCCAATGAAGCAAGTTTACTTTAGTAATAGGTGAAAAACCATCCCTACAAAGGTGTTAATCAGAGACTTGGCTTTGTGGACACTTTTCAGAGAACAAATTTGTTAGCATAAAAATAAAGCCAGAAAATGAAGAGCTGTTTAATCACGCAATTTGATTTTTTTGCCAGCATATTTCTTTTTCTCTGCAACCCACTGCTAAATTGTGCTTCCTAGCTGTTTTTATAAAATCACTGAATCAAATCTAACTCTGATTACATCAGAGAAGGCCAGGTACCCTACACCATAACAGGGGGTATGAAATTTGACTTGTCTACTTAAAGATCACCAAAATCTGAATACAAGGTCAATTACGTCCCTGGGTGGGATTGAACCACCAACCTTTTGGTTAATAGCCGTACACACTAACTGATTGCGCCACAGAGACACTTTCCAAAAGCACATACTGACAAATGCTAATAAGCATTCATCTAAAACGTTTCCTAGAAAAACTTAAAAAAGTCAATAATCTGGAGAGTTTTTGTAAGATGTTTCTTCTATCAACCAACGAAGAAACACATTGGTACTTTCCCATGATGAGTGAGTGCTTCAGGATCTCTTGCACTTATATGTGCAGCAGAGTACAGCAATGGAAGCATGCTGGGCCCATAACCCAGAGGTAGGCAGATTGAAACTATCCTCTGCTATATGCATTTTTTTGTTTGTTAATTAAAGTAATCCAAAACTGGGATTGATATTTTGGCTCTTTTATTTTTACTTAAAGTACAATAACTTTTACCATTTTAATTTGTTTTAATAGTATATTGACAGTATTGTTTTCTTTCAAAAATCCACTTAATTTTCTTTACCCTATTATTAAAATGGTAATTGACAAAAACAAACTACATTGTCACCAGAAGAGCAATACAAAATGTACAAGTGATATATTAAAATCATATTTCCAGCTTGAATTTCAATGATGCATTGGGGCAACGATTTTGTGAGAAACATCTTCACCCTTAAATAAAGATTTTCTTAATTCCTTACCTGTGTGCTAATTAGATATCACCTTGTTTTCACATTAAACAGACTTCCACATGAGAAAGCAGCAAGGATGCAGTGGCGTTAATGTTTCCTGGTGTCAACCTGTATTATTTCAGTAGACATTGAAATGAGGATGCATCTTGCTGCCTTTCCAATGAAGCAAGTTTAATTTAGTAATAGGTGAAAAACCATCCCTACAAAGGTGTTAATCAGAGACTTGGCTTTGTGGACACTTTTCAGAGAACAAATTTGTTAGCATAAAAATAAAGCCAGAAAATGAAGAGCTGTTTAATCACGCAATTTGATTTTTTTGCCAGCATATTTCTTTTTCTCTGCAACCCACTGCTAAATTGTGCTTCCTAGCTGTTTTTATAAAATCACTGAATCAAATCTAACTCTGATTACATCAGAGAAGGCCAGGTACCCTACACCATAACAGGGGGTATGAAATTTGACTTGTCTACTTAAAGATCACCAAAATCTGAATACAAGGTCAATTACGTCCCTGGGTGGGATTGAACCACCAACCTTTTGGTTAATAGCCGTACACACTAACTGATTGCGCCACAGAGACACTTTCCAAAAGTACATACTGACAAATACTAATAAGCATTCATCTAAAACGTTTCCTAGAAAAACTTAAAAAAGTCAATAATCTGGAGAGTTTTTGTAAGATGTTTCTTCTATCAACCAACGAAGAAACACATTGGTACTTTCCAATGATGAGTGAGTGCTTCAGGATCTCTTGCACTTATATGTGCAGCAGAGTACAGCAATGGAAGCATGCTGGGCCCATAACCCAGAGGTAGGCAGATTGAAACTATCCTCTGCTATATGCATTTTTTTGTTTGTTAATTAAAGTAATCCAAAACTGGGATTGATATTTTGGCTCTTTTATTTTTACTTAAAGTACAATAACTTTTACCATTTTAATTTGTTTTAATAGTATATTGACAGTATTGTTTTCTTTCAAAAATCCACTTAATTTTCTTTACCCTATTATTAAAATGGTAATTGACAAAAACAAACTACATTGTCACCAGAAGAGCAATACAAAATGTACAAGTGATATATTAAAATCATCTTTCCAGCTTGAATTTCAATGATGCATTGGGGCAACGATTTTGTGAGAAACATCTTCACCCTTAAATAAAGATTTTCTTAATTCCTTACCTGTGTGCTAATTAGATATCACCTTGTTTTCACATTAAACAGACTTCCACATGAGAAAGCAGCAAGGATGCAGTGGCGTTAATGTTTCCTGGTGTCAACCTGTATTATTTCAGTAGACATTGAAATGAGGATGCATCTTGCTGCCTTTCCAATGAAGCAAGTTTAATTTAGTAATAGGTGAAAAACCATCCTTACAAAGGTGTTAATCAGAGACTTGGCTTTGTGGACACTTTTCAGAGAACAAATTTGTTAGCATAAAAATAAAGCCAGAAAATAAAGAGCTGTTTAATCACTCAATTGGATTTTTCTGCCAGCATATTTCTTTTCTCTGCAACCCACTGCTAAATTGTGCTTCCTAGCTGTTTTTATAAAATCACTGAATCAAATCTAACTCTGATTACATCAGAGAAGGCCAGGTACCCTACACCATAACAGGGGGTTTGAAATTTTGACTTGTCTACTTAAAGATCACCAAAATCTGATAACAAGGTCAATTAGGTCTCTGGGTGGGATTGAACCACCAACCTTTTGGTTAGTAGCCATACATACTAACTGATTGCGCCACAGAGACACTTTCTGAAAGTACATACTGACAAATGCTAATAAGCATTCATCTAAAACGTTTCCTAGAAAAACTTAAAAAAGTCAATAATCTAGAGAGTTTTTGTAAGATGTTTCTTCTATCAACCAACGAAGAAACACATTGGTACTTTCCCATGATGAGTGAGTGCTTCAGGATCTCTTGCACTTATATGTGCAGCAGAGTACAGCAATGGAAGCATGCTGGGCCCATAACCCAGAGGTAGGCAGATTGAAACTATCCTCTGCTATATGCATTTTTTTGTTTGTTAATTAAAGTAATCCAAAACTGGGATTGATATTTTGGCTCTTTTATTTTTACTTAAAGTACAATAACTTTTACCATTTTAATTTGTTTTAATAGTATATTGACAGTATTGTTTTCTTTCAAAAATCCACTTAATTTTCTTTACCCTATTATTAAAATGGTAATTGACAAAAACAAACTACATTGTCACCAGAAGAGCAATACAAAATGTACAAGTGATATATTAAAATCATATTTCCAGCTTGAATTTCAATGATGCATTGGGGCAACGATTTTGTGAGAAACATCTTCACCCTTAAATAAAGATTTTCTTAATTCCTTACCTGTGTGCTAATTAGATATCACCTTGTTTTCACATTAAACAGACTTCCACATGAGAAAGCAGCAAGGATGCAGTGGCGTTAATGTTTCCTGGTGTCAACCTGTATTATTTCAGTAGACATTGAAATGAGGATGCATCTTGCTGCCTTTCCAATGAAGCAAGTTTAATTTAGTAATAGGTGAAAAACCATCCCTACAAAGGTGTTAATCAGAGACTTGGCTTTGTGGACACTTTTCAGAGAACAAATTTGTTAGCATAAAAATAAAGCCAGAAAATGAAGAGCTGTTTAATCACGCAATTTGATTTTTTTGCCAGCATATTTCTTTTTCTCTGCAACCCACTGCTAAATTGTGCTTCCTAGCTGTTTTTATAAAATCACTGAATCAAATCTAACTCTGATTACATCAGAGAAGGCCAGGTACCCTACACCATAACAGGGGTATGAAATTTGACTTGTCTACTTAAAGATCACCAAAATCTGAATACAAGGTCAATTACGTCCCTGGGTGGGATTGAACCACCAACCTTTTGGTTAATAGCCGTACACACTAACTGATTGCGCCACAGAGACACTTTCCAAAAGTACATACTGACAAATACTAATAAGCATTCATCTAAAACGTTTCCTAGAAAAACTTAAAAAAGTCAATAATCTGGAGAGTTTTTGTAAGATGTTTCTTCTATCAACCAACGAAGAAACACATTGGTACTTTCCAATGATGAGTGAGTGCTTCAGGATCTCTTGCACTTATATGTGCAGCAGAGTACAGCAATGGAAGCATGCTGGGCCCATAACCCAGAGGTAGGCAGATTGAAACTATCCTCTGCTATATGCATTTTTTTGTTTGTTAATTAAAGTAATCCAAAACTGGGATTGATATTTTGGCTCTTTTATTTTTACTTAAAGTACAATAACTTTTACCATTTTAATTTGTTTTAATAGTATATTGACAGTATTGTTTTCTTTCAAAAATCCACTTAATTTTCTTTACCCTATTATTAAAATGGTAATTGACAAAAACAAACTACATTGTCACCAGAAGAGCAATACAAAATGTACAAGTGATATATTAAAATCATCTTTCCAGCTTGAATTTCAATGATGCATTGGGGCAACGATTTTGTGAGAAACATCTTCACCCTTAAATAAAGATTTTCTTAATTCCTTACCTGTGTGCTAATTAGATATCACCTTGTTTTCACATTAAACAGACTTCCACATGAGAAAGCAGCAAGGATGCAGTGGCGTTAATGTTTCCTGGTGTCAACCTGTATTATTTCAGTAGACATTGAAATGAGGATGCATCTTGCTGCCTTTCCAATGAAGCAAGTTTAATTTAGTAATAGGTGAAAAACCATCCTTACAAAGGTGTTAATCAGAGACTTGGCTTTGTGGACACTTTTCAGAGAACAAATTTGTTAGCATAAAAATAAAGCCAGAAAATAAAGAGCTGTTTAATCACTCAATTGGATTTTTCTGCCAGCATATTTTTTTTCTCTGCAACCCACTGCTAAATTGTGCTTCCTAGCTGTTTTTATAAAATCACTGAATCAAATCTAACTCTGATTACATCAGAGAAGGCCAGGTACCCTACACCATAACAGGGGGTTTGAAATTTTGACTTGTCTACTTAAAGATCACCAAAATCTGATAACAAGGTCAATTAGGTCTCTGGGTGGGATTGAACCACCAACCTTTTGGTTAGTAGCCGTACATACTAACTGATTGCGCCACAGAGACACTTTCTGAAAGTACATACTGACAAATGCTAATAAGCATTCATCTAAAACGTTTCCTAGAAAAACTTAAAAAAGTCAATAATCTAGAGAGTTTTTGTAAGATGTTTCTTCTATCAACCAACGAAGAAACACATTGGTACTTTCCCATGATGAGTGAGTGCTTCAGGATCTCTTGCACTTATATGTGCAGCAGAGTACAGCAAAGGAAGCATGCTGGGCCCATAACCCAGAGGTAGGCAGATTGAAACTATCCTCTGCTATATGCATTTTTTTGTTTGTTAATTAAAGTAATCCAAAACTGGGATTGATATTTTGGCTCTTTTATTTTTACTTAAAGTACAATAACTTTTACCATTTTAATTTGTTTTAATAGTATATTGACAGTATTGTTTTCTTTCAAAAATCCACTTAATTTTCTTTACCCTATTATTAAAATGGTAATTGACAAAAACAAACTACATTGTCACCAGAAGAGCAATACAAAATGTACAAGTGATATATTAAAATCATATTTCCAGCTTGAATTTCAATGATGCATTGGGGCAACGATTTTGTGAGAAACATCTTCACCCTTAAATAAAGATTTTCTTAATTCCTTACCTGTGTGCTAATTAGATATCACCTTGTTTTCATATTAAACAGACTTCCACATGAGAAAGCAGCAAGGATGCAGTGGCGTTAATGTTTCCTGGTGTCAACTTGTATTATTTCAGTAGACATTGAAATGAGGATGCATCTTGCTGCCTTTCCAATGAAGCAAGTTTAATTTAGTAATAGGTGAAAAACCATCCTTACAAAGGTGTTAATCAGAGACTTGGCTTTGTGGACACTTTTCAGAGAACAAATTTGTTAGCATAAAAATAAAGCCAGAAAATGAAGAGCTGTTTAATCACTCAATTGGATTTTTCTGCCAGCATATTTTTTTTCTCTGCAACCCACTGCTAAATTGTGCTTCCTAGCTGTTTTTTTCTGAAAAACCACAACCCCAAAAGGCACTACACTGGGGCATACTCTATCTAGTAAAACAAACCCCAAGTCTTAATTCGTCCTCTATCCGGAGTTATGCCTTCCCAAAAAATATCTAATTCACTCTATAGGAAAACGGTGTCAAAAAGCCACAAAGGAAGTCACAGAAAAAAACTGACAGTTGGAACTTTAGGTTACTCCCAATTCCTCATTTTTTATTATTTTGCATGCAGCACCGGGTAACGATTCTACACGCCCATGCCAAATTTCAGCTCAGTACGTCCAATCAGTTTTGAGGTGTAGCCCCTCAAACACCATGCCCCCATCTCAGAAGTTCCCTATGGGAGAATTCCGTTTGTTCGATTCAGCCTTAATATAAGGGCACGACCGTGCCCTTATAATATCTATCTATCTATCTATCTATCTATCGTATGTGTGTGTATATATACATCTATACATACATGCGCTAACACCTGGACATACACTGATGTACCCACACCTAATATCCATTAGAGATGAGCGGGTTCGGTTTCTTTGAATCCGAACCCGCACGAACTTCACTTTTTTTTTCACGGGTCCGAGCGACTCGGATCTTCCCGCCTTGCTCGGTTAACCCGAGCGCGCCCGAACGTCATCATGACGCTGTCGGATTCTCGCGAGACTCGGATTCTATATAAGGAGCCGCGCGTCGCCGCCATTTTCACACGTGCATTGAGATTGATAGGGAGAGGACGTGGCTGGCGTCCTCTCCATTAGAATAGATTAGAAGAGAGAGAGAGAGATTGTGCAGACAGAGTTTACCACAGTGACCAGTGCAGTTGTTGTTAAGTTAACTTTTATTTAATATATCCGTTCTCTGCTATATCCGTTCTCTGCCTGAAAAAAACGATACACAGCAGTCACACAGTGTGACTCAGTCTGTGTGCACTCAGCTCAGCCCAGTGTGCTGCACATCAATGTATAAAAGCTTATAATAATTGTGGGGGAGACTGGGGAGCACTGCAGGTTGTTATAGCAGGAGCCAGGAGTACATAATATTATATTAATTTAAAATTAAACAGTGCACACTTTTGCTGCAGGAGTGCCACTGCCAGTGTGACTAGTGGTGACCAGTGCCTGACCACCAGTATAGTAGTATATTGTTGTATACTATCTCTTTATCAACCAGTCTATATTAGCAGCAGACACAGTACAGTGCGAGTTCACGGCTGTGGCTACCTCTGTGTCGGCAGTCGGCACTCGGCAGGCAGTCCGTCCATCCATAATTGTATAATTATATACCACCTAACCGTGGTATTTTTTTTTCTTTCTTTATACCGTCGTCATAGTCATACTAGTTGTTACGAGTATACTACTATCTCTTTATCAACCAGTGTACAGTGCGGTAGTTCGCGGCTGTGGCTACCTCTGTGTCGGCAGTCGGCAGGCAGTCCGTCCATCCATAATTGTATTATTATAATATATACCACCTAACCGTGGTTTTTTTTTCATTCTTTATACCGTCATAGTGTCATACTAGTTGTTACGAGTATACTACTATCTCTTTATCAACCAGTGTACAGTGCGGTAGTTCACGGCTGTGGCTACCTCTGTGTCGGCAGTCGGCAGGCAGTCCGTCCATCCATAATTGTATTATAATATATACCACCTAACCGTGGTTTTTTTTTCATTCTTTATACCGTCATAGTGTCATACTAGTTGTTACGAGTATACTACTATCTCTTTATCAACCAGTGTACAGTGCGGTAGTTCACGGCTGTGGCTACCTCTGTGTCGGCAGTCGGCAGGCAGTCCGTCCATCCATAATTGTATTATAATATATACCACATAACCGTGGTTTTTTTTTTCATTCTTTATACCGTCATAGTCAGTCATACTAGTTGTTACGAGTATACTACTATCTCTTTATCAACCAGTGTACAGTGCGGTAGTTCACGGCTGTGGCTACCTCTGTGTCGGCACTCGGCAGGCAGTCCGTCCATCCATAATTGTATTATAATATATACCACCTAACCGTGGTTTTTTTTTCATTCTTTATACCGTCATAGTGTCATACTAGTTGTTACGAGTATACTACTATCTCTTTATCAACCAGTGTACAGTGCGGTAGTTCACGGCTGTGGCTACCTCTGTGTCGGCAGTCGGCAGGCAGTCCGTCCATCCATAATTGTATTATAATATATACCACCTAACCGTGGTTTTTTTTTCATTCTTTATACCGTCATAGTCAGTCATACTAGTTGTTACGAGTATACTACTATCTCTTTATCAACCAGTGTACAGTGCGGTAGTTCACGGCTGTGGCTACCTCTGTGTCGGCACTCGGCAGGCAGTCCGTCCATCCATAATTGTATTATAATATATACCACCTAACCGTGGTTTTTTTTTCATTCTTTATACCGTCATAGTGTCATACTAGTTGTTACGAGTATACTACTATCTCTTTATCAACCAGTGTACAGTGCGGTAGTTCACGGCTGTGGCTACCTCTGTGTCGGCAGTCGGCAGGCAGTCCGTCCATCCATAATTGTATTATAATATATACCACCTAACCGTGGTTTTTTTTTCATTCTTTATACCGTCATAGTGTCATACTAGTTGTTACGAGTATACTACTATCTCTTTATCAACCAGTGTACAGTGCGGTAGTTCACGGCTGTGGCTACCTCTGTGTCGGCAGTCGGCAGGCAGTGCGTCCATCCATAATTGTATTATAATATATACCACCTAACCGTGGTTTTTTTTTCATTCTTTATACCGTCATAGTCAGTCATACTAGTTGTTACGAGTATACTACTATCTCTTTATCAACCAGTGTACAGTGCGGTAGTTCACGGCTGTGGCTACCTCTGTGTCGGAACTCGGCAGGCAGTCCGTCCATCCATAATTGTATTACAATATATACCACCTAACCGTGGTTTTTTTTTCATTCTTTATACCGTCATAGTCAGTCATACTAGTTGTTACGAGTATACTACTATCTCTTTATCAACCAGTGTACAGTGCGGTAGTTCACGGCTGTGGCTACCTCTGTGTCGGAACTCGGCAGGCAGTCCGTCCATCCATAATTGTATTATTATAATATATACCACCTAACCGTGGTTTTTTTTTCATTCTTTATACCGTCATAGTGTCATACTAGTTGTTACGAGTATACTACTATCTCTTTATCAACCAGTGTACAGTGCGGTAGTTCACGGCTGTGGCTACCTCTGTGTCGGCACTCGGCAGGCAGTCCGTCCATCCATAATTGTATTACAATATATACCACCTAACCGTGGTTTTTTTATACCACCTAACCGTGGCAGTCCGTCCATAATTGTATACTAGTATCCAATCCATCCATCTCCATTGTTTACCTGAGGTGCCTTTTAGTTCTGCCTATAAAATATGGAGAACAAAAAAGTTGAGGTTCCAAAATTAGGGAAAGATCAAGATCCACTTCCACCTCGTGCTGAAGCTGCTGCCACTAGTCATGGCCGAGACGATGAAATGCCAGCAACGTCGTCTGCCAAGGCCGATGCCCAATGTCATAGTACAGAGCATGTCAAATCCAAAACACCAAATATCAGAAAAAAAAAGGACTCCAAAACCTAAAATAAAATTGTCGGAGGAGAAGCGTAAACTTGCCAATATGCCATTTACCACACGGAGTGGCAAGGAACGGCTGAGGCCCTGGCCTATGTTCATGGCTAGTGGTTCAGCTTCACATGAGGATGGAAGCACTCAGCCTCTCGCTAGAAAACTGAAAAGACTCAAGCTGGCAAAAGCACCGCAAAGAACTGTGCGTTCTTTGAAATCCCAAATCCACAAGGAGAGTCCAATCGTGTCGTTTGCGATGCCTGACCTTCCCAACACTGGACGTGAAGAGCATGCGCCTTCCACTATTTGCATGCCCCCTGCAAGTGCTGGAAGGAGCACCCGCAGTCCAGTTCCTGATAGTCAGATTGAAGATGTCAGTGTTGAAGTACACCAGGATGAGGAGGATATGGGTGTTGCTGGCGCTGGGGAGGAAATTGACCAGAAGGATTCTGATGGTGAGGTGGTTTGTTTAAGTCAGGCACCCGGGGAGACACCTGTTGTCCGTGGGAGGAATATGGCCGTTGACATGCCAGGTGAAAATACCAAAAAAATCAGCTCTTCGGTGTGGAGGTATTTCACCAGAAATGCGGACAACAGGTGTCAAGCCGTGTGTTCCCTTTGTCAAGCTGTAATAAGTAGGGGTAAGGACGTTAACCACCTCGGAACATCCTCCCTTATACGTCACCTGCAGCGCATTCATAATAAGTCAGTGACAAGTTCAAAAACTTTGGGTGACAGCGGAAGCAGTCCACTGACCAGTAAATCCCTTCCTCTTGTAACCAAGCTCACGCAAACCACCCCACCAACTCCCTCAGTGTCAATTTCCTCCTTCCCCAGGAATGCCAATAGTCCTGCAGGCCATGTCACTGGCAAGTCTGACGAGTCCTCTCCTGCCTGGGATTCCTCCGATGCATCCTTGCGTGTAACGCCTACTGCTGCTGGCGCTGCTGTTGTTGCCGCTGGGAGTCGATGGTCATCCCAGAGGGGAAGTCGTAAGCCCACTTGTACTACTTCCAGTAAGCAATTGACTGTTCAACAGTCCTTTGCGAGGAAGATGAAATATCACAGCAGTCATCCTACTGCAAAGCGGATAACTGAGTCCTTGACAACTATGTTGGTGTTAGACGTGCGTCCGGTATCCGCCGTTAGTTCACAGGGAACTAGACAATTTATTGAGGCAGTGTGCCCCCGTTACCAAATACCATCTAGGTTCCACTTCTCTAGGCAGGCGATACCGAGAATGTACACGGACGTCAGAAAAAGACTCACCAGTGTCCTAAAAAATGCAGTTGTACCCAATGTCCACTTAACCACGGACATGTGGACAAGTGGAGCAGGGCAGGGTCAGGACTATATGACTGTGACAGCCCACTGGGTAGATGTATGGACTCCCGCCGCAAGAACAGCAGCGGCGGCACCAGTAGCAGCATCTCGCAAACGCCAACTCTTTCCTAGGCAGGCTACGCTTTGTATCACCGCTTTCCAGAATACGCACACAGCTGAAAACCTCTTACGGCAACTGAGGAAGATCATCGCGGAATGGCTTACCCCAATTGGACTCTCCTGTGGATTTGTGGCATCGGACAACGCCAGCAATATTGTGTGTGCATTAAATATGGGCAAATTCCAGCACGTCCCATGTTTTGCACATACCTTGAATTTGGTGGTGCAGAATTTTTTAAAAAACGACAGGGGTGTGCAAGAGATGCTGTCGGTGGCCAGAAGAATTGCGGGACACTTTCGGCGTACAGGCACCACGTACAGAAGACTGGAGCACCACCAAAAACTACTGAACCTGCCCTGCCATCATCTGAAGCAAGAAGTGGTAACGAGGTGGAATTCAACCCTCTATATGCTTCAGAGGTTGGAGGAGCAGCAAAAGGCCATTCAAGCCTATACAATTGAGCACGATATAGGAGATGGAATGCACCTGTCTCAAGTGCAGTGGAGAATGATTTCAACGTTGTGCAAGGTTCTGATGCCCTTTGAACTTGCCACACGTGAAGTCAGTTCAGACACTGCCAGCCTGAGTCAGGTCATTACCCTCATCAGGCTTTTGCAGAAGAAGCTGGAGGCATTGAAGAAGGAGCTAACACGGAGCGATTCCGCTAGGCATGTGGGACTTGTGGATGCAGCCCTTAATTCGCTTAACAAGGATTCACGGGTGGTCAATCTGTTGAAATCAGAGCACTACATTTTGGCCACCGTGCTCGATCCTAGATTTAAAGCCTACCTTGGATCTCTCTTTCCGGCAGACACAGGTCTGCTGGGGTTGAAAGACCTGCTGGTGACAAAATTGTCAAGTCAAGCGGAACGCGACCTGTCAACATCTCCTCCTTCACATTCTCCCGCAACTGGGGGTGCGAGGAAAAGGCTCAGAATTCCGAGCCCACCCGCTGGCGGTGATGCAGGGCAGTCTGGAGCGACTGCTGATGCTGACATCTGGTCCGGACTGAAGGACCTGACAACGATTACGGACATGTCGTCTACTGTCACTGCATATGATTCTCTCAACATTGATAGAATGGTGGAGGATTATATGAGTGACCGCATCCAAGTAGGCACGTCACACAGTCCGTACTTATACTGGCAGGAAAAAGAGGCAATTTGGAGGCCCTTGCACAAACTGGCTTTATTCTACCTAAGTTGCCCTCCCACAAGTGTGTACTCCGAAAGAGTGTTTAGTGCCGCCGCTCACCTTGTCAGCAATCGGCGTACGAGGTTACATCCAGAAAATGTGGAGAAGATGATGTTCATTAAAATGAATTATAATCAATTCCTCCGCGGAGACATTGACCAGCAGCAATTGCCTCCACAAAGTACACAGGGAGCTGAGATGGTGGATTCCAGTGGGGACGAATTGATAATCTGTGAGGAGGGGGATGTACACGGTGATATATCGGAGGGTGAAGATGAGGTGGACATCTTGCCTCTGTAGAGCCAGTTTGTGCAAGGAGAGATTAATTGCTTCTTTTTTGGGGGGGGTCCAAACCAACCCGTCATATCAGTCACAGTCGTGTGGCAGACCCTGTCACTGAAATGATGGGTTGGTTAAAGTGTGCATGTCCTGTTTTGTTTATACAACATAAGGGTGGGTGGGAGGGCCCAAGGATAATTCCATCTTGCACCTCTTTTTTCTTTTCTTTTTCTTTGCATCATGTGCTGATTGGGGAGGGTTTTTTGGAAGGGACATCCTGCGTGACACTGCAGTGCCACTCCTAGATGGGCCCGGTGTTTGTGTCGGCCACTAGGGTCACTAATCTTACTCACACAGCTACCTCATTGCGCCTCTTTTTTTCTTTGCATCATGTGCTGTTTGGGGAGGGTTTTTTGGAAGGGACATCCTGCGTGACACTGCAGTGCCACTCCTAGATGTGCCCGGTGTTTGTGTCGGCCACTAGGGTCGCTAATCTTACTCACACAGTCAGCTACCTCATTGCGCCTCTTGTTTTCTTTGCGTCATGTGCTGTTTGGGGAGGGTTTTTTGGAAGGGCCATCCTGCGTGACACTGCAGTGCCACTCCTAGATGGGCCCGGTGTTTGTGTCGGCCACTAGGGTCGCTAATCTTACTCACACAGCTACCTCATTGCGCCTCTTTTTTTCTTTGCGTCATGTGCTGTTTGGGGAGGGTTTTTTGGAAGGGACATCCTGCGTGACACTGCAGTGCCACTCCTAGATGGGCCCGGTGTTTGTGTCGGCCACTAGGGTCGCTTATCTTACTCACACAGCGACCTCGGTGCAAATTTTAGGACTAAAAATAATATTGTGAGGTGTGAGGTATTCAGAATAGACTGAAAATGAGTGTAAATTATGGTTTTTGAGGTTAATAATACTTTGGGATCAAAATGACCCCCAAATTCTATGATTTAAGCTGTTTTTTAGTGTTTTTGGAAAAAAACACCCGAATCCAAAACACACCCGAATCCGACAAAAATAATTCGGTGAGGTTTTGCCAAAACGCGTTCGAACCCAAAACACGGCCGCGGAACCGAACCCAAAACCAAAACACAAAACCCGAAAAATTTCAGGCGCTCATCTCTAATATCCATACATACACGCCCTGACACCTGGACATACACCAACATTCCCACACCTGCATCTATACATACACATGCTGACACCTGGACATACACCAACATACAAGCACCTGCATCTATATATACACGCGCTGACAAATGGACATACACCGACGTACCCACACTTGCATCTATACATACATGCACTGACATCTGGACATACAAGCACCTGCATCTATACATACACGCGCTGACACCTGAACCTACACTGACCTTCCCACACCTGCATCTATACATACACATTCTGACACCTGGACATACACAGACGTACCCACACCTGCATCTATACATACACGCGTTGACACCTGGACGTACACTGACGTACACACACCTACATCTATATATGCATGGATGCAAATGTGGGTACGTCTGTATACGTCCCGGTGTTAGCATGTGTATGTATAGATGTTAGGTGTGGGTACATCAGTGTATGTCCAGGTGTCAGCACATGTATGTATAGATTCACATGTGGGTAAGCCGGTGTACGTCCACGTGTCAGCATGTGTAGGTATAGATGCAGGTGTGGGTACGTTGGTGTACGTTTAGGGGTCAGCGTGTTAATGTATAGATGTTGGTGTGTATGTCAGTGTACGTACAGATATAGGTGTGTGTGTGTGTGTGTGTGTATGTATGTATGTATGTATATGTATAGAGGAAGGTGTGATACATACATATAACACATACATGATAGATACATACATATATCACACACACGATAGATAGATAGATAGATAGATAGATAGATAGATAGATAGATAGATAGATAGATAAAACACATACATACAAGATAGATACATACATACATACATACATACATGATAGATACATATATATACACACACATACGATAGATAGATAGATAGATAGATAGATAGATAGATAGATAGATAGATAGATAGATAGATAGATAGATAGATAGATAGATAGATAGAATGATAGATACATATATATACACACACATACGATAGATAGATAGATAGATAGATAGATAGATAGATAGATAGATAGATAGATAGATAGATACATACATATATATATATATATATATATATATCTATCACAAACATATATGATTCATACATATATCACACACACATACATGATACATACATGAGAAAGACCTGGGATGGTGATGAGGCCAGGGCCCCCTGCTGATGTTGCGTTGAGGAAGGCAGTGTTCCAGGGCGGATGCCAGTCGGGGAGAGCGCCGCGCAGCCCGGGAAAAATACTGCTGAGGAGCTACATCTGGAAGAGCCCCTGGGAGGGAGAGTGCCACATGCCCCATCCTGCGCGGCAGACTCTGCAGGCCTGCACATGGGAAGGGAGGTCTCTGGCCACACGTACTCACCCTTCTGCTGAAGCCCCGCTGCTGTCCCCATCAGCGCTCTCCAGCGGGGAGCGGGGCCAGGATGAACCTCAACCTGTGAGAACTATCTTCATGATCAAGAGATCTCATATGCAAGATAAGTATGTGTTGGGATAGGGCTGGGGAGGGTGGCTGCTCGGGCACACCCCCGTCAAGTTAAGGAGATTTAACTGAGGAAGCGCAAGGGAACTCTCGTCTGGGGACAACAACTGCAGGGAGACCACATCTTTTCAGATGAACATGGGAGGGCGGAAGGCTGCCTAATACTGAAGCACCCTCAGACATTAAACCATATGCAACAACTATTGCAAGCATTCCTGGGGGAAGGTCTGCAGCAGACGGATTTGCATACGGTGATGTCATCCAAGCAGTGGGCCAAAGTTGGCTGGAACCCTCATCTGTATATGAAAAGAGAAAAGGGGCATGCAGGGCATGGCGGCCTTTTGCGGCGCTTGGATAACCCCAAGTTTGCATTAAACACCCCCACCCTCCTTCGGTGTGGGGCTCATGTTGGCCATGCCCAAGCCCCTGAAGCATTCAAGCTGATTTCTTGCAGCAGCTGGGCACTGTAACAGCTTCAGAGCTGCTCTACAAGACAAGTAAAAGGGTGTGGGCCCTGCAGCACCACCTGTAGTTTGCATACACACATATATAGGACAGCATCTCTTATATGCCCCAGGGTCAATAAAATAGTATCCTTGTCTAGGCTATCCATCCCCTCAGATAAGGTATTTGTCCATGCCGCTACAGCACTACACACCCAGTCCGACGCAATTGCCGGTCTGAGTAAGGTACCTGAAAGTGTATAAATGGACTTCAGGGTAATCTCCTGTTTGCGGTCAGCACACTCTTTGAGGGTAGCCGTATCCTGGGACGGGAGGGCTACCTTCTTGGATAAGCGTGTTAATGCTTTGTCCACCCTAGGGGAGGATTCCCATCGTAACCTATCCGTTGATGGGAAAGGATACGCCATAAGAATCCTTTTGGAAATCTGCAGTCTTTTATCTGGAGATTCCCAAGCTTTTTCACATAACTCGTTCAGCTCGTGTGAGGGGGGAAAGGTTACCTCAGGCTTCTTTCCCTTGTACATATGTACCCTCTTGTCAGCGACAGGGGGTTCCTCTGTGATGTGCAAAACATCTTTTATTGCCATAATCAAAAATCGAATGGATTTTGCCAATTTTGGCTGTAACTTTGCATCATCGTAATCGACACTGGAGTCAGAATCCGTGTCGGTATCTGTGTCAACAATCTGGGATAGTGGGCGCTTATGAGACCCTGACAGTCCCTGCAACATAGGATCAGGCATGGGTTGAAACCCTGACTGTCCCAAAGCTTCTGCCTTGTCTAATCTTTTGTGCAATGAGTTTACACTAGCATTTAAAACATTCCACATATCCATCCAATCAGCTGTCGGCGGAGACACCACATTCATTTGCTCCCGCTCCTCTCTAATATAGCCTTCTTCCTCAGACATGTCGACACACGTGTACCGACACACTTCACACACAGGGAATGCTTTTTCTGAAGACAGTTTCCCCACAAGGCCCTTTGGAGAGACAGAGAGAGTATGCCAGCACACCCCCCAGCGCTATATAACCCAGGAATAAAACAGTAACTTAATGTTTGCCCAGTAGTGCTGCTGTATGTAATTTGCGAATTATGTGCCCCCCCCCCCCCCTCTTTTCAACCCTCTTGTCTAACGTGGTATAAGCAGGGTAGAGTCCGGGGAGCTTCCTCTCAGCGGTGCTGTGGAGAAAAAATGGCGCTGGTGAGTGCTGAGGGAGAAGCCCCGCCCCCTCGGAGGCGGGCTTCTGTCCCGCTTAAACTGTAAAATTGGTGGGGGCTTATACATATATAAAGTGCCCAGCTGTATATATGTTATATTTTTGCGAAAGAGGTTTATATTGCTGCCCAGGGCGCCCCCCCTGCGCCCTGCACCCTTACAGTGACCGGAGTATGTGAGGTGTATGGGAGCAAAGGCGCACAGCTGCAGTGCTGTGCGTTACCTCAGTGAAGATCATGAAGTCTTCTGCCGCCTCTGAAGTCTTCTTTTCTTCTCATACTCACCCGGCTTCTATCTTCCGGCTCTGCGAGGGGGACGGCGGCGCGGCTCTGGGACGGACGGCGAGGGTGAGATCCTGCGTACCAATCCCACTGGAGCTAATGGTGTCCAGTAGCCTAAGAAGCAGGACCTTGCAACTCAGAGAGTAGGGCTGCTTCTCTCCCCTCAGTCCCTCGATGAGGGAGTCTGTTGCCAGCAGTGCTCCCTGAAAATTAAAAACCTAACAAAATACTTTCTGTCAGAAAGCTCAGGAGAGCTCCTGAAAAGCACCCAGTCTCCACTGG
Organism: Pseudophryne corroboree; assembly: GCF_028390025.1. Taxonomy (NCBI): domain Eukaryota; kingdom Metazoa; phylum Chordata; class Amphibia; order Anura; family Myobatrachidae; genus Pseudophryne; species Pseudophryne corroboree. Next base: position 11,290 of record NW_026970325.1, on the reverse strand, counting down.
GTACAGTATCAAACTGAGGTCTGGAGGAGGGGCATAGAGGGAGGAGCCAGTGCACACCCAGAACTAAAGTCTTTCTTAAAGTGCCCATGTCTCCTGCAGAGCCCGTCTATGCCCATGGTCCTTACGGAGTCCCCAGCATCCTCTAGGACGTTAGAGAAAATAGGATTTTAATACCTACCGGTAAATCCTTTTCTCTTAGTCCGTAGAGGATGCTGGGCACCCGTCCCAGTGCGTACTGTGTCTGCAGTTATTAAATGGCCCTTAACTCCAGAACATTTATGTGGAGATGAAAACATCCAAGGAAGACTTGACCATCTTCCTTGGATGTTTTCCCCCTGTGTGACTGCTCTCCAGCCTCAGAGGGTTGCATCCGTGGTCCCTAGGATCCCGTCCTGGATCCCGAACCATCGCCCCTCTAGGTGGTGAGAACTGTGCAGCCACCAATGGAGTGAGATTCTGGTCTTGGAAGACAGGATTATCCTCCGGTGCATGTGTAGGTGGGATCCGGACCACTTGTCCAACAGGTCCCACTGGAACACTCTGGCATGGAACCTGCCAAACTGAATGGCCTCGTAGGCCGCAACCATCTTCCCCAGCAACTGAATGCATTGATGGATTAACACTCTTGCTGGTTTCAGAATTTGTTTGACCAGACTCTGGATCTCCAGAGCCTTTCCACTAGAAGAAAACCTCTTCTGTGTCCAGTATCACTCCCAAAAACAACATCCGCGTCATTGGGACCAACTGCGATTTTGGCAAGTTTAGGAGCCAACCATGTTGTTGAAGAACTGTCAGGGAGAGTAGATGTTTTGCACCAACTGGTCCCTGGATCTCGCCTTTATCAGGAGATCATCCAAGTACGGGATAATTGTGACTCCTTGCTTGCGAAGGAGAACCATCATTTCCGCCATCACCCTGGTGAAAATCCTCGGAGCCGTGGACAGACCAAACGGCAACGTCTGAAATTGGTAATGACAATCCTGAATTGCAAACCTCAGGTAGCTTGATGCAGTGGCTAAATGGGAACATATAAGTAGGCATCCTTTATGTCTACCAAAACCATGAAATCTCCTTTATCCCCCGGACTGGAGATCACTACCCTGAGAGATTCCATCTTGAAATTGAATTTCTTTAGGTAGAAATTAAGGGATTTCAGATTTAAGATTGGTCTGACTGAGCCGTCCGGCTTCGGGACCACGAAGAGGCTTGAATAAAAACCTTCTCCCTGCTGACTAAGGCTGATTTGAACAATCGGTGAGGGGGAACGTCTTGAAACCGCAGTTTGTACCCTTGGGACACTATTTGTAAAGCCCACGAGTCCAGGTCCGAATGAATCCAGAACTGACTGAAGAGTTTTAGACGTGCCCCCCACTGGTGCGGGCTCCTGCAAGAGAGCCCCAGCGTCATGCAGTGGATTTGGCAAAAGCAGAGGACGATCTCTGCTCCTGCGATCTTGAAGAGGCTACAGACCTCTTCCCTCTTTTCCTTCCTCTACCTGCAAAGAAAGGGGAATCTTAACTTCTTGCATATCTATTGGGCCGAAATGACTGCGTCAGATAATGATGCGTCTTCATCCGTTGAGAGGGAACATAGGGCAAGAAGGATGACTTACCTGCGGGAGCTGCCGAGATCAAATTAACTAGGCCGTCGCCAAACAAGGCTTCACCTTCATAGGGAAGAGACTCCCTTTCTTCTTGGAGTCAGCATCAGCATTCCCTTGGTGAATCCACAATGCCCTCCTATCCGAGACTGCCATGAAATTGGCCCGTGAGCACTTGTGCCCGGTGTAGGATTTTTAAATATGCGTAGTTTACTGTATGCAAAGGTTTAAAACCTTTTAGGAACTGAGATCTAAGGTGTATTACATGTAGTTTAAAAAAAACAAAAAAGGTTTATTTTATGGCAGTAGTTTCCAAACTGGGGTTCTTGCACTGGTAGCATAGTTTGGTGGTCCAGGACCAATTAAAATTATTTATACTTTATTAAATTGGCAAAACCATTCCCTCACAACATAACTGAACCTGAGGATGACATGCTATAAACACAATTTACTTAATTTTATATTTTTTTCTGAATTTCTCAATAAAAAAAACTTTGGCCTAGGGGTGCCGTGAAACAAATTGTGATACTCTAGGGCAGGGGTGTCAAACCCATGGGCCGCATGCCGCCCCCAATGCATCCTTTTGTGGCCCACAGGCCGGGGTCCGACAGGGGTCCTTTTGTGGCCCGATCACCTTGCTTAGAGCGAGGGCAGGAGAGTGCAGCCAGAGTCTTTGCTTTCTATGTGCGGCACCATCTTCCCGAAGAGATCACCGGGAAGATAGTGCCCCTTCCACTGGCTACAGCACAGGTATACTGGGGTGGGGTAGCAAACAGGGGGCCCCAATGGGCCCCTCCAGCAGTCCCTCTACCAAAACACGTCTTTTGGTGGTTTTGCGGTGTTGTTATAACTACATGGTGACGATACTGTAGCACAGAGATTTTCAACCATTTACAACTCACGTCACACAGAACAAGATTTAAATATTGACAAGGCACACTGAAATATAATGGTGATGCATGGTGCAGTATCGTGTCCTAGGATGTCATGTCGCAGCTTCTCCATAGGTAACGCCTGAACAGGCCCGGTGACAGGGGGGACAAAGGGGACACTTGTTCAGGGCTCCAAGTATTAAGAACAGAAATAATGGGGCCACAGTGCCAATATTGCTTTTTAAAGTGTATCCACCAACTGCTCAATTTAAGCAGGAAAACAATTAACAGGCCAACTAAACCCTCCCCCCTCCTTTTACCCCATCACTTTGTCCAGTCCCTGTGGTCCATACTGTATTGCCATTATTATGCATGTTGCTGTGCTGGCCCTTTTCTGAATGTCCCTGCCACCGCCACCGAAGAGCTGGATAGCCCAGTATGAAAACCACCTGCCGGCCTCACTGACGGTCCGAGTCAAAGGCTCCATTTTTTTTTAAAGATCCCTCTGCCAAGTTAAGGGGGGGTTGAGGGGTCCCCAGAGATATCAGTGTACTGGGCCCCGAGATTTCTGTTGCTGGCCCTGACCCTCAGGGGCGTCTCTACCCCTTGGCCAGGATGGCACTTGCCAGGGGCACCATCCAGCTGTGCCAACCGTGGCTAAGGGATAGAGTTCTGCAGTCTCGAAAGGGCGCTATGGCAATCAGCGTGGGACTGACCAATTAGACGGTGAGGGAAGGATACTGAAATTGTCCCAACCCAGTTACAGTTTGAAATGCCCCTCAACTGCTGTCCACTGCTTCACTCCTAGCTCTGCCCCTTTGAAATTATTAATCCCTACCCCCCGGTAGGCGGAGTTCTCCAGGCCCATACTCAGGAGTCACCACTGCTGTACATTATGTGCCGGTTGTAGAGGCAGAGCGGGGAACATCAGAGAACGCCACAAATTACACAGTGGGCAAGGAGATGGCTGGAGACAGCTGCACAGCCATGCCTTGCAAGTTCGAGAGAGCTGTTGAATTTCAGCACTTCAAGTCAGAGCCTGCCCCCTGCTGCCCAAGCAGTCCGTGACAGTTAGTGTCGAGGAGGGGGGGATTTGTGCATGTGTGCTATCAGTGTGTGTGTGGGGGGGTGGAGGATGTGTGTGACTGTGAGGGAGCTGTCAGTGTCAGTGGGGAGAGGAGCAGGAGGGAGTTGTCAGTGTGTGGAAGTGATGAGAGTTGTCAGTACTGGGGAAATGTGTGTGTGTGTGTACTAGATTTAGGAGTGTGTGTTTGTGAGAGGTTTCAGTTGGGGAATTAGAGTTCATACAGTAATTAAATGTTTTCATATTGAGAACTACATCTCCCAGCATATACAGTGTGCTGGGGATGCTAACAAGCTTTATTTAAAAGTTTAAAAAACATTGCTTTTATGACTGCAATGGTTAAAAAGGGAGAGCTATAAATCAAGTTATCAGTTAATGATCGCAGTTTGAGCTGTTACATTTTACTGAACCACCTATCCCTCCACACTCACTACCTGTCCTCAGGATACATTTACCATCCCGGCAGACGGTATACCGGCGGTCATTTGACCGATGTTGGAATCCTGACACCACTTGGGAGACTGGTGCCGGCACACAGACAGCCAACATCCCGAAGGCGAGTATTGGAGGGAGGGTTAGGACCGGGGGAGGGGGTGTTAGGGAAGGCACTAGGAGGGGGGGGGGGGTTAGTCCTAGCTGCCACCCCCTGAGGGTTAGCCCTATCCGCCACCCCCCCCAGAGGGTTAGGATTAGGTATCATGTGACTGCTGGAATCCCGAGCGCCGGATGCCATACCCAACCCCCTTTACTTTTTCAGGCATTTCTATCTCTCCTCTCTCTATGGTGTTCCGATTGCCCACTTTCCCTTGTGCTTTTCTCTCTCTATCTCTCTCCTTTGTTTAGAGCATCAGTTTCTGTAGTCCACTTTATCCTTATTTTTTCCAGTGTTTCACTATCTCTCTGATGTAATGAGGATGTATGGTCTAGAGGGATCAGTAATGCATTGTACTGTATAGAGGCGTCAGGGATGTAGCGTAGGGTATAGAGGCGTCAGGGATGTAGCGTAGGTTATAGAGGCATCAGGAATGTAGCGTAGGGAATAGAGGCATCAGGGATGTAGCGTAGGGTATAGAGGCGTCAGGGATGTAGCATAGGGAATAGAGGCGTCAGGGATGTAGCGTAGGGAATAGAGGCGTCAGGGATTTAGCTTAGGGAATATAGGCATCAGGGATGTACTAGCAGGTATATAAAGGTCAGTGTACTGTATAGAGGGTAGAGATGAGCGGGGTCGGTTCCTCGGAATCCGAACCCGCCCGAACTTCAGGTTTTTTTACACGGGGCCGAGCGACTCGGATCTTCCCGCCTTGCTCGGTTAACCCGAGCGCGCCCGAACGTCATCATCCCGCTGTCGGATTCTCGCGAGGCTCGTATTCTATCGCGAGACTCGGATTCTATATAAGGAGCCGCGCGTCGCCGCCATTTTCACACGTGCATTGAGATTGATAGGGAGAGGACGTGGCTGGCGTCCTCTCCGTTTAGACTAGAGTACTAGAGAGAGACACAAATTTTGGGGAGCATATTATTAGGAGGAGTACTACTTGCTGCTGATAGTGTGACCAGTGACCACCAGTTTAATTAATCCGTTCTCAGCCTGAAAAAAAATGATACACAGTGTGACACAGTCACATACCATATCTGTGCTCAGCCCAGTGTGCTGCATTATATGTAATACTGTATATCATTATCTGACTGTGCTGAGTGCTCACTGCTCACACAGCTTAATTGTGGGGGAGACTGGGGAGCAGTTATAGCAGGAGTACATATTTTAAGTACAGTGCACACTTTTGCTGCCAGAGTGCCACTGCCAGTGTGACTGACCAGTGACCACTGACCACCAGTATTGTGATTGTCTGCTGACCACCAGTATATTGTGATTGTCTGCCTGAAAAAGTTAAACACTCGTCGTGTGGTGTTTTTATAAACGCATTCTGCAGACAGTGTCCAGCAGGTCTGTCATTACATAATATATACCTGTCCGGCTGCAGTACTGGTGTGATATATATATATATTTTAATTTTATCTCATTATCATCCAGTCTATATTAGCAGCAGACACAGTACGGTAGTCCACGGCTGTAGCTACCTCTGTGTCGGCAGTCGCTCGTCCATCCATAATTGTATACCACCTACCCGTGGTTTTTTTTTTTCTATCTTCTTGATACTAGTAGCTTACTTTAGGAGTCTGCAGTGCTGAGTCTGACAGACAGTGTCCAGCAGGTCCGTCATTACATAATATATACCTGTCCGGCTGCAGTACTAGTGTGATATATAATATATATATATTTTAATTTTATCTCATTATCATCCAGTCTATATTAGCAGCAGACACAGTACGGTAGTCCACGGCTGTAGTTACCTCTGTGTCGGCAGTCGCTCGTCCATCCATAATTGTATACCACCTACCCGTGGTTTTTTTTTTTTCTATCTTCTTGATACTAGTAGCTTACTTTAGGAGTCTGCAGTGCTGACAGACAGTGTCCAGCAGGTCCGTCATTACATAATATATACCTGTCCGGCTGCAGTACTAGTGTGATATATATATATATATATTTTAATTTTATCTCATTATCATCCAGTCTATATTAGCAGCAGACACAGTACGGTAGTCCACGGCTGTAGCTACCTCTGTGTCGGCAGTCGCTCGTCATCCATAAGTATACTAGTATCCATCCATCTCCATTGTTTACCTGAGGTGCCTTTTAGTTGTGCCTATTAAAATATGGAGAACAAAAATGTTGAGGTTCCAAAAATAGGGAAAGATCAAGATCGACTTCCACCTCGTGCTGAAGCTGCTGCCACTAGTCATGGCCGAGACGATGAAATGCCAGCAACTTTGTCTGCCAAGGCCGATGCCCAATGTCATAGTACAGAGCATGTAAAATCCAAAACACCAAATATCAGTAAAAAAAGGACTCAAAAATCTAAAATAAAATTGTCGGAGGAGAAGCGTAAACTTGCCAATATGCCATTTACCACACGGAGTGGCAAGGAACGGCTGAGGCCCTGGCCTATGTTCATGGCTAGTGGTTCAGCTTCACATGAGGATGGAAGCACTCAGCCTCTCGCTAGAAAAATGAAAAGACTCAAGCTGGCAAAAGCACAGCAAAGAACTGTGCGTTCTTCGAAATCCCAAATCCACAAGGAGAGTACAATTGTGTCGGTTGCGATGCCTGACCTTCCCAACACTGGACGTGAAGAGCATGCGCCTTCCACCATTTGCACGCCCCCTGCAAGTGCTGGAAGGAGCACCCGCAGTCCAGTTCCTGATAGTCAGATTGAAGATGTCAGTGTTGAAGTACACCAGGATGAGGAGGATATGGGTGTTGCTGGCGCTGGGGAGGAAATTGACCAGGAGGATTCTGATGGTGAGGTGGTTTGTTTAAGTCAGGCACCCGGGGAGACACCTGTTGTCCGTGGGAGGAATATGGCCATTGACATGCCTGGTGAAAATACCAAAAAAATCAGCTCTTCGGTGTGGAAGTAATAGCACCCCAAATCAAAATACGCCACACAGTAGCACTATCTTATTGTCATTACACCGCATATAATAATAATAATAATACCCACAGTCGCAGTGCCCTTTATACACATAACCACCATATCAGTGCAGCTTACACACATAATGCCAACAGTAGCAGTGCCCCTTCTACACATGCCCACGGTGGCAATCCTTTACATGGCAAATATCAACCTGGTTTTGCCATGTAAAGGATTGCCACTTTAAAAACAAACAATCAAACAAACAAAAAAAAAACAACAGGAAAAAACACAAAATCTCTCACTTTCTGATTCTCACACCCTATTACATTCCTCCCTATATATTTAAATGTTTCTATTACTGTATGTTCCCTCTTCCCTTCTCCAAACTATACACATCAACATTTTTTAGTATTTCCAGGTAAGTTTTGTGATGTAGGCCATGCACAATTTTAGTTGCCCTAATGTATTTACAGCCTTCTGGAGATATGGCTTCTGGAACTGAACACAGGATTCTAAATGTGGCTGTACCAAGGACCTATACAGTGGCATTACAGGTTGAGTATCCCTTATCCAAAATGCTTGGGACCAGAGGAATTTTGGATATCGGATTTTTCTGTATTTTGGAATAATTGCATACCATAACGAGATATTATGGTGATGGGACCTAAATCTAAGCACAGAAGGCATTTATGTTTCATATACACCTTATACACACAGCCTGAAGGTCATTTTAGCCAATATTTTTTATAACTTTGTGCATTAAACAAAGTGTGTGTACATTCACAGAATTCATTTATGTTTTATATACACCTTATACACACAGTCTGAAGTTCATTTAATACAATATTTTTAATAACTTTGAGTATTAAACAAAGTTTGTGTACACTGAGCCATCAAAACACAAAGGTTTCACTATCTCAGTCTCACTCAAAAAAGTCCGTATTTCGGAATATTCCGTATTTCGGAATATTTGGATATGGGATACTCAACCTGTATTACTTTTTTCTGCTACTGGTTCTTTAACCTATGCAAACAAGCATCTGACTTGCCTTTCCTATTGCTTTGTTACATTGCTCACCTGAAATAGTAATACTTAGATAGCTTTCCTCTTGCCATTATAATGCCCTTAATATTATAGTTAGCCTTTGCATTTTTGAGACGTGTATGATTTTGCATTTTTTGGCATTAATTGTTGCCATGTTCTTGACCATTCCTCTAGTCCAGGGGCGGAACTGCCAGAGACAACGGAGTCAGTTGCCGCCGGGCTCCAGCCCTAAAGGGGCTTCCTCCATTGCCCCCCGGCTGTTACGTGCCCTTCCTACTAAATAGACAAAGGCGCTACCAGCAGGGTCTCGCAGTTTGTACATTCCATGCCGTAACACCCTTCTTTCCACCTTCACAATGAAGCTATTGGTACTTTGCAAAAAAAAAAATTATTAGCATTGCAACTCAGCAGATCAATGCAGTGTGCAGCCACACACTCCATATATCTGCTCAGCCACAAAGCTGATTATTTCTTCACAAAGTACAAGGTGAGCTCCAAATAGAATTCTCTAGCTTAGATTATACCTTTCTATGCAAGGGTAAATAGCTCAATTGTTTGACTGCAATGCCACAGGAAATGGTTTGGATCCAAGACAGTGTGACTGAATAATAAAGAAACCTTAAGATGAGTTCATGAATGTTGTATAAGTATTAGTGAGAGAAGGGGTCAGGAGCATGCTAGGCTGCAAAAAATAAGGTAGGCTGCAAGTGAAAGTAATGATCTCCTATATATTTTCCCAGATCTGTCACTCTGTGTGGCTAACTCTGGGGGAAGTCACAGCAATGGGCGGAGACGGCATCTGCAGGACGATACACCAGTGCCAGCAGCAGACCGTAACAAAGTGACAGATCAGGGAGAATATATAGGAGGTAGGGAGGTGGCCATGGTACATGGCTGGCCAAGGGACACTAGCTCATGTACACCTTTACCACTGAGGCTGGCCACCAAGGATGGACCTGTCACCAGTGCACATGCAATAACCTCTTCTGCTGCCCTCTTTGCAACTCAGATTGCCCAGTGCTCCCCTTCGCTAACAGTCCACAAAGTTTCCCCATCTCACGATCTGCCTTCTCACCCCCACTTTCATCTCTACAGCACACGCGCATATCATACAAGATCCCATCATGCGTACGTAGGTCTGAAATTCAAGAGGGAGGTTGGGGGGAGATTGGCATGCGCCAGCAACACCACACAGCTCACTGTGACCACAGTGGAGAGGCGCTGCAACAGGACAATACACCAACCTCGGAGCAAGGAACTGCGTCGGTCAGGAGGAGAACTATTTCAATAGCATAAAAAGGTTAATGCGTCCCACCCTATGGACACCAGACTCATCAAGTCACTGTTGCCAGAGTCTCATACAATGACTCTGAACCTCTAAGCACACTATTTGACTGTCCACACCCTGCTGTGCCTATTACCCATCTCCTCCACCACCCTCAACACTGACCCACACATCATTCACCCACAGAGATACAATAAAGGTAGTTTGGATAAATTAGCTAAATGAAATGGATTTAACCAATTTATCTAAATGACCATTTTTGGATGTTTTCCAGTGTTTGTGAGCAAATGGTCAATTGTCATTTGCTGCCACATATTAGCATAATTTTGTTTCAACTAGAAAAAAAAATTGGACAGATAATCTAAGTGTGGATCCAGTTTAAAGGTCCGTATTCACGGCCCGATTTTGGGGAGAGATGTGTGCTGAGCGAACTGCTCAGCACACATCTCTGCCCCCGCTCAGCACAGCGTGATGTGTGCTGAGCGTACGGGGGTGGGGGGGGGGCGCTCATTTCACCCCCTGTGTAGGGCATTCTGTGTGTATCCAGTTTAACAGGTGTGAGCATCATACAACTACTGACTTGCGAGTAACTATACAGCAGCTCCATACCTTGTGACTTGAAGAAACACCAGTTAACCCCGGGAATACTGCAGTCAAAGCAACAATTCCTCTTCTTACATTCCGCTGCACTTATTGTGGGGTAGCCGCAATCCCTTCTGCTGTACGGTTCCACATTACATTGTTTCTTGTCACTTCCTGTTGATGCAGTAAGGAAACATCCAGGAATTACAGCATCTTAGTTTTTTTTTTTTTAACTGGGGCAATTTAGCTAGATCACAGGGCAATTTAGCTCCTTTGGTCCTTTTTTAGGACCAGTTAATCAGACAGTTGAGCAAACTGAAAAACAGCTAACAGGAAATTTCCACTTAAATGGTATTTTCTAATCTTATCTGACCATGACTAAGAATAAAGGATACACAAGATAAACTCTTAGAGCCATGGACCTTATGTAGTTACACTTCGTGTGCGTTGATTCTAACAACCGAGGGACGGCTTTTGATGTCACACACCCATCCAGCGAATGCCCAGCCACGTCTGCATTTCTTCTGCCACGCCTGCATTTTTCCAAGCACTCCCTGAAAACGGTCAGTTGCCACCCAGAAACGCCCTCTTTCTGTCAATCTCCTTGTGGCCTGTTCTGTGATTGGAATAATCGCTAGAACTAGTGCAAAACCACAATGGACTTTGTACCCGTACGATGCGCATGCACATTACGGAGCATGCGCATGCACAGATTAGCCATTTTTTTTCAACTGATTGCTACGCAGCGAACAACGGCAGCATGCGATCAACTCGGAATGCCCCCCTATATACATAGAAACATGGATTTTTACTGCAGGAATTATGGTTAGTTTAGGGGTATCGGTTAGGGTCAACAGAGGTGTAGCTAGGGGTCCAAGCGCCCCTGGCAAAGTAAGGGTCTGGCACCCCCCCTTTCGATAAAGCATTGCAGTCCATTGGCGGTTACCATGTTGGAGCAACAGCAACTGACCCCCTCCCCCACACGCTGCCCTACATCATCGGCTGGGATTCACTGTTGGTGTGAAGCCACTGGGAACAGTCTGGTAGCATTAGCAGCAGTCTGTGTCATAGATAGGGAAGGCAGAAGGTTAACTAGCTAATAGCAGTCTGTTGGCAGCAGAGGCTGGGCGGGGGGCTGAGAATGAGCCAACGCTGATCAGTGTCCAGTCTGCTTAGACAAAAATATTTTGTGATCAGGGCTGGTTCTAGACCAAAGGAGCCAATGGCAAAAATTTCCTTTGGCACCCCCCCCCCCACACACACATACACACACACACACCAAAAAAGAACATATCCCAGTTTAACATAACGCTATGTGGTGCAAGGTGTGTAGCTGGTTACTT